>NC_059367.1:28147703-28747703 GCF_019703515.2 Myxocyprinus asiaticus
AATTATTATTATTATTATTATTATTATTATTATTATTATATTGGAAATTCTGTCAGCATTCACCATCATGTTTATCTAAACCATATGACTTTCTTCCATGCACCACAATCAAGGAGATGTTAGACAGAATGTTAATCGAGCCTTAGTCATCATTTCTGACATCATTCACAGCATGTTTTTTTTTTTTTTCATATTTTAAAAGGAGATGGTGACTGAGACTGACAGTCTCTAACATTCTGTTTAACATCTTTTGGGTTCCACAAAATACAGAAAGTCACACGGTTTGGAAAACAGGTGGGACAATTATATTAATTTATGGCTAAACTATCACTTTAAGGACACTTTTTAGATTTAGACGAATCCGTCAATTAGAAGAAAAGTTTGGAAACCTTTCTAGTAATTATTATGGTGAAAAAAATTCAGGCATTGTGTGGCAAAAGAAAGTGTTTGTTTTGAGTGCTTGATGCAGGAGTGATGAGCTCAATTCGAGTGACAGAGCACTGCTGTAAAGTTCCGCTGTCGTAAAAGTCCCATTCAAAAAACTCTCAAAAAATTACATATTTAATAATGTAATGACAGGAATGTCGCCCAAAGTAAAAGTAATTGTTTTTCATTAGAAATTTACTTGAGTAAGAGTAAAAAGTTCCCACAATTAAACATACATCAGAATCTATTCTATTCTATTCTATTCTATTCTATTCTATTCTATTCTATATGTCTACTTGCCTTGAAAATGGTTTGAAAATTGTACATTATCTGGGCATTTTGTAGATCTATTTGTGATAGATAGGAATGTTTGGTGAAACACCCATGCATTTAAGGGTTAAACAAGAAATTAACAAAGCTCTCTGTCTGGCTTTTCTACTGTGACATGCATTAATTAGTTCAGGAAAAATAAATAAATAAAAAGATCTAGTTTATGAGATGATTAATGTGAGTTATGCATGGTTTAAATGTGTATACATGTTTGTGCATCTTAAGTGTGCTGTATGTTAAGTTTCAAATAAACATATTTTTACTTTTTAAAAAGTGGACAGTTTATATATATATATATATATACATTTTTTTCAATTGTGTCATAATTTGCATTCATTTATTTTTATATTTATTTGTATGCCTAGGGGTGGCAGGATATTTCATATGTAAAATTTTGTTTTCGGTTTAGCATTTATGTGCATTTTACCACAGCACTGTAAAGCCAAAGACAGCCAAAAAGTTCATATCTCAGTTTTCCATGTTCACTGTCACACAACGTCTATAATTATCTTAAAAACAGTAATTAGCCATAAATATTTGTTCAGCTCCCTTTGAGGGAGCAGTGTGTGAAACAGTGGACTAATGTAATTTGGTTTCCAGCCTATCAAGATTAATTTAGCATAGGACATGATGAATGCAACTGTGGCTGTCTCTGCGATGCATCAGTGTCAGGAGGGCTACTTCGCCCAGATTTTTCACACCAGTCCGGCGTTTGGAGAGACAGAGTGTGGTATTAGTCATTGTTTTGGGGGAAGAGGCCCGTGCACACTGATTTACTGCCAGACGACATTCAGTGGAGGAGGCGCCATTAGCACTGACAATCCTTTAAAGCTATAAAAAATTCAGAGTGTGAATTTGATTAGCATCTTTCTTGCTTGGTGGTAAAGCAGAGCTGAGCTTGTTTTATCTGGATGGTATTGAAATTGACACACATTTTCGAGCTGTGCCAGTAATATTCCAGCGGTAGCATTTAGCAGCATTCTCCCCTGACTTTAAGAATATTGAAGAATCAGACAGGACAGGAGGAAGTAAAATACTCTCTTTGCCGAAATTGACTCTAAAGATGCAGATGTAGTGCATCTGCCGAATGAAACAACTCTACCACCAAAACAATCACAAAATAAGCTATTTGTTTGAGAATTTAAGAACACATTAAGTCTGTATAGCTTGAAGCAGTAGCAAAGGGTATATCACCTGCACTGAAAATGATAAAGAGAAATCGTTTTACAAAGAAATGATAAAAAGCGCCTTGAGCAAGCTACGGAAGTAGGGTGCCCGCACACGAGGAAGATGAGCATGTCTGATTAAAATTTCCATCTTTATCACCAGGCAATCACCCCCACAATGACTGTACCTCACATCTAAACAATACAGCACTGACACTCCCAAGGATATTGATAACTTTTATATGAATGTTGTAAAAGTTCTTTCTTTGAGAAAATGTCAATTTGTTTTACTCTCTCTCTCTCTCTCTCTCTCTCTCTCTCTCTCTCTCTTTCTGTTCTCACTCTTTCTGTTTTGTCTCCTTCTGAGGTGCTGTCTATAGAGACGTATGAGAGAACAGAGGCAATCGCCTGTCAGGGCTGATACTCACTTCCTGTGGAAATATGATGTTGAAATACTCCCCAAGCAGATAAGTGTCTTTACACATGAGCAGCACATTTGATTGCCTTCTGCAGCGAGAACAGAAAGTGGATTACAACTCTCTCTTCCTCACTCCTGCTTGCACGCTTTCTCTATCACACACACACACACACACACACACACACACAAAATCTCTATCTGAGCACGAAATGAATCTTGCCCAATTGTTATGTTGCTGCTTTGCAATCCTTTACTTTTTTATTCAAAACAAACACAAAAACTACCACAGTACTTTCCTTAACAACTTTTCGTCACTATACACTGCAAAATATTCCTGATCAATGAGATCTTTGCATGCAAAGTCTAAAATTGGATCTTGAGGTAATTGTATCTAAAATTTTATCATTTTTAAAGAATGTTGCAAATTTATGTAGCTAATGAGAATCCCTGAAATTATGAAATTTATTTTTAAACCAAGGACTTATTTGTCATTTTCAGTTTTGTTCAAGGTGATTAAAGTTTTTTAATAACTGCCCAATAAGTTAAATGATAGGATTTGGGGGAAAGAAATGCCCCCCTGTTGCAGGGGCTAAAGGCCTCCCATAAAACACATTGTTAAGACAAATCTTCAAAGTGGGTTCACATTAATTGTTCCAATCACAATGGAGATTAATTTGTTTATAGAATGCTTGATATGTTATGAAATGCCAAATATGATAGTAGCTAATTTCAGGTTTTACGTGGGGAAATTTGGTCTCCACGATGTAGGCAAACCCTGATGCACACACAAACACACACACAGAATGCTAATGAAGATGTTGTCAACCTTAACTCATCATCATCATAAAAAAATAATAATAAAAAAAAAAAAAAAAAAAAGACCCAATCAAATATTTGATTTCCCAAACTTCTATAAAATATCCTCTCCACACTGAGAATGGCACCAACGACTCAAACGTGCATGTGTTTGCTGTCATAAATTTCATCTATTACAGTCTACCGCTTCCTGAGCGGCGTATTACAGCTTCAGAAGGGAAAGAGATCCGGTGCCTCTCCACATTACAGAGTAAATAAATGTGGGTGCTCCAGAGGCCTGCCATTGTGGGATGCTGACTATAATTAAGCGCTACATTAGAAAAGAGGGCCGGAATAAAACATGAGTATGTAAATGCTGCCCGGAGCTGATATTGTAGTGATTATTACAATGCAGATGAAGCATTTCTCATAACTGCTGGTGCCTACTGATGCCTCTGAAAACATCTGGACCTTTTAATTGAAAAATGGCACAGCGCTCTGCCTTGTTGCTGCTCGCACACTAAGTGAAGTCAACAATTAAGACAAAAGCCTAATTGATAAAATTGTATTATTTGCTTATTTGGCGTTCCAGTGAGATGAAACGTTTGATTTATCATTATTTACAGGCCAGTGGCAGAGGGGAGACTATTTTGTTTCGGCAGCATTATTAAAAAAGAATAAACGTGTGCATTAAAATGACCACATTCAGTGGGGACCATGTTGCATGAATAAATTATTGTTATTAAGGTTCTTTTTTGTAAAATGCTGCCCATTTGGATTAGCATGCGTAAATGCTTTATTACCGTTGCGTATGTGCAAATTTACTGAACTGAAATTTTATTCTCATACTTACCTTTCAGGAAAAAGAATTGCCTGAATATTAGCACTATGCTGGGTAACATATTGCATGTAATTATGATTAAAAACAATCCTATTAACAACATCAATGTGTTACACTTTGTCTGACAGGTCTCACATAGTAAGTACATATAGAATTGACACATTTATTAATAGTTATTATTGCACAGTGTTTAATCTGTAAATCATGTGACCACAATACCTTAGCTTTTGTTGTCAGCCTGAATCAAGGAGCATATTTCAATCATACAAAATATTTGAAATCCAATGCATATAATAACTTTGTCTCTAGTTTAGTCAAATATTCAGCCTATTTTTTAGTGACTATTAAAGAAGCATAGGTTCATTTAATAAACAAATACATATGATACATAGATAATAGAACATAATGCTTGTAAACAATTGTGTATACTTTAAATAAATATATACTGTATATACTTTTAAAGATACAGATTTGTAAATAAATGTTAAAGAACTCAAAGTGAAAAGTTTCACTTAAAATAATTAAAAAGTGTACAGTAGCAGACTTGTTTTGTAAAAGTTTTCCAGTGTTTATATTACACTGTAATTACTTTGTAATGCAAATTAATAACTAAAATGTTATCCAATTTATTCTTTACATGTAAATACACTTTGTTAGTATTAATGTCATTGCAACTAACAATTTTAAAAATAAATTGTGAAACATGGATATTGTAATGCAAGATGTTACCAATATATCTGAGATGGGTACTACTTTTTTTTTTTTTTTTTTTTTTGGTAGTTTACTTTGGTGCACTTGAGCTGACCCTTTTCAAAGTCAACAAGCCATGCATTCTGAAAGAACTCATCATTACTCTGGGCCCCTTCCTCTTGCCTCTCAGCTAGATTTGTGGTCCAATAGTGGGGCTGTGTGAAGCGGAAGGTACTGTACTGTTCATCTGCCAATCTGGCGCATGGGCTGAGTGATGGGCGTTCGCCGTTGTCACTAATAATCAGAGCAGTAATAATCTGCAGACAGGAGGCTGCAGGGGCGATGAATTGCGGCAGAGGGTCGGGGGGAGTCGTGGTGTTCTGTAATGATCAGTGTACGCAGCCTGAAGGATGTGCATTAGGGTGTGCTTGGTTCATTTCAGTGCAGTTTTCCATCCAGACCATGTTACTCACAGTTGCCTTGATGATGCTGTGCTGTCTGTAGCATGGTAGTGACATATTTCTTCACACATTTTTTAATATATTTTTTTGTTTGTTTTTTATTTATGTTTTTCTTTTTATTATTATTATTTTTTTTTATGTGTTCTTTAAGTTTGGGATCAGTTATCTGGGGGTAACACAACAGGTTTCAGAAGTGTTTTTTTTGTTTGTTTTTTTTTTTACAGAAAAAAAAAAAACTAGCTGTTATAGCTGTTAGCTAGTCCTGATTAATTTTGACCTTTATTTATTTTTAGTTTGACCTCAGGCGCTCTGACAAAGTCTTCTCTTTCAAAGCCATCCTAATCTTTTACTCTTTCAACAAAACTCTCATTCACTAACAAGCCACATAAACACATGTGGTCTGATTGTGTAATTTCTGGTAAATCTAAACATTCCACTACAACTCAGTGACAATGCTAATTATTTTACTGTGTGCTTAATGTTCGTCACAAACTGGATACCAGTGAAAATGCACAGTTCTTCTTCTTTTTTTAAAATTTTTTTTTTAGTTATTTTAAGTTCTCCCAAGTTGCAGTGGCAAAGTTAGTTTCTTAGCGATGTTGTGAGAAACAGTACATTTCAACAATTAAAAAAGTGAGAAAACTATTTTTGTTTCCCTTTAATATAGTTTCCTTTAGATTCTTTGAACTACTCATATCTGCAATCATGATAATCTTACAGTATTTTGACTTAGTATTCTTAATTATACAAATTGGAAAGAGAGACTCATTTGCAGGCAAAGAAGTTATGATTTCTTTATTGGGAGAAATACAACCTGTTGTGAACCTGTTGATAGCCATGACTCTTCATCTCTCTTAAAATATACATACAACTTTTAATTTAGATCCTTTTTATTCTATATCCATGTTACATGCATTTGTGAAGTTTCAGCTCTACATCTGCCTTTCACTCTTAACGGCTTTGCATTTCCTCTGCATCATCATTCAACCGAATATAAAGCACCCCCATATAATTTATATGTACATCTATTTTAATATGTATATTAGTTCACCAGGGTCTCCATCATCTGCATGGCACATAAGATGATGGAGATGCAGACTCTCCTGGAGGAGCCATTATGATAATATAATATCAAATGTACCACCACATTTACATACACAGAGACGAACACACACCTGGATTAGACCCATTTCAACTTATTTCCACTATGCTTTTATATATATATATATATATATATATATATATATATATATATATATATATATATATATATATATATAATATATATAATTATTTATTTTTTATTTTTTATTAATGCATCATGACGTTTTTGGACGTTTTTTGCAGGGTAATGTCAATGTGACATTAAATTGTGCCCTGGAGTTAATGCAAGGTAAATGCACTATAATGTGTGCAAAAGTTCTGTCCACAAAGACACTTCTCAACTAAAGTTATTGGCCGTGTGTGGCATATATCTTTATATTTTTGGCAGTGTTTTTTACATTTAGATTTTCTGATTTACTCTGGCAAAAATGCCCTAATTACACATGGACCGAGTACAGCAGTCCTCCCCTCAAGATTATATTTATTTCAGAAGAGCAAGATGATGGGATGGGGGGGGGGGAGAGATAGGGAAAAAAGTGGCTAGTGCTTTGGTAATTTAAGAGAGTGCTAATGAGTGTCTGCTAACCTTTCTCCACCATCCATCAAACCGTAATGGAGTAGAAGATCCTTTTTCCAATCCTGCTTCATTAAAAACTTTCTATTAAATCTAAATATGACGCCATGTACCGATGAAATTAATAGAGTTTCAAAATGCTCATTTCATCCCTATGGCCTTAAAATCCTCCCTAAACATTTTAACTGCATTGATTTTATTATTTAAATATGATTTAATAAGATAGGGGTCTCGAAAAGTGCACAGGAACAATAAAAATATGCCAGCAAAGTCAATTGGCATTGACGGTGGATTCTTGGTATAGAAGTTGGCTTAAATGTT
The DNA here is from genome assembly GCF_019703515.2 of Myxocyprinus asiaticus. Lineage (NCBI taxonomy): Eukaryota > Metazoa > Chordata > Actinopteri > Cypriniformes > Catostomidae > Myxocyprinus > Myxocyprinus asiaticus. The sequence goes on from NC_059367.1 coordinate 28,154,830, forward strand.
ACATATCACATTTATTTATGCACCGGTTTGGCACCTGATGGTCTAATGAGTTGGGGGAAAAGTTCACTTTTCTAAAGTATGGCTTTAACCTGTTCCATACCATGCAGGTATATGTTATAAGCTCGGAATTTGGTGCTATTTGTGAACAAATCATTATACAATATTGCTTTTTGTGCATTAGTAAATAATACATGCAGAATTCAATATTGTTTGTGCTGTAATGTTAAAAATAATATATTTTAGTAATGGAATTTGTAAGCACAATTATGTTCTGTTAAGAATATTACCAGTAAAATGAATTGAACTTGTTTGTCATTTGATAAATAGACATACTGTATTGTATTTCTATTTTATTCTATTTTATTCATATGCATTGTATTTATGGAAATTAGTGCCTTCACCCCCACATCGAATGCATTTATAATGACAGTAGTAAGAAGAAAGCATTTGTTTTGTGTTAGCAGTTAGTGTTTGAGTTTGTCTGACTTTGCTTTGTTTTAGTGAGGATGGCTGCTGCTAGTGCAAGTCCATATGCAGAATAATCTGCCAGGCTTCATTGCAAAAAAACAAAGAAGTCTATGCGTGTGTGTTTGAGAGAGTCTTAATTAGCGGCTTGCTTCCGATTGGGTGACATGTTACCTGTCAGAGTCAACACGCAGCGCTCTTCAAGCCTGGACTGTTTGTTTCTGTCACTCAGCTGCCAACAAACTCCCAATTTTATGCCCCCCCCCCCCCCCCCTTCTCTCTCTCTCTCTCTCTTCCTCCATTTAGTTTAATATGATCTATTTCACTACTTAAATTTAATTGTTGACAGTTTTAGAATAAAATTGGGGGTCAGTATTAATAATTTACAAAGGACATTCTTATTATCTAGATGTTCGCAGCATCTAGATAATACGAATAAAAGAGAAATAAAGAGCACCTATTATGGTTTTTAAACATGCCTAATTTTGTTTAAAGGTCTCATACAATAGATTTACATGCATCCAAGGTCAAAAAACACTTTAATTTGCTCATAATTTAAATTGCAGCATTACCTTTTTTTCCCAGTGTCAAAAACGACTCATTCAATGATCCGTTCTAAAGGATTCATTGTAAACTCCTATTTTCAGAGAGCCTACTCTGCTCTGATTGGTCAGATGTCCCAGTCTGTTGTGACTGGTCTACCGCTTAGTGTAGTGTTTAAGGGTGGGTCAAAGCTGTTCGCGAGCAGCCAATGAAGACCAGAGGCAGGTTTTTTTGTCACCAAATTATGTAGGTTAGTACAGGAAGTAAGTCTGGAATTACTAACGACTCATTTCAGGTGTTCAGAATCGGTTCTTTCTTTTGGGAGTCTTTGCAGATTTTTTAACTTCACAAACAGCTATATAACACACTACATGAAAGGTAATATTTGAAAAACCATAATAGGTGCTCTTTAAATATACTTCATATTCCTTTTTCTATATTTCTAACAAAAGAAAATACAAAGAACGCATAGCAGTAATTAATAATTTATCTCAGTCTGATCTTATGAAAATTATGTGACTGTGACAACATTTTTGCAAAATGATATAACATGCTTGCGGGAGTTCCAAGGTGAGATGTCCACTGTGTGGTGCTAAAAGTGAGTTTATTTTTTTCCCCAAACAGATGAGATTTGCAGGGTTAATGGTCTATCGAGTTTTAAATTTACAAAACGTACCTCCATACCACAAACATTCAACTTAAACCTACCTTATAGTGTAAAAAAGCTAATGTGAAATGAAAAACAGATTAGGTTTTTAAGTTTAAAAGTACACTCAGTATTTTTTTCCTCATTAAAAAGTTTAACTCCAAAAGTCATGAATTGTAATTTTGTAATATATGTAGGAAATCATGACCACTCACATTAAAATGAAGACTCCAGTCATATCAGTAACCTTATAAAAGCAGTTTTATTCTACATGGAGAGGGTCTGCTCAGGGGGGCTGCCATGTTAGAATCACATGACCAGCCGAATACTACTCGTTTAATCTCAGTAACTGTCCTGATATTTGACACTTTCACTCATTGATTAAATTAATCATGGCTGACTGTGAATACTAAATTTTTTACAATAGCATCTGATACTGAAAACTATTTATTTTAAATTATGCTGCATCCAAGCCGCTAGATGTCAGTGTAAGTCCAAGATGACAGAAAGACAAAGTGACTGAGTACACCTTTAATGCTCTATCGAGTTTAAAATCATCAAAACATTCCTCACTACCCTAACCTAAACATAACCAACAGTGTTATAAAAACAAAAATACCTTGAAGCAACCACGTTATTTTGTGGTGATTCTATGACCCAGCTCACGTGTCAGATAGTGTGCTCTATCCACCTTTTTCCTGAACAATGAAGAGTTCCACGATTTGACTGTTTTCAATTTCCGGTCTCCAGTGTTTTCACTCGTATCGGCGTATATTCTTAGCGAGTAATGTAATGTTTAAGGTATTACATTTGTCAAATTTGTCAAAAAGCATGCTGATACTTCTCAGAGTTGAGATGATTTTTTTTTTTTATGGACAGTGCCTCAACTCAGTGTGTAGATGACATGAAGCGATGCTCAGAGGTTAGTTACATTGATATCATTAATTTGTTAATTAATTAAGTTGTTATGACAGCCAACAACTGCACAAGTTGAACTGAAATGAATTTTTACACAAAGTGACACTAAAATGGTTGTTGTTCTCCTCTGGATCGCTCGTTTTGGCCGGTCCTTTGCATCGCAAGTTCAATGGTTGAGCTATAGTCTTGTAAATGTGGTTGTGTAATGCAAACGTTAAAATGTATTGCCTAAGAAGTCATGCGCTATAGAAAAGTGTTTAGATGACATAAGTTAGCATTAAGTGAGGAACAGGGCACAAAGTAAGTGTTTATGAACTGATTAACTCCTGTTTTACTTGTGATTTGTATAGTATGAGAGGGACTAAAGTCATTGTTGCTGTAGCACCTCTAGTCTTTATTTCACCACATAACTGCCACAATATGTACAACAAGTCACGTAAAAATCATTTTGCAAAATTTAGGTATAGTAAAGTGATTTTGTGAGACCAGGTTGATTTGTCTAAAATGTGCAAGAATAGAACAAACAACAACAAAAACAATAACAACATCTGACTTTTTTCTCCTTTTTATTCCAAGTTTAAACAAACTAAAACTGAGTGACAACTAGCTCGCCTGCTGAGTTGTTGAGGTGTGTTTAACGAGAACTCATAAAATGCTGACTTGAGCTCCAAGTGGAAGTGTTTAAATGTGAGTGTGTGTGTTCGGAGGGCGAGAGTGTGTTGTGACAGACTAATAGTCCATTCAGGTGTTTTCTCCCTTTTTCTGTTATAAATATGGGTGGCCTTGTTTTTGCTGGGCCGGAGGGTCATGTTATTATGAGTAAGGCTAATCAAGGCTCCACTGACAGCGAAAACATAAGAATAACTCCACCAGTCACACACACATGCACATGTTGTTTTTTCTCCATCTTAAAGATAATATTTTGAACCTCATCAAAGAAGAGGAGTGTTTGAGAAATGCAGGTGAGGTGACATGGCTGTCTGACAGGTGGTAATTAGCCCAAGAAGGGCACGACTCAGGGGTGGAGTAATCACACGGCTCAGGTAGAAGTTGTGTCTGTGGTGTGAATGTTTGCACCTCATTCCACCCTTACTGTGATTATTGCGAAGAGGCCCTTCAAACGTCACTCGACTCTCAACTCTTGTTTTTAACAATATCACACTTTCTGTCTGTCTTTCTGTCACTCATTCACCCTTTGGTAGTGTTATTGTGTTTGATAGAGTCAAAAAACAAAACTGGGGATGCTCGAAGTGTGCACTGTATCAAAAACGATGACAGGTGTTGTTCCACAACCTAGTGAACTTACTAAGTGACATCCCAGGTGTTTTCCCAATCAAAGTACAGTGATCCCACTTTTAGCCAGATGTGCACAAGCTTTTGTCAGTTCAGTGCCCTCTAGCCTTTTCCACATTGACGGCAGAGTGAAGGAGAACAGCAAGAGGGCAAAATGGCTAATGGTGAGGTATACACAGTGCCCTCCCTGTGCTATAAATCAGGCAGTCAGGCAGGCCTGAATGAGCTTCTCATGCAGTCCTCGCTGCTGGCATTACCCATCCCCATTCATCACCTCCTTCCCTTTCTGCTCTCTAAAATCCCACAGGAAGTAGTTCAGACCATCTCCTCATCTCCACCACTCTGTTCTTCCAGTTCATCAGTGAGAACATTCCATCCAGCCACCTTGTCAACATTAACAGGCTCCTTCTCTGACAGACTGTAAAAAGTGGTAACCTGAAATTGTTACCTTAAGGAGCTATTTTGACCTGATCTTACCCTTACAATTGGTTGATTCAGTGATATGAAGTACTATTTTTGATGTTACCACACGACACACATTTTTTAGGTTAATTTTTTTTTTTTAACTAGGGGGTCATTTTTATCCCAAAGATTGCTTGAGGGGTTAACTTTGCCTTCCATTAAATGGCATTCTGTTGTTGGATTATACTGAAATTAATTTAACTGTAGAGGCAACATACCATTCCAAAGTCTTAGAATGGCCCTTTGTAAACGCATTCATGACTAAGTAGTTTATGATATAAATAGCCAATGAACTTCGGCTCTGAGCTTCGAGGTTGTTAATCCATGTTATATGCTTTTGATGAAGTCATCAGTCTGTGTCATGTCAACTTTATTATTCTTTTTTTCTATTTATTTATTTATTTTGCATATTTCACACCGAAATTCCTGGTGAAGAACTACACTACCCATGATCCTGAAAAGAAATGCTCAACCAATTAGAGAATCACAGCAAACAAAACGTGACAAACAAGCACTGCAGTGACTGCCCACTCCCATGATGTACTGTGAATAATGCAAACGAGTCGGTCCTCCTACACTCTCAAACCATTTATATATATCTGTAAATATCTGAATGTTTTCCAATGAAATTAAAACATATTGTTTCTATACTTATAATTAACAACTTTATAGTTGAATGTTTTTCTATCATTTTTTATTTGATTTCGTCATTCTCATCGATTTATGGGATTGTAGTTCATACCCTCATGAAAGGCAGTAAGTACACTGTCTTGTACCTTTGTCTTTTTGTCTGATTTTAAAATAATTCTTTGCTTCAAATCAAAGTTTGTAATTGTGTGATTTTCCTTGGATCTGGTTGGTTTTCTTCATGGCTTAGAACTCTTTACCAACAAATGGATGGAAAAAATACTTCCAGAATGAAGACGTTATAAAAATAGGCGGGCACTGTTAAGCTCTATTCAGCCCAGCTATTACAAAATATTGACAACAAAAATCTTGTTAAAGCTTTATTAAGTTTGTTAAAGTGAGTTTTTTCTCTCTTTTTGCTAAGCTAATGTGCTAACACAGCATTATTTCTCTCTCATATTGAATGAATTCCCTTGCATGAACTGAAGCAGCTGCACTGAAATCAGTTAAATCTGGAAATACAACGTTTCTCCATGCTTTCCATCGGTGTTACACCCCTACAATTTTATATTTTGTTTTCAAAGGAAGGTGCCTCTGCCACGGATTTATGACAAGGGCGATCTTAGCTTGGGCAGTAATCTTTAACAGAAATATATGGATTCCAAATGACTATGGCACAGATTTGTTTCAGATCTACGCAGAAGCACATGTGCAAATGTTCAAAAAGTTTAAGATTCGAAAGATCTGATTTTTTTCTGTAATCAAAATACTTACAAAAAAAGGTCTGATTTTTGTTACATCCACTCACTCTGCATGGGCCTTAAAATGAAACCCGAACCCGACACCTACCAGAGACAGACCCTACCTGGCCTGAAAAGTACTGTCAGATTTTAAACATGAACCCTATCCCGAAAATGCTTACTCTCTTTACAATTTATTCTCCTAGCAAGTACTGTTGCAATAGGCTGTATTTAATGTAAGCATCGTAGGCAACATTCGTAACAGTATTGTAACAGTAAACATACACATATTTAACAAGGTACGGCAGCCCCTCAGTACACTAGAGCAGAAGGGGAAAAAAGCTTTTTACCTTTAAAAAACCTGCTTTAATATTATCAAGCGCTGAAACTTTGCTTGGTGCAGAACAGTCTGGTATAATGTTAAACAATGTAACAGTCACCTCTTTGCAGCCTGAACTTGCTCAGAATGAAGAATTTTTGTGACACCTGCACTAAAAACAACTTAGATGCACAACGAAGGAAATAGAACACATTGGTCCCGACATGCGTTTTTGAAACTTGAAGTTCTTTTTAACTTGACACAGTGTCTAAAAATGTGCCGGGCCTGTGTGAGACACTGAAGAAACAGTGAGAAGCAGTGCACAGAGCCAATAACCTTGAACCTTGAACCTTGAGCCGTGAGACCAAAATCGACATGCATTTCCACCATCGGGCCAATAGCCCCGCAGCTTTGCCCTAAAGCCCGCCCTTAATATGCCGTCCTGGTGTCAGCATCACACACCCCGCCCATTTCACAAGCAAGAGGGAAGCTCAAGCTAAGATATCAGACATTGGAGACTAGCTAGCTCTCTAAATAAACATGTTGGAGAGTGAAGCTGCTGTTTGTTAGCTTATTTTGGTCTTTGCTTAGTGGAACGCGAGACCTGATTCAGCTAAACTCCGCCTTTGACACTGACTCCGCCTCAATCCCCAGTTTTTAGATTTATTAAATAGCCCCTTTTCACCAACATTGTTTCGGGTGCGTGTTCCTGGGCCAGTGCGAATTCTCAAATGTTCTGCGCATTTCCACTGCAGAAAAGGCAGTTCCAGGGTGGAAAACAGGTTCCGCACCAGCCTCAACACCTTGCTGGTCTCTAGACAGGTACCAATTATGTCATGGGGCGGAGGACAGGATAATGTTTCATCACAAGATAAAGGTTTCCAAATAAAAACAATTTGGCTAGCTACCGTCTGCAGCAAGGAGTACTTCTTCACTCTATAACAACAATAAAAAACCCACAAAAATGTCAGACATCAAAAGCATTTAAAAAACACGGAGGAAATGGGTACTCTACTTTCAATGTGGTATTCTACAGAGATACAAGATAAACTAGAGAGATTGCTAAGGAATAAAATAGTCTACGAGGAGATATGGCAAGAAATTATGCACGCTTCAATCTGACAACTGACCAAATCATAAAAAATAAAAATAATAATAATAAAAATTAAACTTAAAAGAGAGTACAGGGATCATAAGGAGGACCTAAGCAAAAGCTGCAGTGGAGGGAGCAACAATGTTTTGAACCAGCTAACTAACTGGGACATTGAATTCAGTCAGTCATGCTCGAGACAAACACAGAATCACCGGTGTCCTCTGTAGCTCATCTCGGTAAGTTATTACATTTTACAGCTTTAGTAGCTTTCCTTACACTTTTCTAATCTTAATATGTGCATTGTTTTGTTTAGTAAGGGACTGCTCACTTAGTTAGGTAGATTGCGACTATCTGTTAAGTAAACTGGTGGGATTCTCAATCAAGACGTAAACATAATATGCTATGGCAAAAATACAAATATAACCATTTGCTACACCAATGTTAATAACGATTCCACTGTTACAGTTTATAGTACTTAGCAAGTTAAGCCACATTAAAATGTTCATACAAAATAATGTAAATATGTTACCTGTCTTCTTGAGCGTAGATGCCATGTCCGGCAATCTTGTTAAGCAATGTATTAATGTTGGATTGCATTTTCCTGTATGTTTAAATTTGTCCTTAAAAAAGGTGTAAAAGCTTTACACAAACACTGTGACGCACCATGTTTGTTTGGTGGCAGGTGAGGTAGTCACGTAAAACTACCACGTAGCCATGTAACCCGTTACATCACCTGTTCAGTTCTCAAGTCAGTGGAAAAGTGCGGCCGGATTGGCTCCAGATTGTCCTGGCTGCAAACCAGCCGAGCACAAGATCCGGCACGAGAACCATCACAATTCGGTGGAAAAGGGTTAGTGAGGACCCCACCAGTTCCCTACCACCAAACGTCTTTAAACCCTTACATAAATCAGTTTCAGGGAAACTGCAACAGCAAAATCCTTTTGGATTTATTGTCTCAAAGGCTTGTAAACTAAAACTGAAATAGCTCTTACTGCATACACAGCTCTAAGCTTTTAAAAGTGTTCCAGGGCAGTTTGACATTTTCCTCTTTTTTCAGATCATATTAAAGACAAAATAATATACATACTATAAATGTGTTTACCTGAAAAAGCAGAGAGTTATACTCTTCCATCTTACAATCCTAAATGGAAAATCAAAACATTTGCACATGCTGAGACAGAAATTTCGAAGACACCACATATATTTCAGCTGACTTCAAACTAAAGCTAAAAACATACAGAGGCTTTGTGAAAATCAGTTCTTATCCCCTTGAGGATTTTCAAAGGTAAGCTTCCTCTTTCTTTTTTTCTCAGCCAGAATTTTAGAAGCACATTTAGATTTACATTGGCAAATGCTTGAAGATTAGCTCTCAGTAAGCCAGCTCTTATGAAAATTTACAGTTCTGCATTAATATTAATGGATTATTTTCATCTCCTCAGTTTCATAAATAAGTGCAATTTTTGTCAGCCCCTGTGTAGATCACCTGGATTGTGCTAACCTCACCCAACCCATCTTCACACGTCAGTTTTGTGAATTAATTAGAGAAATTGCTAATCAGGTTGCTGGCCAAATAATTCATTGTCAGATCCAATCAATACACAGGGTAAATCAACTCTTCTAATTTATAAATGATCTTATATGGTTAAAGCGACCAATTAAACAATTAGCATACATTTAGCGATTAATTAATACAACTATTAATCACGTCATTACAGTTCAAATTTTTGAAGGCAGCAAGTTTTCAAAAGTGCCAGGCATGCCGGCACGGAGGCAATACGTTATGTGCAGAGAGTGTAGCCAGTGACACAGAGAGATTTACTGTGCTAAAAGCAATGCAATTAGGAGGGAGGTTGAGAGGCTGGAGAGGGTATGAGTGCAGTGTTAAAAGGAAGAGAGATTTGACAGGCGTGGACAGATTCTTTTTTCACTGATGAAAAATATACAAAATGGGGCCTTGTTAAAGTACACTCAGGATAATTTGCAAAGTAAAATGGCTTTTATAAAAATGCCTTTTAAAAAGTTTCTGGGTTAACTTTGAGGACTTCTATTATCATATAGCGGTCAAACATCAGCATATATTAACAAAATTAATATCAAAGTTTAATCACAGTAGTTCAGGGACTGAACTGTATTGCCTGATGAATCTGGTTGAATTCAGGTAAAATAAGATGTGATTGTGTTTGTAATTCATGAGTCAAGTAATAGATTTTTATTAGTGATTTCAGTCTCCAAACCTGTTTCTATTTTACTTTTCCAATGTTAGCAAGTTTCACCAAACTTAATTTTCAGTTTAGGTTCTAAAACTCTGGATATTCCAACACAAAACTGAGCACTCAAACACCATAACCGTTGTGATGTGTGCCACGGTGGTAGTGCCAAGCTTCTAGTATTCCCAGATTTGTGGACTGGAATGGAAACAGCAGCTCTTTGTGAGGTCATACTAGGGGCCCACCCAGGCAACTTATATGTTATTGCTATTTAACTGTCAAGTAAATAATTATTTTACTATGTTATTTAATTCTTCAATTTTTTGCCCAAAGTTGTGTAAGTGTTAAACCTGTGACTGTGGCATGCATTGATGAGCTGAGACAAAGTTATTCTGGATTTCAGAGGTTTATATGGTCGGAGCAGTTAAGTCTGGATTCTTGTTTATGTTCCAGAAATGTGACACTTGCAAAGTGTGAAGCTACACCTTCAACAGTGTAAAAACATGTAGTTGGCTTGTTATAGTGGCAAAGCCACAGCATTTAAGACAAACAAATTATTTTACCTAACAACCAAAATTATTTTACCTAACAACCAAAAATAAAATTTCTGCTTCTTTTGGAGATTGCATTTAAAATGCACTCCAAAATACACTTAAAATTGACTCCAACTGAATCAAATCTGAATGTGCATGATGTAGAAAGGCATTTAAGGGCTCTACTGTTCATAAACAAAGGAGAGTTACAAAGATGCACTTAAACTGCACTGCTTTTGCCAAAAGTGCAACTCTAAACCTCAACTGATTGCGAGGAAAAAATTGGAAGAGGAAGGTGATGAATTTTGAGTACATCCTGAAACATTCCATGCTAATTATTTGTTAATTAGAATAGCATCAGAATCAGAGATGCATGCACTGTTTTCTTTGGCTGAGGTCATGTGAAGCTGTGCAGTGCAGCTGTGGAACACAAGTCGAGCAAGCCGCCAGAAATCTGCTTCCGCCATGCCTGGATGTTGCTCTTTCTTTAGCACGTTTGGTTTCTAAGGACACTGTTGTGCTTCAGATGCCTGTTTTGATTGAAATCCTGCATGTGTCTTTGTTTGTGTGTGTGGATTTGTCGGTGCATTTAAAACTGGCCTTGATCCAGCCCGTCATCACCAGGGCCATCCCCAGCCATGCGTGGTATGGGGCTTTCTACTCTAATCAAACAGAACCATAAGACATATTTCAATTTCCTTTGATCTTTATCAGTGGTACAGTTGGAAAACCTGATCATTAAAAAAAGCATAGCACTGGGCAGAAGTTTGCCTGGTGTTTTTGACTCCTATCTGAAGGGCTCACATGTGTGTGTGTTATATTATTTTTTATTTCTAAACAGGGTCTTCACAGAACCTTTTTTCAGAGTTCAAAGCTTTACATGATTGGCCTGCATGTGACTTGAGGACACTCAGGAGCTTTGAAGTTAAAATTACTGTTTGAATTCAGAATCGGGTGAGGGTTGGGGGTTAACATTGATGGAGTGTGTGGGGATTTTTGGAACCAAAAGTTCAGGTTGTGAGGTAAACTATTCTTCATTGTTGGCTTTGCAAACCAAAGAAATGTGCCTTTCACTTCACATGTGTTATAATGCATTAAAATGCCTTTAGCTCGCAGGAAAATTGAATTACCACAAATAACATATATACAATGACATGTCTTTGAATCTATATTGGTTTCCTCGCACTGACAGTACGAAACAATTTTTTCTTTCATGGGTGCTAATGTGTCAGCATACAATGCAGGATCAATACTGAGCCATGGGTCTGTTGAGCATAAAAATATTTCTTGCCAAACAGATGCAATTTTATAATTCTGATTTGGTCTCGGTTTTCTTTCTGGCAATAGATGTTTTGCCTGATTCTGGCAATCTCTTTTCCCTGCTTTTAATAATCTAGCCTCTGTTTTCACTGAAGACTCCACACACTGACAAAGGCAGCGTTGCGAATAGAGCAGATAACTGCAGATGAACAGTATCTGGTAAAATGCGATCAAAAGATGGTTAATGTGTTTTATACCAGCGTGCCTGAAGAGTGGCTGAACCCTCAATCAGTGTCAGGCAAATACACTTTAATAAGACTGTCTGCTCTTCAAATCCCAACAGAATGAAAGTATCTTTACACTTTGGACACATCAATAATTTTGATTATTAGTGGTGCTTGCTAAGGCACCATTTGTGCTACAGACATGAATGATACATCAAATCATACAGTGTGTTGAGGAGAGGTGTGCTATTAATTTTCTAAGTGATCAGATGATATTTTCCTGGTGGATGATAAAACAGGTTAGAAAATCCCACAGACTTAAGGGAAGGACCACTGACACTTGGGAGAAGCTCTTTTGACTTTGGCCAATGAGCAACTTCCTAGCAACCACAGAGAACACCCTAGCAACAATATAGCGACACTCTAAAAAAGCACTCAGAACACCTTAGCAACAAATTAACAACTCCCTGACAACCACCCACAACACCATCATGACAGCGTGTTTGGCATGGGCAGTAACAGTCACACCCTGTCTACACCAAGCGCATCCATTATGTGATACAGTTTAAGTTCTAAAACTCCAGATTTTCCAACACAAAACTGAGCACTCAAACACCATAACCATTGTGCTGTTTGCCACAGTGGTAGTGCCAAGCTTCTAGTATTCCCAGATACAAGATACTTTGTGGACTGGAATGGAAACAGCAGCTCTTTGTGAGGTCATACTAGGGGCCCACCCAGGCAACTTATATGTTATCGCTATTAAACTGTCAAGTAAATAATTATTCTACTTATGTTATTTAATTCTTCTATTTTTAGCCCAAAGTGGTCACTCAGTGCACATGCACAATATCGGCTTGAGGCTGTCTTCACGAAGTGAACTTTCCAAATAACGTGCAAAAAGCATGGACCAATCAAACTTCAGCAAGGGTTAAATGAGAAAATAAACTGTGTCCTACTTTATTTTCAAAGCAAATCCACTGGTATGAACATTTACTTATTATATAATTAATATTATAATGTTATTGTCACTAAAACTGCGTATAAATATGGTTAGAAACAAACGATTATTTAAATTAGTAGACCAGAGAACAGAAACACCACAAGCTGGCTTTAATGCAGCAGTCAGAATTTATTTAAATATGTAAAATAATAATAATAATAATAATAAAAATAAAATGCATGGCAAAAAGTTTCAAACATATGATATTTGGTAAGTAAAATCATATTATTTCAGACGTAAGTGGCTAGAGTAGCTTTGCAGCGCTTTAGCAACAGAACGGGGCACCTGTTTACTGTTGGCACTACATGACGTGACGCCCCGCAACATACACTTCCAGTGTAGACAGCACCATTGATTATGATCTATTTACTTTTGAAGCTCATGTCCTGTGTAGACAAGATGTCACATTTTATTATGTTAGCTTGTTATTATGTTATTCTATAGATATGGTTTAGGGATTTTTTTTCAAAATCCCTAAACCAAGAACAACATTTCTGATTGTAACATCCTACAGCTTTCAGTCTACATCCACAGACCATTAGATTGTTCTGATGGCATTTGCAACATCTTTTCTAACTGATTGGAATTATGGTTTTCACACTGCAGACGATCAAAAATCATCTTGAAATATAGCTGCAAGCAGCAATTAATGGGGTTCAAGCCTTTAAGGTCCTTTAAGTACATATGTAACAGATATTAAGTATTAATTAGACAGTCTGCTAGCAACTAAAACAATGATAAAGTGCCTTTATTTTCAGAAACATCAGGTTAGGTACACTGGTGGCCAAAAGTTTGGAATAATGTTCAGATTTTGCTCTTATGGAAAGAAATTGGTACTTTTATTCACCAAAGTGGCATTCAGCTGATCACAATTTATAGAACCTTTCTGCACTGATTTGGTTACGATCGGGTTAACGGCCTAGGACTAGTTCAAATAGCTGCTAAAAGTTGATTGGTCAATGGCGGCCATGTTTTTCAAGATTGTCCTCATAGAAGTTGATGGCAACTTGGACAAAGACACTGCATGCAACATTTCAAGTCGAAAGACCAACGGTTAGAGCCATTTTTAAATTTTTTATTATTATAGCACCACCAAAAGGCAGAGATACACAATTTCTGTGTGTTCTCAGAATGACCCTGTACATATTTCTACCAAATTTGGTGATGAAATATCATTCCATTCAAGAGTTATAACCATTTTAGTAAAAGTGGCAACATCCCCAACATACGTTTTTGCATACCTTTGCGATAATTAATCAAAAGTTCAAACTTTTTTGATAATTATTAATATTGGGACTCCAGATAATCTTTCTACACTAGTTTGGTTCTGATCAGATGAACGGCTTAGGACTAGTTTGAAAAATTATTTTTGTGAAATAATCTCAGATATTTAACAAACGATTTGATTCACATCAATGGTTCTTGAGGCAAAGTTGTTCAGAAAGAGAAGGTCTATCATATGGTATGAATAAATTGTTTCTTTGTGAAAGCCATATATACATCAAATTACATGCATTTAAAATGCGATAGAGCCTCCCGGTGGCCAATTTTTTTTCAAATTTTGCACAGCCCTCTCAGGCCAAGAGACAAGTAGGGCTACCATGTTTTGTTTCGATATGGTGGCCATGTTTTTCAAGATATGTGACTACTGTCCTCATAAACCTTGATGGCACCTTGGACAAAGATACTGCATGAAAAATTTCAAGTCGATCGGACCAACGGTTCCATAGTTAGAGCCATTTTTAGTTTTTTAATTATTATAGTGACACCAAGAGGCAGAGGCACGTAATATTTTTGTGTGTCCTCAGATTGACCCTATACATAAGTGTACCAAATTTGGTGATAATATCTCAATCTGTTCCAAAGTTATAATCGATTTAATAGTAAAAGTAGCTACGTACGTTTTGGCATACCGTTTGACGATAAATCAAAATTCCTTTGATAACTTTACATATTAGGACTCTGCTGAATCCACTGGTTTGGTTCCGAACAGGCGAACGGCCAAGGACGAGTTCGTTTTGAATTTTTTTCAAACAATCCAAAATAGCGGGAAAATGAGGGGCAGAGTTGGCTTATACGATTCGCCATGATGCAAGGAATCACTGAAAAAAAAAATTTTGATCTATCTATCTATCTGTCTGTCTGTCTGTCTGTCTGTAGAAAACAAAGGCTTTGTTAAACCATCATCAAAGGTTGTCTGAACAAACTTTACCTACCTAATTATTAGGGATGTCATAAAATAGTGATATTTTGATTATTGATTGGCATGTTATTTTAGAGATATATTTTTGAGGCATTGATCTATTAAAATTAGCTAACATTTAAATTAGAAGCCTAATTTGTGTGCTTTCCAATTCACTCAGTTGGCCTTCTGGTTAATAGTCTAGCGTAATAATGTTGGGAGAGCACAAGAGGGTGATATAACATTTATTGAAGCCGGTCGCGGTCAGGAAAGGCACTGGTATCACACATGCACAAACACACACACAAACTGGGGTGCGTTTCCTGTAAAACGACGTAACTCACTGCTTAACCACCATAGTACGATGCATTGTTAAACTTACTGGCTAGTCATGACTGTTTCCCGAAACCCTAGTAACTATGTCGCACATCCATCATTCGATCCACGTTGGCTCAACAATGTAGAGCTGTCATTAATGAGGTTTCTTAGGGGGTGGAGTAATAACTTCTGCAGAGATCGAATGGATATCAAATTATAACAGCTCATTTACATGGACAGAAAGACATTTATTGTGAAAAAAATAGTTTAAGACACAAAATAGACATTTACGTTTATATGCACTTTGTAAGTGGCATACTCTTTACTATACAAGATGTTCGGTCAGCTCCACAATGTAATTTCACCATGATGCAGCAGTAAATTAGCTTTTTTCTGTTCTCTGTTGTTTCGCTTTATTTTCATATGTCCCTCTGTTGCTGGTGTGTTTGTTTTCATCGCGACCTGTCGCAGCATTGAGCTACAATAGTGGGGTTTCCCTCTTATCTCACCCCGGGATTCCCTGGGGAACTTGAGCACATACGTGCACTTTTCAAAAACCAACGAGAACACTTTTATTCTTGACACAATGATAGATATATAATAAAATAGAAATGGAGTGAAAGATACAGACTAGGTCTGGCAAATGGGGCTCTGGTGAAGCTATGTGGTGCTGCATGGCAACAAACATATGATTTTCAACTTGCTTTTCAAAGATAAAACCCATCACCATCTAAATTTAAATACAAAATATAATATCCCATTTGATGACCAAAAATACTCATATTTTTTAACATATGTTTTGAGTTAGTTCTAATACACTTGGAATTCATCCAGTAGTTTAACATGTGAAATGAGCACAATATAGCTAGGTGTTACTTGTGACTTGATGCATCACAGTAACATTGAAATGCCAGATCATAATGTAAGAAATTATTTTGTGAATCATGTCATGCAATGTCATTACTTCATTATCAACTACAAGAATAATGTCATTATTAAATTAAATAAGTGTGAAAATAAATCCTATGTATTGAATAAAATATAAACCTTTATTGTTTTGCAGTAGTGATCAACCATCACATACACTACAACAGTCAAATAACTAAAGCTGGCTGTGTAAAGATTTTCTCAATAAACAAGATAAACGACATGATAATGTAAGCCAAATATGACACAAAACATATCCTTTATTTAAATCCTCAGACAATTCTCAAGAGGGGCCTTCTAATTTTTCCCAAGCCACAGCATGAAAACTATGAAAAAAAAAAAAAAAAAAAAAAACAGCATAAAAACTATTTTAAAACTAAATCCCATTAACAGATGAATACAATAATTTGATAATCAAATTAAGCTGTGCCCTATTACTTTCACAAATTATTGATGAATCACTCACGTTTAGCTAGTTATTTTAGATGATTATTAGCCACCAAAGTGTTTCTACCCATTCCCCAGTTGCATCAGTAGCAGGTGTATTAATGACTCTCCTAATAAATACAGTATCTAGGTGTGTTTCAAATGCTCAACAATGGTGGCTTTACAAAGAATCACATCTTGAGCACAGAAGGCAAAACAGAATGAATGTTGCATTTATATAGCACTTTTTCAGACACTACGCTCAAAGCGCTTTACCACCACCAGTGTGCAGCATCCACCTGGATGATGCAACGGCAGCCATAGTGCACCAGTACACTCACCACACACTAGCTATCGTTGGTGAGGAGAGAGTAGAGATATAGAGCCGGTTTATAGATGGGGATTATTAGGAGGCCATGAATGAGAAGGGCCAATGGGGGGAATTTGGCCAGGACACCTGGGTTACACCACTACTCTATTATGAGAAGTGCCCTGGGATTTTTAATAACCACAGAGAGTCAGGACCTCAGTTTAACATTTCATCCAAAGGACAGTGCCCTTTTTTTATTTTTTCATTTTTTTTTTTTTTTTAAACAGTATAGTGTCCCCATCACTATACTGGGGCCATTAGGGCCCACACAGACTACAGGGTAAGCACCCCCTGCTGGCCTCCCTAACACCTCTTCCAGCAGCAACCTTAGTTTTTCCCAGGAGGTCTCCCATCTAGGTACTGGCCAGGCTCAACGCTGCTTAGCTTCAGTGGACAACCTGTCTTGAGCTACAGGGTGATATGGCTGCTGGTGATACAGAAGTCAGGCAGTGTATATAAATGCCTACATAAGAACAAATATTAAGCCACTTGACTCTCTATCTGATGACAACATCATAAGAAAATTCCGGGTTCCAAGGACCAAGATCCTTGAATTGCTGTAGGTTGTGAAACCACACTGCCTCAGAGGGCTACAAGAACAAACTGTGCCTTAAGTCCAGCAGTGCAGTTATTAGCTGCACTGCATTATTGTGCTGTGAGAAGTTTTATGGAGGTGGTAGGTGATGGCCTGTGGCTCAGAAAGTTTTCAGTCAGCAAGGCTGTGACAGCAGCAGAGGTGGGTAGTAACACGCTACATTTACTCTGTTACATTTACTTAAGTAACTTTTTGGAAAAAAATGTACTTTTATGAGTATGTTTTATGGTGGGTACTTTTCACTCTAACTCAAGTGAATTTCTGATGTACATTTTTTTTATTTTCCTTTTTACAATGGGTAGCGTTCCAGTTGTTACATTAACTGGTTTTAATAAGTGTAAATAAATGTGTAATTTATTGAGATTTTTAAATGGGACCCTTATGACAGCAGATCTTCACAGCTGCATGCTGTCACTCGAGTCGCATTCAACACTACAGCAGCAAGCGTGCAAAACAAACATTTCTTCACTCCACACAATGCCATAATTTTACACCAAGACAAGGATATACAGTATTTCAAGATTAAAATTGCAGCTCCAACTTAAGATAACACAGTGAGGTAAGCTTTAGAGATTTTGATAATGTGGGCTTGTGTTCTGTCATGGTGATACTCATTCATTTTTAGTGTGAATCTGTAATTATGGGCTTTTATGACCTCAGTTTCTAAGTTTACATTTGTATATCAGTGCTGCAACATATCAGTGCCTACTGTATAAATCCACGTAAAGTGCAAATATTGTGCCCTGCCGATTGCGATTGTGAGCATTTCTGCATGTGCAAGGTTGGCACGTGCACAGCTTTTGACAGATGTGGCTGGCTTTTTCTTATAGACAACAAGCTTCCAAACAAAGAGAAGATGTGCAATTTACCCTTAGTGTACAGAACTAATTATCTAAATTCTTTTGACACTGACAATGCTTGAGCTACACTGAACTAAATTCACGCAGGATGTAAAAAGCTGTGAAATAAGGACAGAAGGCATGAATAAAGAATGATCTTGCTTCAGTGTATAATTAAACATTATATATAATTTGGGACTGTGTGACATTGTTCACGTTTTTCACTGTAATAATTACTAGAAAAAGGTTTCCAAACATGTCTTCTAATTGACAGATTCATCCAAATCTGAGAAGCATCCTTAAAGTGATAGTTCAGCCTTTAATCAATATTATATCATCATTTCCCTGCCCTCATGTCCTTCCAACCCTGTGAAACGTTCTGTATTCTGTGGAACCCAAAAGATGTTAGACAGAATGTTAGAGACTGACAGCCTGAGTCACCATTCCCTTTCAAAATATGGAGGGGAAAAAAAAAAAAAACATGCAGTGAAAGTAAATGATGATTAAGGCTAGCATTCTGTCTAACATCTCCTTAAAGTAATATTTTTCCCAAAATTGAAAATTCTCGCATCATTTACTCTTCTTCTGCTGAATACAAAGATTTGTAGAAGAATATCTCAGCTCTGTTAGTTTATACTAGAATGCAAGTGAATGGGTACCAAAACTTTGAAGCTCAGAAAGCACGTAAAGGCAGCATTAAAGGAATTCAAATGGCACGTCTTCAGAGAGGATATAATAAGTGCGGGTGAGAAACACATCAATATTTAAGTCCTTTTTTACTAATAAATCTTCACTTTCACATTCTTATTGTGTTTTTGGTGATTCAATTGTTTGTGCCTATCGCCACCTACTGGGCAGGGAGGATAATTAATAGTAAAAAAAGGACTTTATATATTATAAAGTTATAGATTTTTATCTGTTTCTCACCCACACCTATCATATTGCTTCTGAAATTCACTGAAGTCATATTAATTACTTTTATGACGCCTCTATGTGCTTTTTGGAGCTTCAAAGTTCTGGTCACCATTCACTTGCATTGTATGGACCAACAGCTGAAATATTCTTCTAGAAATCTTCATTTGTGTTCTGCAGAAGAAAGCAAGTCATACAAATCTGGGATGGCATGAGGGTGAGAAAATGAGAGCATTTAAATGAACTATCCCTTTAATTGGATGCATGGAATAAAGAAGTTATATGGGTTTGGAACAACATGGTGGTGAAAGATGACAATTTCCATTATTAACAATAATATTAATTTTATTATTATTAATATTATTATTATTAATAATAATAATCATTCTGTAATGCATGCTATATGTGTACCATATACTGGAATATAGGAGAGTAAACATCCATTACATTATATGTGAAAGTAACTAGTTACTCACTACTTGAGTGTTCTTTTTATTAGATACTTTCTTACTCTTACTCAAGTAATTTTTAACATTACTTTTACTTCTACGTGAGTAATTATTTTTTTCAAGTAATTGTACTTGAGTAAAGTTTTTGCCTACTCTACCCACCTCTGGAAAGCAGTAACACCTTTGCTGTTATAGCTTATGAACACCATGCTGACTTTCCCCAAATCTCCTCAAGAAATCCAGCTGGCCAGTTAACAGTTCCATAATATTGCTCTCTTTGGAAAATGTTGTAACAAAGATATTCACTTGTAAATAATAAAATAACTCACCTTTTCTACATGGAAATGAAGCCAATCCTGCATTCCAAATGTCATAAATAATGCATTCGGAGGGCACTTTGAAGGGAGAACAATTGTGACAGTCACGCTGGAAGATCGTTTCAAACAGAATTTCCAATAAAAATAACATAAAAATTGAATTACGTGATATTTGAGCACCACAACTTTAAGCCTTCCAAAGCTCTCAAAGTGGATGGTGAAGTATTTGAAAGGAATAGGGCATAGGGGTGATATCTCTGAATAGAACACACCACAGCCACGGAAATCAATGACATTGACACCACAAACTAACAAGGAACTATGCCTCTAACCACAGGTGGAGAGCTGTAGTTTTAACTACACAACTTTGCAATGGTGTTTGTGAATGTTCATTGGAACTACAGTTTTGGGAAACTCCAAAACGCTGAACTATGTTAATAATGATGAAACATGCGACCATAGTTCGCTAACGATGCTTTTGGGAAACACACCCCTGAATGATTAGAAATGGCAACGTTTATTATGCAATTTCTCTGTGTTTAGCCTTGAATAGGTCTTTCATTCAAGCTGTCAAACCACAAAACATCATACTTGTAACTGAAAATACATTGTGTAGGCTATATGAAAGATACATATCCACAATATATCATCCAGCGATGGCTAGAGTAAATAATCTTTGTCCTTTGATAATGATTTTGATCGAATTTAATGGCAAACTATTCGAGTTGCACTCCGTGGCACTGCAAAATTTTAATGCTGAGCATTGGCGGTGTGTGCGTACCTTTGCATTTAGAACACACTTTGTTGTTCACCAGACGGTGTCCCTTTAATTTACCCTGCCGCTCACACTGTACCAAAGTTGTGTTGAGAAATATGTTTAAAAGACAAAGACTATTGTGCAACAAGCAGTGCAATTTATATCTGAAAAAAAAAATCCAGCTATATATCAATAATAATCGGGGAAATCTTCCGATTATCGATGCGTGAAAAAAGGCATCGATCCCAAGCCTACTAGATACAGTATATTTCATACACTTGGCAGGAATTATTTTATTTAGCTAGTGGGTCTTTACGGATCTTGTTTTCATTCTTTTTAACTATGCAAAAACAGTGGGTTGTATGGGGTAGCTCAGCTAATTATGTGTGGCTTGTAGTGTTGGTTTCTAAGCACCCATGCCTTAGGAAACATTTTCAACAAGAGAATTGTGGAATTTGGCAGTAAGTGTGCTTTTTTTGTTTCTTTGCAGTGTTGGTGTCTGTCTGAAGTTGTCAAGCATCCAGCGTTGTCTTGTTCTCCCTTTCACTTTGGTCCCCACAATCAAAGGCCTCCTGTGTAATTTCATTCTCTGTTTCTCTGCTTAAAACTGAGTTGCTTGTTTTGGCTGATGTGATGTGACTTGATGGAAATAGATCTTAGTTTTACACTGAAAAAAAAAAAAAAAACCCCTCTGGTCCTCCTCCTACTCTTCTTTGCCAGATGAAAGCCTTGCACAAAAAGGACATATGGACTGACAGCTCAAGTTCTAGTCTGGGACTCCGTCTTCAGTGGGGAAGTTGCGAGTGTATGAGGGTGACTCGTGTTTCGGGAAAGTTTGCCCTCACCGCTCGCCCATGCCAACTCAAACTGTTAGCTGCCGACGCTGGCAAGCAGTGCCCACCAACCATCAGCTGGGACCCACTTACCGTATTTTCATTTCGGTGGAGTTTTTGAGGGTTGCGGTGGGGGGGATTGTGGGATAGCATAGGGATGTAGCCTGCTTTTGGTTGTCACAACTGGTAAAGGCTTGACTTTGAACTGTGGAGAGAAGAATCTAATTTACCCCACCTGTGCCCGGCTGCAGGGGGAGAGAAGGTGGAGATGAAGCCGTTAGCTGTCTCACAACTGGCATCACCCTGTGTTTGTATACATCTGTGTCTTATTTCCCTCTCTGGCACAATCAGTCCAGAAAGCTAAGCAGGCATGACCGTATTTGGCAACTTACAAAGACTTTGGCAAAGTTAGACAAGGAGAAGCCTAAGTAATAGAGGAGGGTGTTCCGTGTATTTGTGTCTGTGTACATCTGTGGGTTGCCGAGAGGTGTTTTGTTTGTTTTTCTCCCTCTGTTGCTTTGTGGAAACTGCTTTGGAAATGCTGGTACAGCAGAAAATAATTTGCCCTGCTCTGTGAGAAATTGAAGGATAGAGATACAGTGTGAAAGATGGGCAAATTCACTAAACAGTTATGCCACTTTTGCGTACTGTATTTCAGCACAAACAAATTTGTTTTTTTCACAAAGCACATATAATCCTACTATACTTAACCTGGTGCTAAATACTCTGAAATCGGTCTGAGTTGTATTTACATTATACTAAGGTTCAGTGATGTGACATTTAGGTGTGCACCGATCGATCGACCACTGATCGAAATCGGCCGATATTCATCTTAAATCCATTATCGCCGATCAGCCGATCATGCCTAGAATCAGGGCTGATCTTTTTTGCCTCACGCAAGGAATCACAAACACACACACACACTGCTCCTCTAATGGATGAGCGCTTGCTCAGCCCTTGAAGCATGACAGAGTGGCCTTTGGAGGGTGAGTTGTTGGCAATTCTAAGCATTCATGAATTTAAACTTTCAGACATGATGTGATTCACATGAATATGCCATTTGTTTTTTAAAATGTGTAAGAATTACACGTGTATGAATATTTTTTGCCCATTTTCTAGAGTCATTACGGTAGTAATTCTGACTCGCTGCACAGTGAGCAGGAAGAGGATAAAGAGGCTGCTAATGGGTATAAAAACAAATTAAACAACAAATAAACATGCAAATACAAATCTGAGTACACATGATGTATACATCAGTCATGACAATCAGACATTGTGTGGAGCGATAGAGACTGTTTGAGCCATCATGAGCACTTTCAGCTTCACTCTCTTTACCATGAACGCTATCGGTGTCAATCAAACACGCGGCTCTCTAGGTGCTCTCAGTATCTCATCAGTCACTCATCTCAGCGCTATTCTGTGAGGATCCCAATTTAAATCAGATTTATGTTGGTCACAATACCACTAATAACAAATGTAACTGTTTAACCTTCAATAACGGTATCGCGTCTTCATGCATTTGCTTAATAATTAGTGATTTGTGTTACAACAAGTTGCCAAATCATAGATATTATTGATTTCTCACTGGATCAGTTTTAGAGCTTGTAATGGATATATTTTTCTTATTTTTAATACAAATTCAGTTAAACAATTTTGTTTTATTATACTGTATCATTAATATTTTATAATAAAAACCTTTGTCCACTAAACAAAAGTCAGGTGGTGTAACCAACATGTAGGTAGATATTTTTGTGACAAACAAAAAGAGAGGACCCCTTTAGACTCTCATAACTGAGTGTGAATCTCAACTCTATACAGTATTTTCCCAGCACAATTAGTGTCACGCTATTATTGCCCATGGAAAGCAGGCGGTAAATGGTATTTTAATTAAAAGAAATGTTTGTGTAAATTTTCTATTGATCATGTCTGGAGTTTTTTTGTCAAATGATAATCAAATGATGGAGAAGAGCATTAAGGAATCCAGATGCGCGATGTAGTCAAGCACACTTTTTGCGTTTTAAAGATTCAGGTGTAATTATGGCCCAACATTTTCGGCATGTTTGCGCCGTTACCTGATTTGCATAATTTCATTAGTGAATTGGCCACTAAAACAACGCAGACAGTGCATGGCAATAAACGCATGCTGTTAGTGGCCACAATTCATTCTTAGTAAATCCCCCCCCATGAATGTTATTGTGTTCCTGTATTTGTGTGTGTGTGGAGACTCATGAGATGTTATAATGTAGTTTATGTCAGAGCAAATCAAAACCAGCTACCTGGCATCATAAACATGTTTGAGTGACATCTGACTAATAAGGAAACGCTGCTGAAAGCACCTGCAGTGTCCTCAGCCTATCTGATCATCATCTTCCACGAGGAAGGGTAATTCTGAGGCACTGTTGTGGGCCGCTTTGAGTGGCATTCTGCTGCTCTGACTCCATTATAAGTCCTGTCACATTTCGACTGCTTGATGTGCATCTACAAAAGGCTCACGAGCTCCAGATGGGAGCGACATTCACATTCACTGCCTGTATGAAAGTGAGGAACAAGAGCAAAATAACATGAAGAAAAGCATCAAGGCTTAATTAAAGGTTTATCTGCTCATATTTCTGAGAAAAAAAATACTAATTAGAAAGAAATGATAAGTTGTTTTTCCCCCAATTGGCTTTATATGATGTATTATTTGTATTGGAAAATAATACACATTAAATGACTCTAAAATTTTAAATAGCAACATTAGAAATACTAAAGAAACTATGTGACTGACCTCTTAAAAAAACAGTGCAACTTTGATCCAATTATTTTTCCAACTAACAAAGTGGTTAATTTGGCAAGGAGAGAGAAAGAAAGTAATGACTTTGTTGCAGCAGTTTGCATTGTTTTACCTTGTTATTAACAGCTACATGAAACTCTGTAATCAGTTTTGTTAAGCTCCATGCCTCCAAAAATGTATTAAACTTTAACATTGTTTTCAAAATTGTATTAGTGTACCAAGATCATTTTCTTTTTTAATGAAGTAACAATACAGACCGTAACTATTAAAGAACAACCTGACAGCTCCAGGTTCTCACCCCGAACCTTGGTCATATGTAAAGATGCTCACCAAATTTGTCCATACTTTTTAATAGGGATGAGCCCATTTAATTTTTCTAAATATTGTCAGCTTTCATTAGTGTGTCTGGAACTGGTGGCAGGCACAGCTTGTGTGCAGGTTGTCAGAGCCATTTACAACAATGGCCAGATATGAACCCCAGGCATGTTTCTCAATGTAAATTACAACATCTGTCTGTATCCACCTGTTCTCAACTTCCGCCTGTGTGCATAATACAAACAGAAAGAAAGTAAGAAAGGTAAGTGTCTCCTGAAATGCAATTAACCATATTGTAGCTCGTCTGTGTTTAAGAATAAAGAATACATTGTACAGAATACACAGAAAGAAAGACAAAAAGTGAAAAGGAAGTAAAATATATTATACAATTTTCAATGATCATGATTTGTATGCAGAAAGGGAAATGTCTTAGTTTGGCTTTTAATATTAAAAAAGCACTACATCATGGATGCTTTGTCTTTTGGATGGTTTCCATGGGTAAAGGCAATTCACGTCTCACATTTGGCACAACAATTCAGCCAGCCTGCAATAAAGATGGGCCATGGATAAAAGCAAACTATACTTTTTTAGTTGAACTGTATAAATGTAAATGAGACTTGGTGAAGTTATACATACATACATATATATATATATATATATATATATATATATATATATATATATATATATATATATATATATATATATATATATATATATATATATATGAATGAATGTTATATTTATATAGTGCTTTTCTGACACTACACTCAAAGCGCTTTACACACAGAAATCGGGACTCTCCTCACCAACCACCAGTGTGCAGCATGCATCTGGATGATGTGACGGCAGCCATAGTGCGCCAGTATGCTCACCACACACCAGCATAAATGTGTGTGTGTGTGATTAATTCTATTAAAAATGTAAAAATTTTTTTATCAAATTAATTACAAGATGTGCTGATACATTATTCTAATTAATTGCAATTAATCGCATATCAATGTGTGTGTGTAATTAATTCGATTAAAATATGTATTAATTCTATTAAAAATGTTATGAAAAATTTTAATCAAATTAATTACATGATGTGCCGATACATTTCATTGCAAATTCATTCCAATTAATTGCATATCAATATTTACTGAGAAAGGCCTTAAAATAAAGATAATTTAGAACATAATAATTAAAATAAGTATAAATATAATAATATATTATAAATATTATAATTATTTTATTATATAATTGTTATATTATATTAAAAAAAAAATCATTTATTGCATCAAATCAAAGACATAAAGTTATGAAATAACAAAACCAGTTAAAGGTTAGTTCTCCAAAACATGGAAATTCAGTCATTATATACTTATCCATGTTGTTCCACAATCGTATGACTTTCTTTCTTCCTTGGAACACAAAATGAGATGTTAGGCCGTAGTCACTATTTACTTTCATTGCATTTTTAATTTTATTTTTATACAAAGAAAGTAAATGGTGACTGGCCCATTTCCTAACATTTTACCTAACATCTCCTTTTGTGTTACATATAAAAAAATAGATAAATAAATAAATTATTAAAAAAAAATAAAAAATAAAACACCATACAGGTTTAGAACAACATGCAGGTGAGTAAATGGTGACAGAATTTTCATTTTTGGATGAACTATGCCTTTAAACTCATGGGTCTCCACATTATTTAAAGCACTCTGGCTGCTTACATGGCATAGCTGTTCCTATCCATCCATGCCAACCCTCATTCCAGTGTTCCTTTCTTTCTTTACCTTCAGTGTTTGTTTTCGTTTTACTCCCTTGAACCCTGCCACGCACGCGGGTGGTGACACACAGGGCCTGAGAGGGAAGATGGAGAGGTGGAGCAGGCCAGAATGATCACTATCATTAACATTCACCGTGGTTCACTTATCATCCCTGACTCCTGCGACATGGCAGCCATTACCTTGCGTCCGCAGGTGGAGCAGCACCATACATATTGCATTGTGCCAGTGCCGATTTATGTATCCGGTAACAAAAGGAAAGTCTAATGAAAAAATACAGGAGGCAATCTTTTATGCTCCTCTGCTTTCTCTTCCTTCTGAAGGTGTATGTGTGTGGAGGGGGTTGTTCCTGCTGCAGTCTGGACTATAGCGAGAAATGTCAGAGAATACCAGCCTTCCTCTTTCCCCATCACTCCCATACGGTTCTCTGTCAGTCAAATTCTCCTTTGCAGAGTGAGCGAGGTTAACCTGCGCAAAGACTGTGACAATGGGCCTATCAGAGCTCAGATCACTGTGTCAGCCAGAAAGGAAGAACAATAGAGGCTGGTGTGGGCAGATGTCTCAGACATACTTTGGAATGAGTAAGGTGGAGGTGATGGGACTGGAAATTAAGATATACATGATATATACATTATATACTGTACAAGCTCAGTACTATGAAGGTGTCTGATTGATATGGTTACTAGGTGGCTTTTTTCCAAATGACTCTTGTTTGACAAAAAATCTTAGATATCTTAGACTCACCAAGAACATCCTTTGTGTCTCCACTCCAAATGTAATAGTAAACGGACTGATCTCAGTGTGAATTCGGCGCAAGTAGGTTGAAAGTTCTTCAGCTAAAATTGTTTACCGAAATTACCCCCACATTAGAAAGCCCTGTATAATTAGGCTGGTTATGGGACCCCTGGTCCAAATCGGATGCATTTTTTAGGGGAAGTTTGCATAAAAAAAAACAGCAAGACTGAGTGCAATGAACTGAATGCAGGTGTCTCAAGACATTTTTAAAAATACTATTATTAATTCGACACACTGTCTTAAAGGTGCTGTAAGCAATTTTAGCAGTTATGGAACTTCCACCAGACCAGCCGCTGAATTAGCCACGCCCCCTCTTTTCTAAACACCACCCTCCAAAGACAGATGCACGCATACAGACACACTAGAGACCATTGTGTTGGAGCAGACGGAGGCAGAGGGACCATCCGTGATAATTTCGCTGTCCAACCCTGAGCGTTTTGCGGAAGCAGGACATTGTACGGGCACTTATAAGAGCATATATTGGCTGCACTGTGAACGTGCAATGATTGAAAGGCAAAAAGTCTTCTGTTTGGCTAAACAAAGGATTTGACCACAGACATCTTCCCCCTGCTGTTTACCAAGTCTGAGGCTGTTACAGAGACAGGTGTGAGTTTTCATGGCACCTATTTCAGTGATTGCAAGTCCTTTCATAAAACAATCACTTACAGCATCTTTAATACACTGCTTGTGGTAGGATGTTCAAAATACCGCAGGAGACAGGACACATCAGCAAAAAATTTCCATTTGAACATGTATGGTTAGTGGTGGTGCTTTAAAGGTGGAGAATTTAAACACGTTACTTTTTGTGAGTTTAAAAATGTCAAAAAGTTTTTTGTTTTTGTTTTTTTAAAGATGAAAAATAAGTAAAACATCTAGATAAACTAGTCAACCTCACCAAAGAACTAGTTGGATGACTAGTTGTCCATCATGACCCATGGCTAGTGAAAAATATAAAAATAAATGTTGAACACCACAACTGTGCTGTTTCAATCCATTTTTATTTATTGCTGAAAAGAGTCTCCCAACACGCTGGTAACCTAATTCTACACAAGGCTGTGGACCAGCGTTGTTCCTCTGAGGACGGCTGTATAAATAGAATCCATAATGGACCAGAGTGAGATGCTATCATTTATCTCCGACTCTCACAAACACAGTTCAGGTCTCTCCTCATTTTCCTAATGATCTCCTTTTTTTGCTATGTGTTTTACTTTAAGGTGCACAGGATCCGAGCTTAATGGACACGATTTATCACTGGCTGATCCTACCAAAGTCCAGTTTATCCAGTAATGTTGAAGAACAAAAAAAAATTGCCAAACCAAATGCATTTTTGTTGAGGGAATTGGCTTATTTTTCAAAGTAGTGGGGAAATGGAAACAGGGGGGATGTAGACCCTGAATCAGATCTTTGGGGTTAAACTGTGGTTTGTGTGAATGAAAACCCAATGAGTCAAAAGAACACAGATGACTTTAATTTGTACAATTTGTTGAAGAAAAAAATGCCTTCCACAGATTTAAGGGACCCAGAATTAGTTCACACAAAAATTTAATTCACTCACCATTTAAATTCAAAAACCCTTACTTCTGTGAGACACATAAAAATAAATAAATAAATAAATAAAAGTGTTTGGCAGAATGTTCAGTCTCAGTCACCATTCACCTTCATTGTATGAAAAAAAAAAAAAAAAAAAAAAAAAAAAGATGCAATAAAAGTGTATGGTGACTGAGGCTTACATTCTGCCTAACATCTCCTTTTGTGTTACATGGAAGTCAGAATTTTTTTTTGGGTGAACTACCCAATATTTGGGAGTGACCATTTGCACCTAGGTGTAAATAACACAAACACGGCTATTTGCTCCCCAGTAGGCTATTGGTAACATAGAAATTTACAACAAACTGCATTGTGAGAGTTGCTTCAGTGATGTGGGGTGTAATGCCGGTGTGACTGTGCCTTTTCGACCTGGGTTCAATTCTGTGTGTCACACTCTTTTCCCATTCTGTTTCATGTCTCCTCTCTTACTATTTTCTTTAATATTACTTATAATAATACATACAAATTAATATAAAGATAGTTTTACTATAGTAATATTGTAGTAACCATGTTTTTTGGCAGAAACTATAGATTTGATGCAATTAACTATGGTGTTATCACAGTGATATGGTGTTTGTAGGGAAGACGCCAGGGCAGTAATGTTAAGATCCATATGCAGTTTAATAAAAGTATAAACAGTATGCCAAAGTAGCAAATCAAAGGGTAAACAAAACGCAAGCAAGGGTTTGGTACACAGGAAGACAGTCCAAGAAGGCAAACCAAGTAAATCCGAGAGACAGAGGGGTAATCCAGTAAACAGGTAATAGGTCCAAAAACACACAAGCAGGCTGGGAAATATGATGAACAGGCAGGAGTCAAAACACAGGGAAAACAGTAATGGCAACTAATGCTCAGAATTCCAGACAAGGCAGAACAAGACATCACTGTGAATGCCTGTAAACAGGGAACTTAAATAGACAGAGATAATGTGAAACAGGTGGGTGAGTAATCAGTCTGAGCAGAGGGTTATGGGAAATGTAGTTCGTGAAGGAAGGGTTAGTACTCTGGAGATGGCGACCTCTGGCGGCGTTCAGGAGAGATAGCAGGCGCTATCTATATAAACAGTGTTTATATGGTAACCATTTTTTTAAATATTTTATTTTATTTTACAAAATACCATGGTGATACTATGGTTACTATAGTAAAACCAAGGTTATTTGTTGTAAAGTAAGTCTAGGGTTAGATTTAGGGGTAGGGGTTGGGGTAGTGTGTCTGTGGGACTCAACACAACACAATAAACATGCTGCAGTAATGCCACTACACTGTTAGTATTTAATTAGCGTTGAAAATAGTAAGTGCCACTATTTGCTCCGGGGTGTAAACAGCATCTACCATTATTTGTTCAAGGGTTGGGGTGCAAAAAATGTTTGCCACTATTTGCACTGGGGTGAAAATAGCATCTACCTTTATTTGCACCAGGGTGCAAATAGCATCTGCCTTAATACTTTGAAACCATAACAAAAGCTCCATACCAATCAGCACTGTTTTAAATGAGTGTGGAAAGTATTTGGCTGGTTGCTTTCGCTCTATTGTTTTGACAGAATGTGGTCTCAGGTGATGTTTGCCTGTGTCCTTGTGTAATTCCTGGGGGAGTTTGGGTAAACAGCTTGCCATTAACCCTTTATTTGGTGCCCAGACATGAATGTAAATTTAATGTAAAGCACATCAAGAAAAAGACAACTCCACTGTTTGTTGCACACTCTAATGAGTTAGAGTCCTACATTACTCAGCGACAAACCCAAATTGCTTGTTTTAGCTAATTCACTTTGAGGGCTTTTTGTGGTACTCTTTAATTCGAATCGTTAATTGACTCAAAGTAGGATGTATCTCTGTGCCAGGGCCCATAGGGACTCGGCAACATGGAGCTCCAGCGGAAAGATTTTCAGAAGGATGTAGGGAAGGAGAGCAAAGACAAATCTCAGCCCGTATCCCCCGGGCAATGCCACGGCTCCATGCAGTAGATTAAATTCTGGCCCGGGCCCAAATGAAGGCCTGCTTTTTAACCACTGATTCTCTCATTTGCCTTCAGAGGCCTGCGGCCTGGCAGGCTGTGCGGCGCATTACCAGCCTGCAGCAGCACTTAAAACACATTTTAGCCCAGGCTCACAGCTGGCATCCTGGCCGGGAGACTCGTCTCAAGTGACGGAGAGGGACCTAAAGCGGGGAGGGGTGGGGGTAGCCAATCACACGAAGCCTGGCTAAAATAATGAAAGTGCAGTGGGTTGAATATTTAAATGCAAAGGAAAAATGTATTCTATTCTAAAATCTATATATATATATATATATATTTTGTTTGTTGTTTTGTTTGTTTGTTGAATTCATTAATTCATTTCATTTATTTAATTGATACATTCATTGATAACATTCTTATTATAAGAGTTTTGGGAACAAGTATCTGATGTGTTCCTAAGTATAAGTTGAATCGCTGTTAATAATGCCTCCTGTACAGGGTACATAGTGCTGGCAGGAAAAAGGTGCTGTACAGGTCTGACCGCAGTCAATTAAACACTGCCAGAGCTTGCACCCGCATCCCTTGTCTCACTGCATTTCTCTTTTTCTACAGTTTATTTAAACATTCCACATTTAAATTACTCACTCGGGCCTGCCTGGTCTGAGGCGGGTAACAATAGCAGAGGATGAATCTGATTATGTGTGTTCATGTAATTGTGATTCATTTAGAGACCATGTTTTGAAATACATTTTTAATTTAGATGATTTGATTATGTCCCTTGCTCTTTTTATTTTTCATTTGTGGGTGGACACACATGGGAGACGAGGGCATTAGGATGACTTGGGTCTTGAAAAATTGTCCGTAAGAGCTTGGTTGCATGATGGTTTTACTGAGAGACTTAATGTATATTTCTGAGGTGACAAAATTAAAGGATTGAAAGGATAAATGTTTTTACCAATTTTTATTTGATAAATAATAGCTATTTGTCTCACCAAGACAATGCCAGTCGATTAACAATGTAATTGAATTAATTACATGACACACTGACTAATTAATCAAACTAATCACACATAATAACATATATAAATATCTGAGAAAAACCATAAATGAAGATAATTTAAAGACATTACATTATTAAATCAGACAATTGAATATTGACTGTGCACAACGTCTTATCCAATTTCAGTGAGAGAGCTAATTCTAAGTGCAATTTTCGTGATAACGCAAAGTGCAAGTGGGCAAGGGTGGGAGTGTTTGTGCAGTCTGTGGGTGTATGCACGCAAACTGGGGGTGTATTGTATGTAAATGAAGTGGTGCAATGTGCAATTTGCATATTTTGTTCCTTAGAAATAAGTCATTGCGCTAAGACGTTTCAAAAGCATGTCTGTTTGCAGCACAATGTCTAAACTCCATTCCTGCATTTGCAGTTTGGAGATTTCACCAGCAGGTGCACTCTACATTTTGCTGGGTTACTTTTTAACACAGAATGCTGGGTTGAGTCTGCTGGGTCATTTTGTTGGGTTATTTTCACAGTGTTCGGTAATTTTTAACCCAGCTTTGCTGGTTTAATGGTTGGGTCATTGTCACTGACAGTAAAATTCACCACAGCCAACCCAAGCTGCAGGGTCAGAATAACCCATTGCTGGTTTATCTGTGCCAAACTGGATAAAACCAGTTTTTCAAATGTCATTTTTGCCTCCTGACCTGAGAAAATGTCCTGAGGGGAATCTTCCTCAATAAAATTAAGATTTGTATTCACTTGTATTCCTATCAGTCATTACTGTACAGAGAGGAACAACTTCTGTTGACATGATCATTTTTGTTTTTTAAATGTATTTATTTGTATTACAACATCATCGTAATACCAAGCTAGTTTGGCAGCTAATGTATTTCATATCTGTTAAGGTGTTGGGTTTGCTCAAATGCAGACAGAAACAATGTCTACACTCAGAGAGAGCGACTCAACCATGTCAAGCAAGTGGCGCGACTACAGCAGACGTGACGCGATGCGAGGTCGCTCACATAATTCGCGCTTACCGTTAACGGCTGCTTCAACGATGATGGGAGCGATTGAGTATGCTTCGCGTCACGGCTGTAGTCGCGTCACCCGTTTGACAGGATGTGAAACTTCAATGTCCAACAGAGACACAAGGTAAAGCTCTTTTTCTTCGAAATCACTTTGTAAACATGAATATTGTCATATATTGAACTGGAACTGACAGTCATACTGATACCAGTTGTCTTTCCACAGGTACCAGTGCACTGAGGTTGCTCCTTTTGCTTCTGCCACCTCCTAAAACATAATATATATATATAGAACTGGATCGCTGATGCAACGTTAAACTGCCAGCAGGAGGTGAAGCCACCGGAAGTGTTCGAGCGGCCATTTTAGTAAGCCCAAACTGCCATAGAGCATCAATGACTAACACCCCCGTTTCACCATCTATGACATGCAGATACGACAGTGTCAGGATTGTGATGTCAAAGCATTCACCTGCCCCGGTGTTTAGTCTATCAGTGCAGCACAATGATCACCAGAGGAAGCGGCAAAACTGTCCACAAGTTGTAATGTAAGCAGGAAAAGCTGTAATATCTGCTTGTTTTGGGTGACAATATATCCTTACCCCCAATAGCGACTTTAAAAAAGTATGACCGGCATTTCTAAGTCACCCTAAATGCCCTGGATTTGCTTGTTTTCATACTGAAGTGCTCTCTGTAGTCATACATGGATACATGTCATAAATATGTGTTGGTTTGCCATTTAAATCTAGCGTATCAGTTTAATTTTAACCAACTTTGCTTTCAACTCTGCGTGTGTGATGGAGGGAGTGAGAGTGCATGCTGTTATTCAAGTGACCGTGAGAACAAGGCAATTTTGATAAAAAACATAAAACTAGTAACTCTAAACAAACAACTCCGATGATCACAATAAATAAGTCTGAAAATGTCTGTTTGTATCTTACCTCAGTTTCAGTTAACTTGTTTACATTCAGCTGATTTGTTCGCTGATTCATTTTTTGAGAGTAGATATACATAACTTGCTTGGGCTTTCAAGAAACAGGAAAAATTCCCGACATTAAATAAATAATTACATGTGTGGGACATTTGTGTTCTAGTGATTTACATGCCGATTTCAGATATAAAATAGGTTACTGAATGATTCATGTTTATTTGCTGAAATGAGATGATTTCCTATTAAGTCAGTAGGGACATTGGAATGTTTTGGCATAGCAATATGGCAGTGCAGTGACTTCATTGATATGACGTCATGAGCAATCCAGTTCTATACACAGTATATGTTTATCATTGGATATAACTGTTTTTCCTTAAAGGAATAGTTCACCCAAAAATGAACATTCTCTCATAATGTACTCACCCTCATATCATCCCAGATGTGTATGACTTTCTTTCTTCTGTAGAACACCAATGAAGATTTTTAGAAGAATATTCCAGCTCTGTAGGTCCATACAATGCAAGTGAATGGTGGCCAGAGCTTTGAAGCTCCAAAAAGCAGAAAAAGGTGGCATAAAAGTTATCCATAAGACTCAAGTGGTTTAATCCATGTATTCTTAAGTTATCCAGTTGGTTAGGGTGAGAACAAACTAAAATGTAGTTCATTTTTCACTGTACATCTTGCCTTTGCAGTCTCCAGGCTCGATCATGATTTCAAGCTCAATTACTCTTCCTAGCGCCATCTAGTGGCTGTGCGCATGCATCAAGCAGTAGGAAGTGTAATCGAAGATACTGGTATTACAGAAGACATTATAGAAGATATTGATTAAACCACTGGAATCTTATGAATTACTTTAATTCTGCTCTTTTCTGCTTTTTGGAGCTTCAAAATGTTGGCAACCAAATGTATGGACCAACAGACCTGAAATTTTCTTCTAAAAATCTTTTTTTGTGCTCTGCAGAAGAAAAGAAAAAAAAAATCATACACATCTGGGATGGCATGAGGGTGAGTAAATTATGATAGAATTTTCATTTTTGGGTGAACTATTCCTTTAAATGTTTTATGAATTATGTATGAATACTTTGTGGATCTTATTGAATTTGTCATAATTTTTCTTGTCCTCAAATAATAATAATAATAATAAAAAGTTAATCTAAACTGTTCTTGTGTATATTTCATTCTTCTCAAATCTTATCATACACACACATATATATATATATATATATATATATATATATATATATATATTAGTACCTCATAAATAAAATCTCTATATACAGATTTTGCTGTAGAAATAAATGAAAACAACCATTTATGATAAGAGCATATAGATGTGTGTGTATGTGTGCCAGTGACAATCCAGTGACTGTCAGCAGAGTTATGCAGTGCACCGCAAGCTAGCTATCTCTCTCTCTCTCTCTCTCTCTCTCTCTCTCTCTCTCTCTCTCTCTTTCTCTCTCTCTCTGTCCCAAGCCTTTGGTTTTCAATCTCATGCTTCACGTCCACTGAGCCGACACCTTCAGGGGCTCTTATTTACGACTGAGGGTCCTCATACAATCTCCCGTCAAGAGTCCAGACCAGTGGGGCCCTCCCTTTCCTCTCCTTGGGTTCATCCTCTTTGCTGCTCTGTGTAGAGAGCTCATTATTGTCAGCTTCTCAATGCACTGCTGGACAGCGCTTCAGCTGAATCCAGTCTGGTATATTCAATTATTGTCACTGTCCTGTGACAATGTACTCTTTATATATATATATATATATATATAGAGAGAGAGAGAGAGAGAGAGAGAGAGAGAGAGAGAGAGAGAGAGAGAGATTTTTAAAGCGAATATATGTTGTGCACTTTCTTGAAGTGTCTCCCTGTCAGCACCAGAGCTATTCTAGTATTGATATTTTTTTCTGTTTTATATTCAATTTGTAATTTCAATTTAGTTTCATTTTCATTAAATTTCACTCAATGACTGTTTTAGTTTTTCAGATGGAATAGTTTTAGTCTTAGTATTTTAGGGCTTCCAAAGTAAATGCATTAATTGATATAATTAAAATATGTTGAATTACTTCAAATTTCTCAAGGCCATTTGATGTTCGCTATCTAGTTGCATTTTCATTCTTAATAAAGGCAAGTCGTAAAGGTTTCAAATGCTGTAATATACTGTGTTTCGAAAGCTACATTTTAAATTAATTCATGGTCATTCCTTTTTATTATTTTACCTAGTTTTGGAGTCAAAGTTGTTTTGTATAAATTAAGATTTTTTCCAATTTATACAATATATTTTCCGGTTTTATTTATATTTCAGTTAACCAAAATGCTTTTTTATATTTTAGAGTTTTAGTTTTCATTAATAATAATAACACTGGTTCTGTGTGGTATGAGAGGTGTGGCCTGTCTAACAGTCTATGAACGCTGTGCTATCACACCAGTGTAATATGTAGTTATATTGTATGGTGGAATGGCTGTCATTGATTGATTTTCATTCAGTCTTATGGGGCCGGCGTGATGTTATTTAAGTGAGCGCACACATCATTTGTACGCTAAGGTTCAGCAAACTTGCTCCATATTCAGCCTTTTTTAAAGGCATCATAAACAGCATCCTATCTTTAGAATGGGCTGGCATGAAATGTGTGCCTTGGTGGACAGTAAATATGAGGTTGCTGTGACTGCCGCCACCTGCAGAATTCACACACAAGGCCACCTCGTAATGTATCGCTCTGATCTCACTCTGACAACTGTGCCGTTCAATTCTGTGATTGTCATTACCACCCTAATTTCCTGAAACCAACTACACAATGGATGTAATCTGATTACAAAGTAATAAATTACTGTAATCGAATTACTTTTAATGTCTAAAAGTAGTGTAACACATTATATTTAAAAATTTTGTAAGCAGTTTACAGTTATTGACCTTCTCTAAAAATAATTACAGTATAAGTACTTTTCTTGGGTTACACATATTTCTAAAATAATATTATTTACTGTATGTAGAATACATCATAACATGAATAACATTGATATGTACATCTGATTGCATTTATGTGACAGCTGAATTGTGTGCACCCCCATTTGAGTCAATGAACAGGTAGGAAATACATACATTATTTTTAATTTGAGTGGAAAAATAAAAAATTTGTGAAATATGTTTTAGAAAGTAACTTAAAAGTAAAGTAATTAATTGTGAATATTCTTTCAGTGAAGTAATCAGGAAAGTAATCTGATCATTTTTTGACAAATAATTAGTAATTTGTATTACATTTTTGTAATTAGTAATTTTGTATTTTGATTACTTTTTTGGTATCTTACCCAACGCTGGATGCCATAAAACTATACAGTTCATAGTGACCTGTCAAGCTCCAAAAAGGACATTAATATATATATATATATATATATATATATATATATATATATAAATAATAATAGTAGAATAGAATAAAAAATAGTCTTTACGCTTTATTCTCCTGAAGTCAAATGATAGATTTGTGTGAGAAAAAAATTATGCCGTTAATTAATGATAATCTAGATTTCCACCAAAGCTCTTGTCTAGCCTGCATCACTGACATGATTAAAAAAAAAAACAATTATGGACGCCCAATCGACGTGATGTACCATTTTTTTTTAATTCTGGACGTCACTGCCAGCTTCATGCAAGCTTCAGAAGAGGACAAGATTATCAGATAATACCGACTTAAATTTCAGTCTGTTCATCACATAAAGCTATTATACAGTATGGTTTAATGATTAAATATCGGAATATTATACACTTTGTAAAAAAAGTTTAAATGTTATATCTGTGGAGTGTCATTATAAAGTAAATCTTTAAATATTACTGAAACTAAAACACCACAGACTTTTATCTCAGCCTCAGATATCCTCAAAGATCAGAGTTCCATGCACATTGTTTACAGTTGAGAGTATTATAGTCTATTATTGATTCAGACTGTAAATAGGCTAAAACACATTCTTATGAGGAAAAAAATTGTTGTTAGATTTGCCAAAGTTTGCAAGGTTTATGGCATTGTGTCTTCATATTTTTATTTATTTAGCAAAAAACATAAATGTCCTTGCTCATGACTGAAAGTTTGCAAATTCCTTGTGCATCTACAGTATATGTCCATATTACTCTTTTTTTCAGGGTTAGATTTCAGCCACAACTGCCAGAAGAATTGTTCGGGATACAAAGAAAAACCCACAGGTAACCTCAGGAGAAATACAGGCTGCTCTGGAAAAAGACGGTGTGGTTGTTTCAAGGAGCACAATACGACGATACTTGAACAAAAATGAGCTGCATGGTCGAGTTGCCAGAAAGAAGCCTTTACTGTGCCAATGCCACAAAAAAACACCTTGACACACCTCACAGCTTCTGGCACACTGTAATTTGGAGTGACGAGACCAAAATAGATCTTTATGGTCACAACCATAAGCGCTAGGTTTGGAGAGGGGTCAACAAGGCCTATAGTGAAAAGAATACCATCCCCATTGTGAAGCATGGTGGTGGCTCACTGATGTTTTGGGGGTGTGTGAGCTCTAAAGACATGGGGAATCTTGTGAAAATTGATGGCAAGATGAATGCAGCATGTTATCAGAAAATACTGGCAGACAATTTGCATTTTTCTGCACGAAAGCTACGCATGGGACGCTCTTGGACTTTCCAGCACGACAATGACCCTAAGCACAAGACCAAGTTGACCCTCCAGTGGTTACATCAGAAAAAGGTGAAGGTTCTGGAGTGGCCATCACAGTCTCCTGACCTTAATATCATCAAGCCACTCTGGGGAGATCTCAAACATGCGATTCATGCAAGACAACCAAAGACTTTGCATGACCTGGAGGCATTTTGCCAAGACGAATGGGCAGCTATACCACCTGCAAGAATTTGGGGCCTCATAGACAACTATTACAAAAGACTGCATGCTGTCATTGATGCTAAAGGGGGCAATACACAGTATTAAGAACTAAAGGTATGCAGACTTTGAACAGGGGTCATTTAATTTTTTTCTTTGTTCCCATGTTTTGTTTTATGATTGTGCTGTTCTGTTATAACCTACAGTTGAATATGAATCCCATAAGAAATAAAAGAAATGTGTTTTGCCTGCTTACTCATGTTTTCTTTACAAATGATACATATATTACCAATTCTCCAAAGGTATGCAAACTTTTGAGCACAACTGTATATATATATATATATATATATATATATATATATATATATATATATATATATACAGTATATACACTAACGAGCCAAAACATTATGACCACTCAGGTGATGCGAATAACGTTGATCATCTCCTAACAAGGCCACATGTCAAGGTCTGGGTAGATTAGATTGTAAGTGATCATCAGAATCAGTTCTCGTAGTCAACGTGTTGAACACAGGATAAATGGCCTGAGCGACTTTGACAAGGGCCAGATTGTTATGGCCAGATGACTGGGTCAGAGCATCTCTGAAACGGCAAGGCTTGTGGGGTGCTCCCGGTCAATAATGGTGAGTACTTACCGACAGTGGTCTGAAGAGGGACAAACCACAAACTGGCGACAGGGTGTTGGGTGCCCAAGGCTCATCGTTGCGCGAGGGCAACGAAGGCTATCCCGTCTGGTCCGAACCGACAGAAGGTCTACTGTGGCACAAATCACAGAAAAGTTTAATGATGGTTATGGGAGGATTGTGTCACAACACACAGTTCTGTGTAGCCGCAGACCAGTCAGAGTGCCCATGATGACCCCTGTCCACACAAGCATCGGAACTGGACCTTGGAGCAGTGGAAGAAGGTTCCCTGGTTCGAAGAGTCCTGTTTTCTTTTACATCATGTAGACGGCCATGTACGTGCGCCATATACCTGGGGAAGTGATGGCACCAGGATGCGCTGTGGGAAAATGACAAACCGGTGGAAGGAGTGTGATGCTCTGGGTAATGCTCTGCTGGGAAACCCTGGGTCTGGCCATTAATGTGGATGGCAATTTGACATGTGCCACCTACCTAAACATCACTGCAGACCAGGTACACCCCTTCATAGCAATGATATTCCCTGATGGCAGTGGCCTCTTTCAGCAGGATAATGCACCCTGCCACACTGCACATGGTTTGAGGAACATGATGAAGAGTTCAAGGTGTTGCCCTGACCTCCAAATTCCCCAGAACTCAATCCGATTGAGCATCTGTGGGATGTGCTAGACCAACAAGTCCGATCCATGGTGGCTCCACCTCACAGCCTACAGGACTTGAAGGATCTGCTGCTAATGTCTTGGTGCCATATACCACAGGACATTTCAGGGGTGTTGTAGAGTCCATGCCTTGGTGGGTCAGTGCGGATTTGTGGCACGTGGAGGACCAAAAGCATATTAGGCAGATGGTCATAATGTTTTGGCTCATCAGTGTATATATAAACTCAGCAAAAACAAAAAAAGAAACGTCCCTTTTTCAGGACACTATATATTTTAAAGATAATTTTGTAAAAATCCAAATAACTTTACAGATCTTTATTGTAAAGGGTTTAAACAACGTTTTCCATGCTTCTTCAATGAACCATAAACGATTAATGAACATGCACTTGTGGAACGGTCGTTAAGACACTAACAGCTTACAGATGATAGGCAATTAAGGTCACAGTTATAAAAACTTAGGACACTAAAGAGACTTTTCTACTGACTCTGAAAAACACCAAAAGAAAGATGCCCAGGGTCCCTGCTCATCTGTGTGAACGTGCCTTAGGCATGCTGCATGGAGGCATGAGGACTGCAGATGTGGCCAGGGCAATAAATTGCAATGTCCGTATTGTGAGACACCTAAGACAGTGCTACAGGGAGACAGGAAGGACAACTGATTGTCCTCGCAGTGGCAGACCACGTGTAGCAACACCTGCATAGGATCGGTACATCCGAATATCACACCTGCGGGACAGGTACAGGATTGCAACAACAACTGCCCGAGTTACCCTAGGAACACAGAATCCCTCCATCAGTGCTCAGACTGTCTGCAAGAGTCTGAGAGAGGCTGGACTGAGGGCTTGTAGGCCTGTTGTAAGGCAGGTCCTTACCAGACATCACCGGCAACAACGTTGCCTATGGGCACAAACCCATCTTCACTGGACCAAACAGGACTGGCAAAAAGTGCCCTTTACTGAGGAGTCGCGGTTTTGTCTCACCAGGGGTGATGGTCAGACTTGCGTTTATCATCGAAGGAATGAGCATTACACCGAGGTCTTTACTCTGGAGCGGGATCGATTTGGAGGTGGAGGGTCTGTCATGGTCTGGGGCGGTGTGTTACAGCATCATCGGACTGAGCTTGTTGTCATTGCAGGCAATCTCAATGCTGTGCGTTACAGGGAAGACATCCTCCTCCCTCATGTGGTACCCTTCCTGCAGGCTCATCCTGACATGACCCTCCAGCATGACAATGCCACCAGCCATAATGCTCGTTCTGTGCATGATTTCCTGCAAGACAGAAATGTCAGTGTTCTGCCATGGCCAGCGAAGAGCCCGGATCTCAATCCCATTGAGCATGTCTGGGACCTGTTGGATCAGAGGGTGAGGGCTAGGACCATTCCCCCCAGAAATGTCCAGGAACTTGCAAATGCCTTGGTGGAAGAGTGAGGTAACATCTCACAGCAAGAACTGGCAAATCCATGAGGAGGAGATGCATTGCAGTACTTAATGCAGCTGGTGGCCACACCAGATACTGACTGTTACTTTTGATTTTGATACCCCCTTTGTTCAGGGACACATTATTCAATTTCTGTTAGCCACATGTCTGTGAAACTTGTTCAGTTTATGTCTTAGTTGTTGAATCTTTTTATGTTCATACAAATATTTACTGCTGAAAATAAATAAAATCTGGAATGACCAACTCAACGAAGTTTCCAATGTCTCACCAAGACCATGGCCATTCACGTGCAGCCGCAAATGCGTGTCGCCAGTGTTCTTCTTGCATGGGTGCACATACGTATGAGTGCTGGAAAGCAGCCGCCAACAAGACAGCTCACGGGTACTGAATTGAGTCTGTATTTGGCATTATTGATACTGTAGAAAGACAGGTATCACTAATTTATATATATTTCTTAATATTAAAATATACTGTTAAAATATTCAAATATAATATGTTTTCATATCCACTTGATACTAAAGCACTGGTACTTCTGGCATTGCTGCAAAAGATAAAACATTCGGGGCTTTATTGAAAACATTTGTGGCTTGAGCCCAGGTAGCCCAGCCGTAGCACTGCCCATGTCAAAGTCCCTTTCAAAGTAAGTCAGTCCACTCTACGGCAATCTTTGGAATGCTCCTTGGCAGATATTTTCTATGAATACAAGTGGTATAGAAGTACAGCTCCTATATACTAGAATGGGGAAAGACCGAAATTTTCAAAACGCTTGGTCAAGATTACAATTAAATGGCATTTCAAATCAGCAGAAAAATATGACAACAACAATATCGTGCTTCTTTACCTCAGATCACGCTAAATACATAATTTTTCAAGCTGGTCTAGCTAATGCGAATGTGCATTTTCAAGTTGTCTGTATTTAAATGCTGATTGACTCTTTTTTACCTGTAATACGGGACTTCCTTTTCTACACCTGCCATATTGGGTGTTCCAATTTCTCCCATTTAGTTTAACACAAGTGGTCCATCTCTGGCTAAACAGTCTCTAGTTGTATAAACTAATTTCAAGTTACTTTTGTGGTGCTTTTTAGGAGCTTGACATGCATGGTTACTATGAACTCATATGGCAAGAGCTGTGACAAGATTCTTCAAAAATGTCTTCATTGGTGTTCCACAGAGATAATCACAGAATACGAGTTTGAAACAATATGAGGGTGGGCAAAAAATTTTAGAATTTTTCATTTTGAGTGAACTATTTCTTAAACATGTCTTAGTAATGCTGATATTACATTAATGCAAAAAAATTTGACAGGTCATGTGAAAGTTGGACGTATCAGCCCTAAAGGTGAGCATCCCACAACGAAACAGCTCGCCACCTTCCATTGGCCCTGGGCAGGAGCGCAAACAGAGCACCGGCCTCAAATAGAGGTGGCATCTGGTGCCCAATTTGTCATGTCTGAATTACCTAAGAGCTGATAAGGGCTGAAGTTTTAATAAAAGTTGGGAGCTGTAGATAGCTGGCTGAAGGACACTGATGAAGTGCCTTGGGGCCTATTTCCACCTCGAGATAAGGAGCTGAAGAGAGAAAGGAAGGTAGGTCGTGGGGCCAGAGATGTGAGTGCACACACTAATGTTGAGGATGAGCGTTTTTTCTCTCTTTTTCACATATGGTGTGAAAAAAAAAGATTGGTATCTAAAGAAGGAGAAGCCTAGGTAGATATGTGGAAGTTCAGTTCAGATTTACTGGCATGACAATTGGAGTACATTGACCAGGCAATACTAATTTCTATTCGGAATGTTTTAAATTATAAAATAAATAAAGCAATAACAGCAAGTGATGGTCCAAAAAATAAATAAATAAATAAATAAGAAGAATAAAGAAGAACAGTAAAACATATAAATCCTAATGGTGATTACACAAAACACAGAACTAATGCTAAATGAATTAGCTTGTGAATGGTAGACACATTTGTAGTGTAGTGTTGACTATCTCTCTCCATTCTCTGCTCCTCCATTCTCCTTCTGTGATTTGGCCTCCTGCCAGCATCTATAGCTCACCCTCAGCTGTGGCGGCAAGCTCCAGATGTGCCAAAGGCGTGTTTTTTTTTTTTTTTTTTTTTTTTGCCCCACGTGTTTGTGTTTGTGTGTGTTTGTATGTGTGTGCTGGTTTTGCCAGCTGACTGCACCGTTTGATAACCCGCTCTCTGGATGCCCATCACCGGCCGCAGAGATAGAATTAAATGATGATGATCTTCCCACGAGTTGGGTGCAGAAACAGTGCGTATAAATCTTGATTTCATCTCAGCGTGAGAAGTCTTTATCCATCATCACTCTTAATGAACAAGTCATTAGGCTCGATGAATGGCGCGCAGGGCCCGGCATTCTCGCCGCCGCTTTTGTTTGCAGCTTTTGGGGGGGAGGGCAACTTCTTCGCCCTTTCAAAGGGGTCAAACTCATTGCTCCAGATGTGGGGGCAACCTCACCAGCCCCCCTCCTCTGAGGTGCCCAGCATGCACTAAGCAGGCTTGGAAAAAATTAGCGTAAACAGAAAGAGGTCTGATTGTTATTACCTGAAGCTCCTGATGCGTTTGCCATCTGAAAAGTTGTTTTATAAAACGGATTGTTCCATTTCTAAAGCTGGTCCCACTTTATATTAGGTGTCTTTAAGTACTATTTGCTAACATTAAAATACATACAATTCAATGTACTTATTGTGTTACTACATGTTGTTCTGCAAAATTATCA
Organism: Myxocyprinus asiaticus; assembly: GCF_019703515.2. Taxonomy (NCBI): domain Eukaryota; kingdom Metazoa; phylum Chordata; class Actinopteri; order Cypriniformes; family Catostomidae; genus Myxocyprinus; species Myxocyprinus asiaticus. Next base: position 28,198,564 of record NC_059367.1, read on the forward strand.
TTTGATTCTGAAAAAGATTCACATTTGCTGCTACTGAGGTTGAGGTACGGGTAGAATTAGAAGTAGGGTTAGGGTAAGGATTGGGTTAGATTTAGGTTTAGGATTAGGAGTAAGGTAAATAGTGTAACTACAGATGTAATTTAATGCAGGTACTTTAAATGTAAGTACAATGCAACAACACATATTTACATAATAAATACATTGTTTCAAATGCTTAAGTACATAGTAGTGGGTCCCTAAATTCTGTTGTAAAATGACTATTAACGCACACCTGTAACCGTAAATTCTATATTACTGTGGCAAGTTGCTATATTGCTTGGCAACTGCAAAAAAAAAAAAAAAAAAAAAAAAAAAAAAATATCTATATATATCTATCTATCTATCTATCTATCTATATATATATATATATATATATACAGCTAGAATAATTAACTATATTACTTGGTGAAATTATTGTTTATTCCAATAATTATTCATAAAAAATTTGACTGTTTATTTAACACACATCATTTATAAAAGCATTTAAGGATGTGCATTACAAAGATTTTACAATGGTTAAGGGGGTTTTATGCAATCCGCTTCATGTCATGCCTAAGAACAAGGGTGGTTCTAGGGTCAGTGGATATTTGGGGGTTATACTGGAAACTTTATAATAAAAGTTTAAATGTTACATCTGTGAGGTGTCATTTATATGAAGTAAATCATTAAATATTACTAAAAGTAAAAGGTCCCACTAACTTTTTTTTTTTTTTTTTTTCTCAGCCTCAGATACCCTAAAAAATCAGAAGTTGTGTGCTTTTAACACTAGGGATTTTAAAACTTGATTAAAAACACGCTGTTTTTGTCCCTTTCGGCTTTCCATAGTTTAAACGTAAAGTTTTGTAGCCTATTCTTGATTTATTGGCATAGTCATGTCAGAGGGCATATGGGGGGCATTGCCCCTGTAGATTTTCCTAGTTTACAAGGTTCCCTTACCTTTACCCATAGAAAAATCACTGTAACACACAGCTTGGAGTTGCTTATTGCTGTATTAGAACTCAGAGTGGTCCCTTTATATACTCATTTAATGTAGTAGATTTGCAGCATGAATCAAGTTTGCATTCATGAATTAATGAAAAGCGAGATGGAAATATTTTAATGCTTCTTTCTGCAGTCTCAGGAGTGTTGAGGTGAAATATGCCCCTGGTTCTGTGAAAATAAGAGCGAGTACACCATGAAACTCAACATGGGAATTTTATGTTTTAAGGTTGAGTCTCTAAAACAATGTTCTTTGCTGTGTTTGGTTACAAGGGCCTTCTGTGCTTTGAACATATTCCCTTTTTCCTCAACTATCCTGGGTCTTCTAGTTAAAAAGTTCAAGCAATTCTCTGAGGCACATGTATTTGCAATTTAGATGAACTTAAAAGCCTTCTTAAAGAATTCAAGAGCATTTTCAGCATAGCCCCAGGCTACCGAATCAGAAGCTGTACCACCTGCATCAAATTTGATTGAATCTGCCGCAAGACTCTCTCTCAGCTCTGTTTCTGTAAAGTAGAACGATATTTATTTGGCAAAGGAAGATGATTCACAGAGTTCTATGCCTTAGAAATGTGTATAAATAGACTTTGACATAGGGTAATTGTGTTTAACTTCTCATATGCTTGTAGCGCATATATTTGCATTTGAGTGTAATAAGAGTACACAGAGTCTGACTTTCCTAGTTAGTGACAGCTGCCATGTTTTACTGTCACATTCTCGCAGGCTCGTGGCTCTGATGCTCTCAAGATCCTGCTGGGATTCACATCACTCAGTATGTTTGATAATATCTCTCCATCATTAGACTAGACACCTTTCATTCTTTACACACCACTTAAATTCTCATGACATTTCAGAGTGGATGTATCTCCTTTGTTATTTGTATTTCTTCTCATTCTCTCTCTTATACCGTAAGAGAAATTAATGATTTGGATTGTTTTATTTTATTTGGGAATTCACTGAAGTCACTGGTGATTCATGATTGCAGTTAAACCAGAGTTCTACACTTTGTTCTTAAAGCTGATATGTGTGCATTCTTTGATGTACAAATACTTTCTTGTATGTCAGCTTAATATGCAGAGAGAACTATAAGTAAACCATTTGTAGGTTCCCCGAAAATGTTAAACACTCTGGCTCTGTGGAACTATAAAAACATTACTCTGTATGTTTGAGCATCTTGACCAGCCTGACACAGCAACACTGGATCAACTGATGGCATAAGTTTGGGGCGGGACTATCTTTTTGTCCAATCAATGTCAAATTATTTACACAGAATTTAATAATAGCAAATATTTAAATGTTCTAATTCTAGCTAACACAAGTTTAGTGTGATGGTATTGTCCATGTTGACTTGGGGGGGCAAAAACCCCCATTACTGCACATGTCAGCATCATAAACAACAGATCGGGCCATGTGGACACAGGCACAGCGGTAATGGAGGCTGTGCATCACTGTTCAGCACAAGGTCTGCAACCTCTACAGGACTCACCTGAACCACTCAGAGAGAGGGGAGAGAGAATAGATGCTGCTGGTGAGGTAATGTTCATGCTAATGTTCATAACTAACTGTGGGTAATATAATATAGATGACTATTCCAGCAAATATGAAGACGATCATCACAATTTTCAGAAAAGGTACAGATTGGACAATACTGTCCACATCTTTAGCTCTGATCATTTCAAGATATGTAACATCTACGACTTCTCTCTTGGATAAATGTATTATAGCTGTGGCATATAAAGGATTGGTGGGATATAGACCACTTCATTGCGCAGTAAGTTGTGGCAGAAAGACGGCAAACTGTTGTGATAGAGTTGACAGCTAGTGCTAGAGCTAGTGTTTAAAAAGATAATATAGAATAAAATTAGCTTTTAGGTTCAAAGCTAGCTAGGTTTGGGTTCACTATTGCTAGTGAAACTGCTTGTTATAATCACTGATTAAACGGAAGTACAACACAAAGCCATCATAAGTAAAGAAATATTATTAGCTATACTATTATTATAATGATATGACTTAATAACATACCTGTAATAAAATGTTTGCTGTTGATGGAAACCAATAAAAGTGAAGCCCTCGGTTTTTGCCATAGCGAGTTTTAAAGCCAGCAGAGCAGCACAACATTTCATTAAGCTTAACCAGACAATTTAAAGGTAACAGCTAACTTTTTGAGGACTGTTGGGTGTGATGTACCAAAGTATTGGTCTATAAAATCTGCCAGATTTTTAATCTTATACTACAGAAATGGTTTTGGTCATTTGAGAATTTCTAATGATAATTTCAAAGGTAAATCGTGTAATTTCTGCACGACTAGCATTGGAATTGCATAAATAATGAGGGTCTTCAAACAGGTTTCACGAACATTCCCTCTGTTTTTGGTTGGACAGACAGATACTCCCACCCTAAACTCCAGTGGTTGAGCCACTTTTGCTGTGTCAGGCTGACCAGGATGCTCAAACAAACAGGGCCTTTTTTCCGAAAAGCGTCGTAAGCTTAAGTAGATATTAAAAACGATTGTCACATTTCAGCACTTTAAATATGGACAGCGACTCTCTTAAGTAGCACTTCAAGAGTGTCCTCGCGCATTCTTATAAGTGCAGTTTTAGAAAATCCAAAAAAAAAAAAAAGTACAGTTGCTTGTAGAAAACACTCTTAACTGCTAAGATCAATCGTTATTGGAAAAGGGGGCCCAGATCGATGTTTTTATAGTGCCACCGAGTCACATTGTTTAAATTTTTAGGGGTAAATTATCCTATGAATAATTTATAGTAGTCTCTGCATATTAGGCTGAAATAGGATAAAGCATTTTAACGTCACAATTACACTTCTCCTATGAGTTGTTTTGCTTGTGGTCTTTGTATTTTGCCATGTTTGTACAAATTCACCTTCTGCTGTCCTTGAACCATCCTGTCTTCTTACACAGAATGTGAGAACCTAGGAATCTAGAAATAATTCTACAAAAGAACTAATTTAAACAGATCTAGACCTGTTCCTTTGCCAGAACATATGGTTGTCAAGGAGATGGTTCAGAAATTATGAAACTTGCTACTATTATCATTAGCATCACCTCACATTGTGATCAGCACCCGTTAGTTTGATATGATTATGGTGAACTGAAATGGGTTGCTGTGCGCTTCTTACCCAGTCGCTAATTTTCTCTGCACTGCTCAGCTCTCTACAGTCATGCCTGTAAACAGATCCGCTTACTGCGCCTAGCACCAAGATAATGTTTCCACACTTTGTCTCACTTAATTTATTATTATTATTATTTTATGTGGGAGTGTGGTAGATGTTTCTGTATTTGACATGGCAGGGTATGAAATTAGCAGGTAATTTTGCTCGTCATCTACCCGCTACTGTGTGGCAGGCCACCTAGTTATTCCCCAACTCTATAGGACAGCTGTTAAATAGAACAGCTGATTCGCTCACGTTTTTCACCAGACCTCTTATTTTACATAGACTACTAAACAAAAGAAATATTTTGCAACATTGCAGCAGCTCCACGAAGCCCAGAACGTCAGCCAAAGGAGAGTTGTCAGATTTTAAATATTCGATCTTTGGGGAAATAGCCAGTGCTGGGTTTCCCGATAACATTGCAACTTAGCCTTATGGTCATCTTAACTGATGTTGTTCATTATTTTATATAGTGTATATATATTTATTATAGTAATGCCTGTTTCCCAAACCAGCACGTAAATCGCTCGCTACAAAGTTGAACTTAAGTGCTTCATAACGGGAGCTGTATTTATCTAGACCTATTTATTTAAGTTTGAAAATTTAAAGGTCACTTTACTCACATATGTCTAAAACAAAAACTGTTTAATAACAGAATATTTCTATTGCTATCATAGTTATGATTATCAAATAAGATCAATAAAATGTTATACTGTATTATGTGTTATGTAAATTTAGATTTACTGCTGAAGTCAGAAGTCTGCATACACATTAGCCAAATACATTTAAACTCAGTTTTTCACAATTCCTGACATTTAATCATAGAAAACATTCCCTGTCTTAGGTCAGTTAGGATCACTACTTTATATTAAGAATGTGAAATGTCAGAATAATAGGAGAGAGAATTATTTGTTTCAGCTTTTATTTCTTTCATCACATTCCCAGTGGGTCAGAAATGTACACACAATTTGTAAGTATTTGGTAGAATTGCCTTTGAATTGTTTAACTTGGGTCAAACGTTTTGTAGCCTTCCACAAGCTTCACACAATAAGTTGCTGGAATTTTGGCCCATTCCTCCAGACAGAACTGGTGTAACTGAGTCAGGTTTGTAGGCCTCCTTGCTCGCATATGCTTTTCCAGTTTTGCCCACAAATTTTCTATCAGACTGAGGTCAGGCTTTGTGATGGCCACTCTAATACCTTGACTTTAAGCCCTTTTGCCACAAATTTGGAGGTATGCTTGGGGTCATTGTCCATGGAAGACCAATTTGTGACTGAGCTTTAACTTCATGGCCGATGTCTTGAGATTTGCTTCAATATATCCACATAATTTTCCATCGTCATGATGCCATCTACAGTGCATCCGGAAAGTATTCACAGCGCTTCACTTTTTCCACATTTTGTTATGTTACAGCCTTATTCCAAAATGGATTAAATTAATTATTTTCCTCAAAATTCTACAAACAATACCCCATAATGAGAACGTGAAAGAAGTTTTTTGAAATCTTTGCAAATTTATCAAAAATAAAAAATGAAAAAAATCACATGTACATAAGTATTCACAGCCTTTGCTCAATACTTTGTTGAAGCACCATTGGCACCATTTACTGCCTCAATTCTTTTTGAGTATGATGCTACAAGCTTGGCACACCTATTTTTGGGCAGTTTCTCCCATTCTTCTTTGCAGGACCTCTCAAGCTCCATCAGGTTGGATGGGGAGCGTCAGTGCACAGCCATTTTCAGATCTCTCCAGAGTTGTTCAATCGGGTTCAAGTCTGGGCTCTCGCTGGGCCACTCAAGGACATTCACAGAGTTGTCGCGTAGCCACTCCTTTGTTATCTTGGCTGTGTGCTTAGGGTCGTTGTCCTGTTTGAAGATGAACCTTCTCCCCAGTCTGAGGTCCAGAGGGCTCTGGAGCAGGTTTTCATCAAGGATGTCTCTGTACATTGCTACATTCATCTTTCCCTCGATCCTGACTAGTCTCCCAGTTCCTGCTGCTGAAAAACATCCCCACAGCATGATGCTGCCACCACCATGCTTCACTGTAGGGATGGTATTGGCCAGGTGAGGAGCGGTGCCTGGTTTCCTCCAGACATGACGCTGGCCATTCAGGCCAAAGAGTTCAATCTTTGTTTCATCAGACCAGATAATTTTGTTTCTCATGGTCTGAGAGTCCTTCAGGTGCCTTTTGGCAAACTCCAGGCGGGCTCCAGGCGGGCTGCCATACAGGCCTGATTGGTGGAGTGCTGCAGAGATGGTTGTTCTTCTAGAAGGTTCCCCTCTCTCCACAGAGAAATGCTGGAGCTCTGTCAGAGTGACCATCGGGTTCTTGGTCACCTCCCTGACTAAGGCCCTTCTCCCCCGATCGCTCAGTTTGGCCAGGCGGCTAGCTCTAGGAAGAGTCCTGGTGGTTCCAAACTTTTTCCATTTATGGATGATGGAGGCCATCGTGCTCATTGGGACCTTCAATGCTGCAGAAATTTTTCTGTACCCTTCCCCAGATCTGTGCCTTGATACAATCCTGTCTCGGAGGTCTACAGACAATTCCTTGGACTTCATGGCTTGGTTTGTGCTCTGACATGCACTGTTAACTGTGGGACCTTATATAGACAGGTGTGTGCCTTTCCAAATTGTGTCCAATCAACTGAATTTACCACAGGTGGACTCCAATCAAGTTGTAGAAACATCTCAAGGATGATCAGTGGAAACAGGATGCACCTGAGCTCAATTTTGAGTGTCATGGCAAAGGCTGTGAATACTTACATATGTACATGTGATTTTTTTAAAAAAAATGTTTTTTTTATAAATTTGCAAAGATTTCAAACAAATTTCTTTCACGTTGTCATTATGGGGTATTGTTTGTAGAATTTTGAGGAAAATAATGAATTTAATCCATTTTGGAATAAGGCTGTAACATAAAATGTGGAAAAAGTGAAGCGCTGTGAATACTTTCCAGATGCACTGTATTTTGTGAAGTGCACCAGTCAAAGCACCCCATTATATGATGCTGCCACCCCCATGCTTCAAGGTTGGGATAGTGTTCTTTGTCTTGCAAGCATCACCCTTTTTCCTCCAAACATAACGATGGTCATTATGGCCATAAAGTTCCATTGTTGTTTCATCAGACCAGAAGAGATTTCTCCAGAAAGTAAGATCTTTGTCTCCATGTGCGCTTGCAAACTGTAGTCTGGCTTTCTTATGGCGGTTTTGGAGCAGTGGCTTCTTCCTTGCTGAGCAACCTTTCAAGTTATTTTGATATAGGACTCATTTTACAGTGGATATAGAAACTTGTCTACCTGTTTCCTCCAGCATCTTCACAGGGTCCTTTGCTGTTGTTCTGGGATTGATTTTTGCACCAAACTACGTTCATCTCTAGGAGACAGAATCCGTCTCCTTCCTGAGTGGCTACGTGGTCCCATGGTGTTTATACTTGCGTACTATTGTTTGTACAGATGAACGTGGTACCTTCAGGCATTTGGAAATTGCTCCCAAGGATGAACCAGACTTGTGGAGATCCACAATTGTTTTCTGAGGTCTTGGCTGATTTCTTTTGATTTTCTCATGATGTCAAGCAAAGAGGCACTGAGTTTGAAAGTAGGCCTTAAAATATTTCCACAGGTACACCTCCAATTCAGTACACCTCCTATCAGAAGCTAATTGGACAATTGTCTAAAGGCTTGACTAGTGCCCGACCGATATATCGGTCGGCCGATATTAGACTTTCACCGATATATCGTATCGGCGTATATTTTACCGATATGCGCCGATATGAAAACTTTTTTTGTTTTTTTTGTTTGCTGTTAGCCAGCTATAGTTTGTCAGTGCAGTCAGTAATGTAGCAGATTGAAAGGTAAACATCAGAGCATCTTTTTGCAGCTCAGCAGACAACAGTGCACTAGTGGATTGTGTCTGCTGAGTGTTGATTTCATACTACGCTGTTACCTAGTTGGTGAGACACAATGCTGGAAAGTAAAATAAACAACATCCGTCTTTTACTCTCCGTGACAACGAGCTTATAGCTAACTAGCTAATCACGTAGCTACTTTCATTGTTGTCAGCTGAGTGGAAGCTAATGAGTAAACATGTATTCACCAAACTGTTTTGTTTAGGATTCACAGTTTGGTACCCCCTTCAACCGAACAATTCCAGTCATTGCATTTATAAAATGTAATATTTAGAAGTCTGGTTTTCCACTGTTGAAAGTTTCCCCTGAACTTGTATAGCAGAATACGTTGTAACACCGCTGCCGCTGTTTATATCTTGACTCGGCACTATTAATATAGTCAGCATTTGACTGATACTAAACAGTAATACTGATGTTTATTTAGCTATTTATTTTATTTTGTCACAGTCTGTCTCCCTCATTTTCTTCAAAGACTCTTATTTTGAAGTTTTCCCCCGGACTTCATTTCCCATATTTCACTGCCCTAATCACTTCTATCTGCTCATCATCATCCGCACCTGCCTTCCATTCCCTCATTAGTTTCTCTGTGTATATATACCCTCTAGTTTTGTTAATCATTTTTCAGTCCTTGAAGTGTTATGCTGTGCTAAGTTTTGATGTTTAGATTTATAGTTTGTTCCACTCCAGCGATTACTACTGTTGAGCCTTGTGTTTGTTTCCACTCCAGCATTTGTTCTACTCTAACGATAGTGATTCAAGGATTTAAAGTTTTTTTTTTTTACAAATTCACTCCTGCGTCTCCTCTCTTCCACTCCAAGACACCTACGTTACATATTTTTATTCTTCATTTTATTGGTCAGAATTTGACTGATACTAAACAGTACTTATGTTTATTTAGCTTTTTTTTTATTATTATTTAAATGGTCAGCAATTGACTTATACTAAACATACAGTACTGATGTTTATTTAGCTATTTAGTGTATTTGATTTCTTTATTTTAATGGTCAGCAATTGACTGATACTAAACATACAGTACTGATGTATATTTAGCTATTTATTGTATTTTTATTTATTTATTTTAATGGTCAGCCATTGACTGATACTGAACATACAATACTGATGTTTATTAAGCTATTTATTGTATTTTTATTTATTTTCTCAGTGTTCATTTCTAGAATTTGTTGACAATGTATAATAATAATGTCAAATATTCTTTGATAAAAATGTTTAAGAAAGCAGCCTTCTGTGTACCTTTGCATAGTCATATCAATGTAAAAATCAGTGAAAGATCCACATAGAAAAGGTCTGTTTTCATTCTAGCTCAAAAATAACTATATCAGCCACCATATTGGTAATCTGTGAATTTTCCCTCTCAAAAATCGGTATCGGTCTCAAAAATCCCACATCAGTCGTGCTCTAGGCTTGACATCATTTTCTGTAATTTTCCAAGCTGCTTAAAGGCACAGTTAACTTAGTGTATGTAAACTTCTGACCCACTGAAATTGTGATATAGTCAGTTAAAAGTGAAACAATCTGTTTGAAAACAATTGTTGGAAAAATTACTTGTGGCATGCACAAAGTTGCCAAAACTATAGTTTGCTAATTGAAATCTGTGGAGTGGTTAAAAAATTTGTTTTAATGACTTCAACCCAAGCATATGTAAACTTGACTTCAACTGTATCTTTAAACTTGATTTAGACCTACCACATTGCATGTGCAGACTGTGGAGACTGCCAGTTATTTTCAATGAGATTTTTTCACACTTTTTTATCCTCTAAAATTGTGTACAATGGCTTTCCGATGATCAAAATATAGTCATATAATTTATTCAATGTCCCTTTGCCTCTGATAAACTGTGAAAGATGCGAGAAAGATACATTTAAGTTGCACTTGATGGACTTAAGAGTGGTTCAAAGCTCTTGTTAATTTACAAACGTTTTTATGAAGATAACGATGCTTTTGGGAAACGCACTGTAGAGATTAAGTACTACTTAAGTGCTACTAACGTTCCTCTTAGTGCTTTGGGAAACCCAGCCAACACCTATGAAAAGCAGGAGGACTGAAAATTGTCTAATAATATAATTATTTTAATTTATTGTATTTAATTATATGGCCTTTTCATTTTTTATTGTGTAACAGGGTCAGAAAGGTGCTTCCACTTCCTTTACTTAATTTTGTGTATGACCCTTTAATTATATTTAAGCTGCACTCTCCACCCATTGGCTGGTGCTGTGTAGCAAACTGGTTCCAGTTGGGTCATTAAGGGTGATTTCACACTTGGTTCGATTGCTTGGGCCTAACCCAAGTTCTTTTCCTCCCCCTCTCCTACTGGTCTCCGTTCACATCATATTTTTTGGGTCCAAACCGCAGTCCAATTACATCATCAGCATGAGTACAAGCAGCAGCTATTTACCACTGTATCGACACTGTAAAAAAAAAAAAAAAAAAAAAAACTTAAGTTTAACTGCTGCCTTAAATATTTAAGTCAAATCAAAGTATCTGTTCAGTCATTTCAACTCATTTTAAATCTGGTCTAGCTTTGGATTGCTCTTTGTAAGTGGATTTGAGTTAACAGTACTAGTTGTTTCAACTTAGCAAAGTAAGTTAAAAAAAAGTTGTTAATTACTAACATGTATTCTGTTCACTTGTCCTGATAAGTGGTTTCAACTTATTTCAGTTAAAAGGAAGTCTTAACATTTCTTTTCTAGTTATGATAAACCTTTGTGTTTTAAATTTATAGATCATAGTTATAAAAACAATAACACCACCACTTTTTGACGCAACATCGAGATTTTATTTTCATTTAAAAGACATACACATGTTTTAAATAAGATTGATACAAAACCTGCGAGTGCATGTGTTAGTGAGTGAATGTATGTGTTTGAGCAAGCATGTTAATATGTATGTGCGTTTATGTTATTATATCTGTATATGCTTATCACTGATAATATTAGTTCACCCAAAAATGAAAATTATGTCATGATTTACTCACCTATAAGCAATCCTAGATATGTATGTCTTTCCTTCTTCAGCAGAACTGAAATGAAAATTTTTAGAAGCACATTTCAGTTATGTATGTCCATACAATGCAAGGAAATGGCTACCAAACTTTGACGGGTTAAAAGACATATTTAAGGCCAATATATACTTCCAGAGAAGTTCTTAATCATTCTTTGTTCAGGGGTAAAAAGAAGTTCGAAAAAGCTGTGCAACGGTACACTGTTTACGAACATTCACACACCAGCCACGCCACTGGGCGAGGCGCCAGCACGTTATACACGGCCATACTATGAGCCGATTATACTCCGTTATTGTAATTTTATGATGATACCCATACTACTGCAAGGGTGGGTGTATAATACTGTTAATGGGCAGAATATAGACAAAAGAATGTTAACACGCATGTCACTGTGGGCAGATTCGTGAATGGCTTTCGGCGACACATGAATTAAGCAGCATATCAAACAACAGAGTGAATGAGAACTTGAGTAGATTTGATACCTTTTGTAGACTAATAAAACAACAAAAATCACACAACATGTCCTTTGAAAACGTCTCTATGCAAACGACCGTACAGATGTAGGTTATTTTGTTCTACACCGGTGTTCTTGTTGACTGATATTAGCTGACTGAAAGATGTAAACGGAATCAGCTGTCAGCTTGGGAGTAGGTGATCATGCCTACCGATGATGTGGACCAATGGCAGCATGAAGGTGTTTAGCAGCGGATTCAAAATTTTCCTAAAAATTCCTCCCAGGCGAGCTGTTGCGAACTACCGAGGCGATCTTAAAAAAAAAAAAAAAAAAAAAAACCTTAGTTTTGGCCAGATTTGGTTCAAAAATGACATCATACCCATTCATTCTTCGATTTCGAATGAAGTATTTCAGAGCCTTTAGGCAGCATAAAAGGGAATCACATGATTCCAGGCGATCAATTAATGTCTTCATCACACTGGTGTAATAAATAAATAGATAATTGAAATTTTATAAAATTTAAAAAAAAAAAAAAAAAAAAAAAAAAAAAAATGAATTGCTTCCTGCCAGCAGTTGAAACATCATTTAGCTGTCGTGTGACGTAAGCGCATTCACGCAAGTATTCGGAAACGGTGCTATATTTAGAACAGAGGAATGAATGACACCTGAGAGTTTGGTTATTTCAGATTAAATTTAAAGTTAAAAACATTAATTATGAAACAATGTGTTTAACATTTATGGACTGGCCTCATTCAATTTCATTGTAAATGCCTCATTGCAACCTTGATTTTTGCTTTTTTATAAATTAACGAAGGACAAGTCAAAATTATTGAAGCAAAATGAATCCATAATAATTACAATTATTACAGAAAAAGGACAGCAGTTGTGCATTATTTAAATAGATAAGGTCTTACATCACACATCCTGATGACATTTGATGGCTCTTCAGACAAAATGTATGGCAGACCAAGCAAGGCAGCGGTCCTCCTCTCATTTGTGTCCTACAAGATGTGGAAATTTTGCAGTAAGAGATGGGAATTAGAAATGCACAGATATGGAATTTATGAGCCAATAACAATAATTCGTAGCTCATTGTGGCAGATACCAATAAGCAATACATTTAATTTTATATTTCTGTCATGCATTAAATACAAAATACACAAAATACATGATTTCGATCCACTTTAACAAAAAAAAAAAAACACCTCTCCTCTTAAAAGAGCTTTCTATAGCAGATTTCTTCATGAAAAAAGAAAAGAAAATTACAGTGATATGTTCTGTATATTTACAGAGGGCACATCTGCCTGCTGAGATGGGGTCACTTCACATGACAAAGCAGAACTGACCACACAGAGAAATGCCAGTTTTAGAATTTGTGCTTATTTACATGACCCGCTTCCTTATTATTTGAACTTTAGAGATGCTCTAACATGCAAGTTATGCTCCAGCAGAGCTCCACTATATTTCACGACAACACTGGGTCTGTATTTTGTATAATTCCACATTCTTTGCAACGTACATCACCTTAAGCTATATGAAAAGTTTGCAGTATATCTGGACTGTGAGCTGTTTTCGTCATCTCCTCTACCATCAGAAGTGCTCCTGTCAAACATCATCTTTAACTTTACATGACCTCATGTTGCATCAAATGAGATCAAACAATGAAAACGTGTATGTATATATATATTAGTTGATAACGTCGACTATTCGTTTCAACCCCACTATAACGAAGAAGCTTTACTGACTGGCAACGTCTAGATAACTAATCATAACCTAGCTTTCTAGGCAGCCATGCACGCTTGATAGAATGGATGGGGATGTTAAAATTGCCTGTACTTCGGTACCAAGTTGATTCTAAAATTAAAGAGATGTAAAGACACATTATTTATTCAGTAAGGAGTACCAACTTAACCGCACGCTGTCTGACTGACTAACAACTTCCTTCAAACTCAGTGCGAAAATCTTTCGCATGCACAGTAGAATGCCTTCAGATGCACACTTTAACTGTCAACAGAACATGAATGCATCAGAACTCAGAATATGTGATCTGTGCATTAGGATTTGCAGTGTAAATGCATGCATAACAGACCTACCACTGTCTTAGCTACTATAAAATACGTTACTCAAAGAGAAACCTGTAACATCTGAAAGGAGGTCACGAGAGCTGGATCTAAGTGCAGCAAGAATTTAATGATAAAAGAATAAATCAAAATACAAAACAGGGTAAAAACTAGGAAATAAGGTCAAAACATAAACAAGAACTAAACCAGACCATGAACTAGAGAATCACATACATAAACATAACAACTCACAAGTACTGAACAGAAATCAGAGCATTATATACACAAGGGATAATGAGTTAATGAAACACAGGTGAGGACAATCAAGGACAGCTGGCAGTGATGAGGGCAGGGAATTATGGGAAATGTAGTCCAGAAGGTACGGATGACAGGGGTGAAACAACAGTGAATTGTGACAAAACCACACTTCTACAAAATACAAATTAAAAAGTGTCACTGAACAGAAAATGTAATCTGTAAATTCATATTTTTGTCGAAATTAATTAATATCTCTCTAAAACTGCTGTTAGATAAGTATTCACTCACCTCATTCACGTTCTTCCCCAAGCCGGCCGGTGCTCCATCCCATTCATGAGTTGTTTGTGTCAAATTAGGTATTCGTCCGCCATTTAGTTTAGTTTGCCGTTGGATGCCTGTTGGTCCTCATTTGGTGTTGCATTATGAACTCTCCACGTATTAAAATTAGTCTTATGTATAGATTGTCTTAAGATTGTCCTTTCTTAAATGAAAAGGACCCCAATATTGCAAATTAAGTTTATTCACAAAGACCTCTGCACATTAATCTATGTCCTCAAAGCCAAGCTGAGAATGGCAGTAAGTTAGAACTTAAATTGTTAAATTCATTACACTTTGTTGGGCCCCCTTGAATTTAACTTACATTAAACTGACTTTAAAAAAATTGAAAATTTGAATCTTGTACAACTTATAAAATTAAGTTGAAATTGTTTAACTTATTTTGATAAGTTAAAATAATGAAAACATATAAGTTGACATGACTTATTGATCATTTCATTTTTTTCAGTGTAGGTAACAACTCGAGAAGACGTCACTGTGTTAAGTGAAGTATTAAAGTTTGTCTCTTTGGATTTACCATGAAAACTTGCCATGCACAGAACAACACTTGTGTTTGTCTCCAGTAGATGCATTGAATGTGCAGTGATGTGATGAATGTTAGCGTATGTCTGGCACACGGATGCGTTGCAAGAGATGTGAACAATGTGAGCTGCTCTCTGAAGGCGGTGTATTTGGACACAAGCAGGTAGGAGAAATGCATTATATCTTAATAATTGCAATCGGGAGCCTGCAAAGATGCTAATTAAACGTCATCACAAGCGGTTCCCTTCCGCGATTGTGTTCATATCAGCAGCAAACTGTACTGGAGTTCACATGAACCGTACCTCAGACCACCTTTTCAAGCGGTCTCGGGTGCAGTTTGCGAGTGCGCACCCGAGTTCAGAAAACAGCGTTCACATCATCCAAACAAACCAAACTTTGACGTCATTCGACCTCGGGTGCGCACCAAAAGTGCTATTGTGAAAGCACCCTAAGATTCCTGCCAGCCAAAACAATGGTTGTGGTGGGTGAGTGCTCCCCGGAAAAATAGTTTAATTAATTTTATCTTATTTTTAGGGGGTTAACATCGACATTTCATATTTTGTTTTGTCATGTATGAAAGTGGATTGTATGCTCTCTTTTGAAGCTACCATGTTTTATGTGTTGTTATGTTTGATTTAATGTTCATCCTCACTATACAACATGCGTGAGCATGAATATTGAGACTGACCACTGCTTTTCAATGTGTTTAAACAGCAGGGTCAGGGAGTAATGGAATACATGTAATGGGAATACGTATTTAAAATACAAAATATAAGTAACTGTATTCCACAGAAGAAATAGAAATAAACCTTGTGTAAATTGTCAGCTTTACGCTAAGCTAAAATGCTATTTCAAGCCATTTTACATGCACATGTTACCAGGCATGATCATATTTTTTTATCAAGAAAATTCACATTGGATCATAATTTCTTTTTTCTAGTAAGACCTTTGATATAAGGGCAAAAATCCTATTTTTGATAATAATTTTTGTGTTGTTTTCCTGTTAAAATATCTAAAAATCCTTAACACAAGATCAGTATGATTTATCTTGTTTTAGAAACAACACTGCATAAGATATTTAGGTTTTTCAGAGAATGTATTTTTAACATGTGTATTTTGTCTTACCGTACTGGCAGAGTTTTTATAGTCAAAACAAGTGAAAAAAATCTACCAGTGCTGAAGAAGTAATCCAAAGTATTTTGATTACGTTACTGACCTTGAGTAATCTAACGGAATACATTACAGATTACATTTTACAGCATGTATTCTGTAATCTGTAGTGGAATACATTTCAAAAGTAACCCTCCCAACCCTTAAACAGGTTAAACAGGTACAGACTTTATATTTTAAATAATACAGTATGTGTAATTATTGTATACCTGTCCTATATTGTTCATACATAAAGATTAATATTTGCACCAGCCGAGAGAGTGGTTGTGGTGGAACATGCGTGAGCATGACTATTGACCACCCCTTTTCAATGTGTTTAAACAGAATAAAATCCACCAAAGATGTTAGATGGTGACCTATTAAGGTAAATTTCTAATAATAAACTTAATAATTGTTAAAAAAAACAAACAAACGAATAATTATTGTTATTGTATATGTACTGTAATTATGCAACTCTAAGTATTAGGTAAATGAGCAAATATTGACTCATAAAGGCTGAGGAAAGGGGCGCACTTCTTTATATTCACGATGAAATTAGGCACAGAATAGAGGTCCACCCTGTTTCACCAAGGTCCACTCATTTGGAGATTTCTGGCCTCGCCCCTGCTTAGGAATAGAGCACCTAAAGTCTACGTGCCCATCCAGAGTTATAGAATGAGAGGAGACAGCCGGCCTATTTTTGGGGCTTATTCCATAAAGTGGTCTGACCATGGCTCCCTCATGACCAGTAATGTGACAGTGCCCCAGGCAGTTTTTTCAATTTCTTCATAACATAAGCAGCACTCTGCCCCTGATGTTGTGGTGAGGACAACTTATGGAGGATGAGTGGAGTTATTTGTGTCATTTATTCAAGATAGTTCCACAGTTTATTATGTCTATAATTTTTTGGTGCTTCAAGGTGTTTAAAAAAACAATAATAAATAAATATTCAATAGAATTTGAACAGAATAATATATTTAAATATTTGACTAGAATATTGAAAGAAAGAAAGATAGAAAGAACATTACAAAATGATGTGTGTCTATGTCCACTCATTTTCTATAGCATTACTGTACTGCATGCCATTATGAGGCTTATGATATTTGTTAAATTCTTCAGATAAAACCAGCAACAAAATCTTAAGGTGAAATTTAAAAGATTCAATGAATGATTCAACTGGACTATGAATGAGAATAATAGGTGCATTGTTATTATATTTGAGGGCACTCTGTATGAACTTGTATTCATTCTAAAATTATAGTCAGCAAATCAAGAGAAACAGTCTTAAAACAGTATTTTGTCTGAAGGTGGAGTGAAACAGCCTTCCTATCTGCAAACCTTCGTAAATCCAGTGTTGACATAATAATGCATACCCACATCTTTTCCAGAAAATCCCTTTCATTTCAAGTGAGGCGAAGACCCTTAAAAGTTTTAAGAGTTGCCCTTTTCACTCTACCTAATTTGCCAGAGAAGGTGAGTTTGCCACAAACATTTGAAGAGTGTCTTTTACAGCAAGTGAACGCTAAGAGTTCCAATGGTTGTAAAGTTTATTTACTGCTTTCTAATCTCAATAAAACCTGTCATTGCTGCAATAGATGACCTTCCCTTTACAGTCTAGCTCTTCAGCAGTCTGTTGTGACCAAGAGTCTGACCATGTCACCACAGGCACACAACTGAAAAGACATGAGATAATACCTAAGATGACAAACAAGGAGGTCTGATTTCAAATATCGTGCAGGGATTTGTTTTAAACTATGGGCACTTTTGGCTCTGGGGAGATAAAGAACAGTATGCTCTCTTAAAACACACTTTTGTACATTGTTGTGCAGTTTTATACATTAGTGCAATGTTATTTGATTTTTGATCATTTGTTTACTTGTGTATTCCTTGTTTTTTTTTTTGTTTTTTTGTCTCTTATTTTAAGTGTCTTGTGGTTCCTGTTCCATCTTTCTTATCAGTTTCATGTTTCAATTAGTGTAGAATTAGTACTATTTGGAGCTTCAAAATATTGATACCCATTCACTTGCATTGTATGGACCTACAGAGCTGAAATATTTTGCTGAAACTTTTTGTTTGAATAATAATAATAAAAAAATAAAAAATAAAAAAAAATCATAGACCTCTGGGATGGCATGAGAATGAGTAAATAATTAGAGAATTTTCAGTTTTGAGATAACTATCCCTTTAAATATTTAGGATTATTTCATTCTATGTTCAGATTATCATGGTTTTTAAGATGTAAGAATATATGTGTGTGTGTGTGTATATATATATATATATATTTATTTATTTATTTTTTGTATTTGCATATTTTAAGATTGAAAGACAGGGTTCAAGATAAACAATAAAGTCGACAGATAAAAGGTTTTTGAAAAGTAGCAAAGATAAATGAAGGCATGGTTTCTGAGGGACCGTTCACACATGTTTTTGCGCCCATCTGCAAGGATTTTTTATTGCTTTACTATGAAAATGTGCTGTTGTTTCAGCGTCTCGCAATTAAACGCAGTGATTTTGAGATGTCATGTCAAGTTAAAAAATCTTCAACTATTAAAAATGTGTCTTGAGATGCCTGCATTCTGTTCCGTTCTGTTTTTTGTTTTGTTTTTTTTCAACGCAAGAACGTGTTTGGTCTTAACAGCCCATAAGACAGTTACAAGATAATGTGACCTTCACAAAACAAAGCAACAAACAAAAAATCTGAAATCTGTTAGTTTCAATAAACATCAACCCTTGGGACATAAAAGTGTCCATAGTTGAAGAAACACCCATAAACGTCCTGCACTAGCATGCCACCATTTTATCCTGTATTCTGATGTAAGATGGGTGTGGAGGGTTGTTACTGGAGAAGGACTGGTAAGAAGAACAGCAAAGAGATTACTGTGATGACTTCAGCCTTGTCAGAATCTCAGCAAATCAGATGACACTTCAATAGGGGGAGCAGGATGTACAGCAAAATTCAAAAATTGAGGTGACAACACTAGTGATAAAGGCATTATTGTCAGTGGAAATTGTTCTTTAAATGGTTTGCAGCCCAGCTGTTGAGAAATGCAATTGAGAGACAGAGTAGAGTAACCAAGACCAAGTGGGAATAAGGGTGGATATAAGGGTCCTTTTGTCAGAGGTGGGGAAATTGAGGTCAGAAAGGCAAAGCCCAATTTTGCCCACTGTAATGCACAGGAACAAAAAAGAAGAACAAAAAAGACAAAAACAACAGGATTACTGGAGGTCAGCAGCAACTGAGGGGGAAATAATAATAATAATTAAGGGATAGTTCACCCAAAATTGAAAATTTTGTCATCATTTACTCATCCTCATGTTGTTCCAAACAATTTTCATAAAAGTCCATATGCATCACACATACCGTATATTCCATGCAATAGCTTTGTGTGAGGAACAGACTGAAACTAAAGTTGTTATTCACCGAAAATCTTGCCCTCTGCTGTCTGCATCCATTCAAATATAGCACCTTTAGATGCAACGAGTCAGGTATGATGTCAATGGCATCTTGATGGCAATGAGCACGATGTCATGCGACATGACTAACCATAATTGACAACTGCATATCAAGTGACTGATCACGTTATTTTATGTTGTAACAACATAATTTTCTGTCTGTTTCCATCACAAAACAATTGTATGACTTCAGAAAACTTAGAATATAGCACAAAAGTTGCATGGACTACTCCTATTAAGCATTTATGGTGCTTTTTTTTTTGTTTTTTTTTTCTAGCTCAACAACCTGGATCCCCATTCACTCTCAATACATTGCAAGAGTGGCTAGTAGCCTACATACTTCAAAATCTTTCTTTTTGTATCCTAAGGAGAAAAATAAAATAAGTCATGTGGGTTTGAAACTTCAAGAGAGTAAGTAAATGTAATTTAAGTTATAAAGGACCACTTTTGCCTGCAGACTATTATATAGTGTTTTCACTAAATATTTTAAGCGGTGAAGATTACGGCAGGAAACAGGGATGATGCTAGGCTTTTAAGAAGGGTGAATACCTTGTATTTAAATGAAAACAGCTGTGCTCGAATAGCATTAAGGCTGGCTTCGTCCTGTCAAGATTTCACATTTCTCTAAATTTTTTTTCTCTCTCTTTTTTCTTCTACCCGGGTTGCGAGAAGTTTAAATTGAAAATGGTTTTGGGAATCGTCTGCAAACCTCCCTTGAGCGGATTAAACTGTGGGACTGGAAGAACTTAGCCAGACAATTTCCAACCACGGCTAAATTGCTTAGATATGAGAGTGGCAGAGGAATAAATATTATTTTAAACCTTTAAAACACACTCCTTTTTCATCTCTCTGATTTCTGTCTTCTCATGTCCTCTTTCAGCGCCTAGCACCATGTGTTTGAAATTACACAGTTTAGCATAATGTTCATAATTGATCATTTAGTCGAAAACGCAAACAAATCTTTTGCTGATGGATTCCAATTTTTTTGTGTGTGTGAATCGTTGTTTCTATTCAGCTGGGGACAGCTGGTTGATGTTTCACACTCATCGAGAGTTGTGATCATGAAATGGGATGTTGGCCTTTTCTCACTGGTGATTTGCCTTTGTGTTTTCAATACTGTCTTGCAGGCCAACATCTCACGGCCGAACCGTCTGGTTCAGTGTTGAGCTGGATGGGAATGTTTCCCATGCGATTCATTGGGACATCTCAGAGGGCATGCATGAAGTTAATGGAAAGTATGGTGCACAATGAAATCCTTTGCACTGTCATTCTCAATAACAGCACAAAGACTGCAGATGTTTTAGTGCTACAGCATATGCTGAATCTTTGTCTTAAAGGAGTATTCCATGTTCAACATAAGTTACTTTGAGCTCAATCGACAGCATTTGTGGCTAGCGTTGATTACCACTCATTCCTCATTTTATAAATACAGTTGAAGTCAGAAGTTTACATACACTTAGGTTGAAGTCATTCAAACTAATTTTTTAACCACTCCACAGATTTCATATTAGCAAACTATAGTTTTGGCAAGTCGTTTAGGACATCTACTTTGTGAATGACATGAGTAATTTTTCCAACAACTGTTTACAGACAGATTCAAAAATCAAAAATCAAATCACTTTATTGTCACACAGCCATATACACAAGTGCAATGGTGTGTGAAATTCTTGGGTGCAGTTCCGATCAACATAGCAGTCGTGACAGTGATGAGACATATACCAATTTACAATAACATCAAATTAACACAACACAATTTAAACATCTGTTATACACATAATTACACTCAACAGTATTCAAATAATAACATACACTGTAAAGACTGTTTCACTTTTAATTAAATATATCACAATTCCAGTGGGTCAGAAGTTTACATACACTAAGTTAACTGTGCCTGTAAGCAGCTTGGAAAATGACATAAAATGATGTCAGTCCTTGAGGCAATTAGCCAATTAGCTTCTGATAGGCTAATTGGCTAACTGGAGTCAATCGGAGGTGTACCTGTGGATGTATTTTAAGGCCTACCTTCAAACTCAGTGCCTCTTTGCTTGACATCATGGGAAAATCAAAAGAAATCAGCCAAGATCTCAGGAAAAATAATAATAATAATAATAATAATAATAATAATAATAATAATAATAATAATAATCATGGACCTCCACAAGTTTGGTTCATCCTTGGGAACAATTTCCAAATGCCTGAAGGTACCACGTTCATCTGTAAAAATAATAGTATGCAAGTATAAACACCATGGGAGCATGCAGCAATCATACCACTCAGGAAGGAGACAAATTCTGTCTCCTAGAGATGAACGTAGTTTGGTTCGAAAAGTGCAAATCACTCCCAGAACAACAGCAAAAGACCTAAAGATGCTGGAGGAAACAGGTAGACAAGTATCTATATCCACAGTAAAAACGAGTCCTATATCGACATAACCTGAAAGGTTGCTCAGCAAGGAAGAAGCCACTGCTCCAAAACCACCATAAAAAAGCCAGACTATAGTTTGCAAGTGCACATAGGGACAAAGATCTAACTTTTTGGAGAAATGTCCTCTGGTCTGATGAAACAAAAATTTAACTGTTTGGCCATAATGACCATCGTTATGTATGGAGGAAAAAGGGTGAGGCTTGCAAGCCGAAGAACACCATCCCATCCGCGAAGCATGGGGGTGGCAGCATCATGTTGTGGGGGTGCTTTGCTGCAGGAGGGACTGGTGCACTTCACAAAATATATGGCATCATGTGGAAGGAAAATTATGTGGATATATTGAAGCAACATCTCAGACATCAGCCAGGAAGTTAAAGCTCAGTCACAAATGGGTCTTCCAAATGGACAATGACCCCAAGCATCCCTCCAAATTTGTGGTAAAATGGCTTAAAGACAACAAAGTCGAGGTATTGGAGTGGCCATCACAAAGCCCTGACCTCAATCCAATAGAAAATTTGTGAGCAGAACTGAAAAAGCATGTGCGAGCAAGGAGGCCTATAAACTTGACACAGTTACACCAGTTCTGTCTGGAGGAATGGGCCAAAATTCCAGCAACTTATTATGAGAAGCTTGTGGAAGGCTACTCAAAACATTTGACCCAAGTTAAACAATTTAAAGGCAATGCTACCAAATACTAACAAACTGAATGTAAACTTCTGACCCACTGGGAATGTGATGACAGAAATAAAAGCTGAAATAAATAATTCTCTCTACTATTATTCTGACATTTCACATTCTTAAAATAAAGTAGTGATCCTAACTGACTTAAAACAGGGAATGTTTTTTATGATTACATGTCAATAATTGTGAAAAAACTGAGTTTAAATGTATTTGGCTAAGGTGTATGTAAACTTCTGATTTTAACTGTAAATAAAAATCGATGGCACTTACAATGGGTGTGAATGGGGACAATTTTTGGAGAGTTTAAAGCAAGAAACATGAACCTTATATTTTATAAAAACACTTACAATTCTTCGGTTGAAATTTTAGTATTATTTGACCTGTAAAGTTGTTTAAATTGCCGTTTTCACTGCCATTTTAGTGTTTTGGGGTTTACAGCATGATGTCATTCTGTGGCAACAAAGTTGTAAATTTTTGTTTAACTTTGCACAAAAAAAAGGTTAGTAAGCAATAACACTAAAGTCATGTTAACACACATATTGTTTACATGTTGTGGCTATACTATTCACTTAAGGCCACAAGTTCCTTACTTCAACCCAGATTTTTGCTTTTGTAAAGAAAAGGAGGGACAAGTCTAAATTAATATTTGTGGTAATTAACATTATGCCACAAATCCTGTCTATTTAGCTTAACTTGTATTGAACTTGTATTTCTTGAAAGGTGCACCCAGTAATGTTTTCCTAATTAAAAAAGTTTTACTCCTAAATAAATGAACTGCAATTTTAAAACATATGTATAAATTCATGACAACTAACATGAGATGAAGACTCCAGTCATATAAGTAACCTTATATGGAGAAGGTCCCTCATGGGGGCTGCCATATTTGAATCACATGACCAGTAGAATACTACTGGCTTAATCTCAGTAGCCATCCTGTTATTGGACATATTCACTCATAGATTAAATGAATCATGGCTGACTGCATAGAATTTTGTAACTGAAAATGATTGATTTTAAATTATGCTGCTTCCACACCGCTAGGTGTCACTATAAGCTAGAATTTACACAAACAAAAAAATTACTGAGTGCACCATTAAGCAAGCTCTTAAGCAAGAGTGCTTATGAAAACATTACAGTCTTATAATTTGCAATAACTTTACAATACAGCATCAATGCATTACAAACCAATGACAGCAATTGCGTTCTTGTAGCTTGACTGGAAGAGTATGGTGCTGGCAATGCTAATGTAAAGGGTTTAATTCCAAAGGATTAAATATACTGTTAAAATGTGTAGTTTAAAAGCATTGTATGTCACTTTGATTATAAAAGGGGTCTGTCAGAGTATGTCTTGAATGCACTGTAAGTCACTTTGGAAGTGTCTGCCAAATGTATAAATGTAATAGCAATACCAGTGATTGCACAAGCTGTTCAAAAAGATATTTTATTACAAAATGAGTATTACTCATAGTTACATGAACATTGTAATATATAGGGTGACCCAAAATTTTAACATGCAATAAAGCTGTGAAATAATGCATTTTTATTTTTTATTATTTCTACTGTCCAATATTATTCGCAATATGCATTTATATGTGTTATTTTATAAGCAACAAGTGTCATATAAAGGCTTTGTGAGTGTGTGAGTGCACATAGGGGCATTAGAGGGACTGTCTCATAGTCACGCTCCCCATATTTGCCCTGTTGTACTTTACAGTTCCTCTAATTGTCCCAGCCAAGCATCCTGGCATATTGTGTTATGCATATCTCTCACAAAGCTTGAATCCTTTTTTTTTTTTTTTTCAGGGTTTTGACAGCTTTGTCTGCAATAGCAGGTGTCTCCTTATTTAACCTCATGCATCCATGATTTCAAACTACCGAAGACACATGGTAACAAAAGAAAAAAAAAAAAAAAAAAATCCACAGCCCAAATCAGGCAGATGTTGGCTCAGTTTTGGTTTTTTTAGGGCCTCCCTATTCAGTTTCAGCCCTCTTCCCGCCTGTTCTCCACTACCCCCTCTCTGGAGCGTGGTATCGGCGAGGAGCCGCGACAGGAGAATCAGAGAGGGCCATCTGATCTAACTGACAAGTCCCTGGCAGATGTTTGCAGCTTTGTTGACATTTTCCAGCAAGCCCACTGAGCATCTACGTGGCATCCTCTTCTTCCAAACTTAAAGCATAAATACACAGAGGAATACCCAGACCTCACTCTCATTCATTTAGATGGGTTATTTAATTACAGATCTTTGTAACAGCCATTTCAACTATCGGTGTCCTAAAAATTACATTTTCACTCATAAAATTTATTTTATTTTAATTTTGGGGCCTTTTTGCATCATTTAGAGAGACAAGGGGAGTGAAAAAGTGGAAGAGGTTGAGAACATGATCTGAGTCAAACTCGAACTCAGGTCTCCCATGAACATCTTGGCTGAATGTCACAGCACTTACACCAATCACAAGGCCACCACTCCAACATAATTTTATTTCTAACTTGGCCTACCTTGCATCTGTGTTGTCACAGATAAAAGATTTAAAAATCACCATAGTGAATGCCAAGTCAGGACTTAATTAAATCAGACAGATTATTTCATGCATCAAGATTAAACTTGGGCTGGGAATTGCTCCAAGCTCTTTTAATACAGAATTTCCTTTCTCTCCCCTCCACAGAGATTGCAAATTGCAAGTGGACAGGTATCTCCGACCTCCTTATTCCCACTGAGCCGTTCCTCTGTGTCACCTGGGCTGCATCGGCAAATTGGTTTAAACTCCTCCGATTTTACAGCACACGTCCAGATGTCAGTAAGGCTGTGAGATCTGTCGAGGAGCTGTCAGGGCGAGTTTAGGCCCATGCCCCTGTGCTGGACATGGCCCTTACAGGTCTTGGATCAGGGCGGAGTAAGAGGCGACTCATGCTCCTTCCTGTCAGATGTGTTTAGCACCTTCACATGTGACAGAACTAAGATGGAGAGAACCAATTAAAACTCTTCCAACTAGACCAGTCAGGATAGGGCTAAAGGTCAAATGCAAGCCCTTTTGAAATGCATGCGTGTGAATTCAGTTTAAAGTGGATTTTTATTGTAAGCCCCAAATAGATAGGTTTTCTCTGATAATAATGGATACAGCGTCAAAACTGCCTTAACAGAATATTTCACCCAAAAATTTACATTTTGTCATCATGTACATACCCATATATAATTTCAACCCTGTATTATTCCTCAGTGAAACACAAAAAATAAGATGTTAGGCAGAATTCCTGTGCTTCTGTTTTCCATACAAAGACAGCAATACATGTTTTTTGTTTTTTTTTTTACTGAAAATCCAAAAAGGACATAAAAGCACCATAAAAGTATCATAAAAGTAATCCATGCATATTCCAAGTCTTCTGAAGCCAAACAATAGCTTTGTGTGAGGAACAAAACAATTTAAAGCGATAATTTACCCAAAAATGAAAATTCAGTCATTGTTTACTCACCCCTGTGTTGTTATAACCCCATATGACTTTCTTTTTCTTAACACAGGGAAAAATTGTGAAAAAAATTTTGTGCTCAGTGATGTCATACAATGGCAGCTTATGATGACCACCCACCTCTTCAAGCTTCAAAAGGACGCAAAATTATTAATTCAGAAGTCTTAATATATTATTGTATGTTCCTCATGCCTTGTAACAGAATACAATAGATGCATTTCTATGCCCAGCCTCATTTATTTGACTGTACTCAGAAACCAAATACAAGAATTTCTCCCTTTGTGTTAAGAAAAAAGGAAGAAAGACGTATGGGGTTATAACAACACAGGGGTGAGTAAACAATGACTACATTTTTATTTTTAGGTGAACTATCCTTTTAAGACAATATTTCCTGATGATCTTACCCTCCATCAGAGCTCTCAAATCCCATTTGTGCATGTGTACAATAAAAAAAATGGTGACATTAGGTTCATCCCAACAGGTTTAACAGCAAATGCCATTAGTTCTCCTGTGTCACATGCAAAATTTGAATAACGCAAGAGCAAATGAGACTTCTGATACAAGATGGTGTTGCAGATGGCAGCCTCGGTGTGGAGCTCTCCAATTTTTTTGTAGTTTTTGTTTGTTTGTCCTGTGTTTTGTAATTTTTTCCCAATCAGTTTTGCAAGGGATGAACTGCTGAACATTCGGCAGCACATACCAGACAATCTTTTCCCGGATTTTGACTATGCAGAAGTTTTGCTGGACATTTCAGTCTGAGGCGCAGCTGTGTTGTTCAAACACGCTATGAGACTCAGCGAGCCAGCGCGCTGGTCAAGCTCTGTCAGCGCGGATTTCGAACAGCGCTGCCGAGTATTCATCTAGTGAATCTCCACACTTTTCCTAACAAAACGGACGAACTACATCTCCTCAGCCATACATACAAGGACTTTTCAAACTCTTCTGCCTTGTGCGTCACAGAATCTTGGCTGAGTGAAGCCATACCGGACAGCGTTCAGAGCGGATTGCATTGCGGAGTTATCGGGGAAAACAAGAGACAGAGGAACATGCTTTTACATCAATGAAAGTTAGTGTACAGATGTAACAATGTTAAAGAAGATGTGCTGTCCTAATTTTGAAGCACTCTTTATCAACTGTAACCCTTTCTACTCGCCACGGGAGTTTTCCTCGTTTATTCTGGTGAGTGTTTATATTCCTCCACAAGCGTGTGTGAATGTAGCGCTGTAACAGCTGGCTGATCAGCTCACAGACACGGAACAAAAACACCCGGACTCACTTATTATTATTCTCGGCAATTTTTACAAATTTAATTCTAACCCTTCTGGAAACAAAAGACAAGGAAAGCACAGAGACCAGACTGTGTTTCACCCACTTATCTAAAATCCTATGCTGACCAGCTGGCCCCCATCTTCACACAGATCTGTGAAGTTCTCTGCTGCTTCAAACATGCCACCATCATCCCTGTCCCAAAGAAACCCCAAATCACAGGACTTAATGGCTGCAGACCCGTCGCTCTGATGTCTGTGGTCATGAAGTCATTTGAGAGACTGGTGTTGGCCCACCTGAAGGACATCACTGGACCCATTCTGGATCCCCTTCAATTTGCTTATCAAGCAAACAGGTCTGTGGATGAAGCGGTCAACATCGGATTGCATCATATCCTGCAACATCTGGACAGCCCATGGACATATGCAAGGATCCTTTTTGTGGACTTCAGTTCAGCTTTCAACACCATAATCCCAGCTATTCTCCAGACTAAATTAAACAAACTCTCTGTTCCCACCTCTATCTGTCAGTGGATCACCAACTTTCTGACAGATAGGCAGCAGTTAGTGAGACTGAGGAAATTCACTTCCAGCACCTGTATGATCAGCACTGGTGCCCCCCAGGGATGTGTGCTCTCCCCACTACTCTTCTCCCTGTACGCAAATGACTGCACCGCCAAGGACCCCTCTGTCAAGCTCCTGAAGTTTGCAGATGACACTACTGTCATTGGCCTCATCCAGAATGATGATGAGTCTGCATACAGATGGGAGGTTGAACAGCTGGCTGTCTGGTGCAGTCAGAATAACCTGGAGCTGAACATGCTCAGAACAGTGGAGATGATAGTGGACTTTAGGAGGAACACACCAGCACTGACCCCACTCACCATTCTAAACAGCACTGTGACAGCAGTGGAGTCATTCAGGTTCCTTGGCTCTACCATCTCGCAGGACCTGAAGTGGGAGACCCACATTGACTCCACTGTGAAAAAGGCCCAGCAGAGGTTGTACTTCCATCACCAGTTGAGGAAGTTCAACCTGCCACAGGCACTGCTGACACAGTTCTACTCAACAGACATTGAGTCTCTCCTCTGCACTTTAATAACTGTCTGGATTGGTTCAGCTTCAAAATCAGACGTCAGAAGAATACAAAGGACAGTTCAGACTGCTGAGCAGATTATTGGTTGCCCCCTGCACCCCCTTCAAGAACTGCACACTTCTAGAATGAGGAAAAGGACTGGAAAAATCACTCTGGACCCCACTCACCCAGCCGACTACCTTTTTGAACTGTTGCCTTCTGGCCGGCGCTACAGAGCACTGAGCACCAGAACTGTCAGTCACAAGAACAGTTATTTCCCTCAGGCTATCCATCTCATGAACAGTTAAAACTGCCTCATTGAGCAATAATTATGTACAATACACAGCTTAGTCTGTTTATATTTATCCAACATACCCTACCTCTTCTGCCATTACATTTCCTTGCTCTATCGGTATATAACAGATTTGCGTTTGTACATATGTGCAGTGTGTATATATATATCAATATATATTTATATACTGTATATATATTTGTCTTATTTTGTATTTCTATATATACTTATATTTTCTATTCACTTTTTATTTTTAGTCTCTTTTTTATTATCTCTGTCTTGTTGTATTGTTTGTGCACTGGAATCTTCTTTCACCATAACAAATTATTTGTATGTGTAAGCATACTTGGCAATAAAGCTCATTCTGATTCTGATTCTGATTTGAGATCTATGGCAATAAATCAGTATCTTAGAATTGAAAAATGCTTAGACATTCTGCCTTAGATCTCCTTTTGTTTCATAAAAAAAAATAAATTAAAAAAAAAAAATAAATGAAAAAAAAAATTTTGGGTGAACTATTTTTGCTGCATCAAAAGTGTGTACAGTATGTTTATTCTCAAAAAAATAAAATAAATAATAATTCTGTTGAGCCAGGTCAAGAAGCTTTTGTTACCACTTTTGAAACAGCATGTCCAAAGTCCTAATCTATTCTCTAGATGTAATTTATATTTTAAAACCTGCTCTTACCTTATTATTTCTCTAAACCAACACATTTTTATCTTTCTCGCAGCAGTTTGACAGCCACTGACAAGTGAAGTGAAAAAAAAAAACCTGAAAGGTGAAATCAATACAGTTTTGCCTTTTTGTATTCTAAAAAGGCACTGATATGTGAGCAGGACTCAACCAAATTACTACCTGAGACTGACATGCAGAAGTTATGAAGATAAAAAGTGACTCAAAAGGGGACAAAAGAACATTTGGCAGTGGCAATTGATATAGACACTCATATGCTGAAAGCTCAGCACGAAGGGGAATTGACAAGAGTATCAGAAATTCAATGGAATTTTTTTTTTGTTGTTTTTTTTTGTTTTGTGCAACCATTTCTGGTGAAATGGTATTGGTGAAGGTTGACTGAACTTGGCTCATTCCAGGTGACCCATTCACACTTGCTTTCCTTTCCCCCTTCTCTCTTTTTCTCTCTTTCACACTGTTCTTTTTTACTTCTCCATTACTCAGATGCTGAATGATGGTGATTTGGTTGAGGCCAGTGAGTGTCTGAGGAAAATTGGTTGGTTGATAAAAACGATGCTATCAAAGGGGGCTACTTTCTCATTTACATTTAGATGAGTATTGATTATTTATTTACACAGTGGAGTGGGATTCTTTTCCAATCTTATCTCTTTCTCGTCTTGTGCTTGTCACCTGGAAGAGGGGGGAGAAAAGAAAGCATGAGAGAGAGAGAGTTCTTGACACCACTTGAGGATAACAGCATTTTGCTGCACAGATAAAAGTTAGAAGTGTGCTCTCCCTTCGTCTCCCTTTTTCTCTGCACTCGTTTCTCTTCCTCCAAATCAATCTTGACAGAAGAAGAAAGTTTGCAGAATTAAAACTGATGGCACTGCTTATATACAGTAAACAGTATACAGTATCAATATAAAGACATATATAATCAATTGATTGTCAATCCATTTTTTATCATAGTGTTTAAATGGCCAGTATAATAATACTTAACATTCATCCTTGAGTTTCATTCCTGCTGCTGTCACCCCTATTCCCAAAAAAACAGGTCTAGATTCCTCTGATTTGAATAAATATAGGCCTATATCTACTCTTCCTTTAATTTCAATGGTGCTAGAGAGAGTTGTTGCTTGCCAGTTACAGCCTCACTTAACCTCTAATAATCTTTATGAACCTTACCAGTCTGGTTTTCGTCCTCAGCATACCATGGAAACAGTGCTACTAAGGGTTCTCAATGATCTCGTTCTCTCCTCTGATTCTGGTGCACTGAATTTTCATTTACTTCTGGATCTTAGTTCCGCATTTAACATTATTTGCCCAAACATACTTCTTACTTGTTTCTCTGCTACTGGTATCACCGGTACAACTCTCGAATGGTTCACATCATATCTTAGCAATAGACAACAATTTGTCATGTTTAACAAACACAAATTTTCAACTGTTATTGTCAAATGTGGTATCCCCCAGGACTCAGTCCTTGGTCCACTCCTTTTACTAATTTATATGTTACCTCTGGGACAAATAAAAAGAAGTCATGGCTTCAGTTACCATTTTTATTCTGTCGACATTCAGATCTACATAAGCCCTCGTACAGTGTCAGCTTTTCCTCCCTCTTCCTTATCTGCCTGCATCCATGACTTGATTGAAACACTGATTTGCTGCAAACTATCTAAAGTTTAATGCTGAAAGAATTATTACTGATTGGCTCAAAATATCTTGAGACAGAATTTCTATACTACGGACCTGGATGGTGTCCCAATTAAGCCCTCTAAATATGTGCGTAGCCTTGGCATGATTTTTATCCCACACTTCTGTTTAATGCCCATGTTAGGAATTGTCCATCTATGTAAAATCTCTCACATTCGTTCCTCTCTCAGTCTGCAAGATTCAGAATCTGTAATCCATGAACTTGTTACCAAAACTTGGATTATTGTAGTTCACTCTTAACAGGCCTTTCTGCTGAAAATGCTCTCACAATTACACGATTAATATTTATCGGACCTCCTCACTTATTAAGGTCCTCTGTTCCTCAGTACAGACTATCTTCTATATGGGTGGTAGCTCATTCAGTGTTGTTGTCCTTAGACTCTGGGAGGCCTTTTCCTTTGAATCTTTCAAAAAGCCATCTCTTTTCTCTTTGCTACTCTCACCATTTAGGTTAATGATTACCTTACCAACCTTACTTTTGATATCTTTGTTATTTTGTTTTTTTGTACTGCTTCCGTATTTTGTTTCTTAGAGTATTCGATTGTATTGTATTCTGATTCCTCCTTTCTTGTTTTGTAAAGCAACCTTGAGTATTAGAAAGGCACTATATATATATGAAACATATTATTATTATTCATTCCTTAAGTTCGGTGCCTAGAAGAGTCCATGCATTATCCACCTAATTTAGAATAACCAATACAATTTTGGGTTTCAGTTGCCTTAAAAAAAAAAAAAAAAAAAAAAATCTTTTTTTTTTTTTCAAACACGTTAAGCCAAACTTAATGTATGAATGGCTTTGCAATATACAATATATCAAACCAAGTTAGAAATTAAGATAAAAATATTTGGATACTTTCTGGTTGACAAAGAACATGTTAATAGTTAACGTGATGAACTACACCTGTGGTTGCTCTTCTAGGACACCTGTGTGAACTTTAATTCATACATTCACAAAAAATCACCTTGGGCCAGTTGGTTAAAAGTATTTGGAAATTTGGAAATAAAAACGAAGTCAGTTGTGAGACAATATAACATAATTAGTTTGCAGGTGACACTTGGTTTGACATTTTGTTATCTAATGCAATGAAATTCATAATTTGTTTTAAAACGTAAGTGTTCAAATGTGTTCAAATACATTTGGGGGCCACTATATACTAGAAAGACACATTGAATATTACTAAATGTACCTCTATCTTCACTGTGTTGTATGGAGGTGTGTAAGTGACCGTGTGCATGTGGAAATGGCAGCATGATGGAGATAGGTAGCTCTCTGCAGTGGTGGAGGACCCCTGACAGACCCTGCCTTTTCCTTTCAGCACTGTAATGGAGAGTGAGCCGTCTCCTGAGGTGGCCTCTGTCAGCTCCACTTTGCTTCAAAAGGAAGATAGGTACAGCTGCTGTGGCCTGCATTAGCCACCCATCTCCCTGCTCTCACCTACTGGGTGATACTAGACATGGAGCACACCCACTAACTTTTGGAGGGCAGAGCTAGATAGTGTCACAGGAAAGTGGATCATTAGCATATTGTTTTTATAGTAATCATTTAGATTACTTAGTACTTTAGTGTTATGGATTAGTGGTCGACCGATATGGGTTTTTTTAATGGCTGATATCCAGAGAGCAGGGTGGCCGATAGGCCAATACAATGCCGATACATAACTGAGGTGGTGGGGGCGTGGTCAAGCGCTGGCTTGTGAATGGAGAGCGAGATCAGGAGATGAGAATGGTAAGGATCATCACATGTCAATGATTGTCTCTAACAGCTGTTTGTCATTGCAGTGAGAGTTGGAGATGGATTAAAGGACAAGCCAAATGCCAGTGAGGGGAGAGAGAGCTACACACCCTGAGACCGTGCCGTTTGCGAGGAACAATATATTTCCACTGAAAAGTGTGATTTTTGAGTTGTCAAAAATAAATAATACTTTTGAGTTGGATTCGCCATCTCCTGCTTCCTCCTTTCATCTCGTGAGAACCTGTTACAATAACACAATTTTATACAGTAAATAACATAAACATAAAATTGCTTATTTAGCACTATATTTACTCTTTTACTTTACGAAATTTAACTTTGTAAAAAGAATCTAAAAAACATATATTGCATTTTAAATGGGAGATAGCAGTTTCTTCTGATTTCTGTTTAGTCATCAAATTTTAGTAATTTATTTGCACATGTAGAAATTGTTAATATATTAGGAAGAAGGAAATAACAGTACACACAGTAGTCCAGCACCCATGGATGGCATGTCCATGTTAGCAGTCACATTTTCTCAAAAAATACAGAATCAAACCAATTGTACATACAGTGCATAGTGAATAAGACATTTACTCATAGTGCACATGAAGCACTTTTACCTTGAATTTGGACCATAGACTATTTAGCAGAGATGGGCCACTTCTATTAAAATGAATGGGAGAAATTAGAACGGCAACGGATATAGAAAGGAAGTCCCGCCTTACAGGTAAAAGAGCCAATCACATTTTAGATACAGACATCACCTGTCAATCAACTTGAGAACGCACATGCGCATTAGCTATAAAAGCTGGGAAAATTGTGTTTTTTAGCGTAATCTGAAGTAAAGAAGCATAATTTATGATATCAGTGTTGTCAGATTTTACTGCTGATTTGAAATGTGTTCTTGATTGTAATCTTGACCAACCATTTTGGCGATTTCGGTCTTCCCCATTCAAGTAGATAGAAGCAGCACTGTCATGACTGGAAATAGCCTCCCGAAAGTGTTCCAAACATGGCCAACAGTGGACTGACTTGCTAGAAAGTCTTTGGTTGCACTCACGCGCTCATGTGGATCCAGCGCAAACAGCAGCAGTCTCCTGACAGTTTAAACGGTCTGGATCACCTGCTTGAATTGTTACGGACAATAAGATTTGTGAATCAGAGGAACTTTTGATCCTGATCTTGAAGTTTTTGATTCTATCTGATGGAATTCGCGCTACAGAGGAAAATATTAGATGAGCGCTCGACGGGAAGAAAACACTGGATTTTCGTGAGGTTCGTTAATTTCATCTGTTTAAACGAGATATCTGCATATTTGCAGATGGTATATAATAGAAGTTTTATTGATATCTGCCTTTTATCATTAGAAAAGTTATAGGGGATTGTTGAGGATAGACTGTTAGAATACGTGCTTCAGAGGAAGATTTATGAGCATCCACAGGATTCTGGATCTGCTGAAGTTTTGTGAGGTTGGTTTATTACATCTGTTTAAATGAGATATGTGCATATTTCAAGACGGTATGTGATATTAGTTTTATTGATATTTGCCTTTTTATGATTAGACAAGACAGTTAAAAGTTACAAGTTCAGCTGTTGAGGAGAGAGAGGGAGAATGAAACAGGCGAGCACTTTAACATTATGAGCTCAAACGCGTCTGCCACGGTTCTGATATGCAGACCATTTAAATGACACTGTGTTGCACCCCGGTCTATTATTGTAGTAACATGATGGCACGTAACAACGAAACGAACTGTGACTGGTCGTTTACATGTCTCAGTCGCTTCACATGCAAGCAGGCGATTCTCAGCACCCTCAAGAAACAAAACGGGTAAACATAAACATTTATTGGCCAATGCTGATAATTAAAAAAGTAAAAAAAAAAAAAAAGAAGAATATTAATTATATTAAATAATTTAAATAATTTTCTTTTTTCACTAGTGAGTTATGCAAGACTATACTGTTTAGGAATCAGTTCAGGCATCTAAAAATGCAATGCTGCAATCCTATTATTGATTCTGGCCTGCATGCTAGTGTTAGAGGTGGCTCAGATGCAAAAACATCAAGGATCATACGGTAATTTAATAACAGACCTAATCAACATACAGTATGTGAGTTACAAAGAGTAATTTGCACAAAATTTGTTTAGAAAATATTTTTTTACAATTTCTATTTGCCATAGGGCTATTATTAAACAAATGCATTTGTCAGTTCACATATATTGTAGTTCACATATGCATGCACAATCTACACATCCTTCAAATGCATGCATTAAAATATACAGTATATTGCATATACAGTATATTGTTTCTTTCTTTCATTTTCTTTCTTTCATTCTTTCTTTATTTTTAACTCAATTACAAATGACCCCTCTAAACAGATTAAACAGAGTCAAATTCAGGACTAGACAAAGAGTTGTCCAATACTTACCACATCACTACTAAAACAAACATCTGTCTGACTTACCGGACCTAAATGTCACTAAATGGATGAAAACATGCATTTGCTAAAGCACTCAGGGTGATTAACTCTGTGGGCCTAAAATGGGCACTGACCACCAGACACTTCTATTTAGTGGTCGATTTTTTAAAAAAAATTCAAGGGGGATGATGTGTTTTGGTGGACGGGGGTGTGGGGGGTGGTGTGTGTGAGGTGGGGGGGGGGGTCCTAATAATTATGGGTCATTGACAAGGTTGTCCAAGGTGTTAAAATGAGAAATCTTTTAAAAATCTAGTTTAAAACACTTGAGTCATATTCTCAGAAATGCAATCTTTGTGTCAAATTTGGTTTCATAAATTTTTAAAAAACTTTATAGTATTTTATACGAAAGAAAAAAAACATCAGGTAAAAAGTATAATACTTTCTTTGCACCTTGAATACATGAGACTAAAAATAACTTCATAATTAATTTCCAAAAAAGTTTTCAAACACATTTTTCAAGGTAAAAAAAAATAGTCAAGAATATCAAGAAGTTTTCTCAGGGTTACACCACATGAATTGAACACAATGTGCCTTTTCAAATTTTTTAAATCTTCATGCTCAGTCTTGAGGGTCTAAAGGTGTCTGCTCTGTTTAATGGCTTTTATGGTCAACATAAACAAAAAAATGGCTACCATGTTGATTTCACCCAATGACTTTGATTTGGTAGACAATAGCATTTTTTAAATATGAATTATATTTTAAACTGAATTGTTTCACTGTTTAATTTTTTAAGAAATAACAATAAAAGATTATTCTGCGCTAGTCATGCCAACATTTCTTTTTTCAGGAACTGTTTTACTGTCTCTGGCACCGCATTACATTTTTTTACTTTAAGCCCCAGAAAAGAAATGTCAGTATTACTTTAAAGTTAGAAATGGAAAATATGCTCATCATAGAAGAGGTGTAATCAAGTAAATGGTTTGTGTGAATTGCATTTTTTTAAATGTATTTTTAATTTAATAGATCTGGACAAAAATGAGCATCACGTCACTGACCCTTAGGACACATGAACATAATATGCACCTGTTACCCT
Organism: Myxocyprinus asiaticus; assembly: GCF_019703515.2. Taxonomy (NCBI): domain Eukaryota; kingdom Metazoa; phylum Chordata; class Actinopteri; order Cypriniformes; family Catostomidae; genus Myxocyprinus; species Myxocyprinus asiaticus. The sequence continues at coordinate 28,234,731 of NC_059367.1, forward strand.
CCGTTATTGTATTTTATGATGAATTTTGTGAAAAGAATCCATGTTAAGATCATAAAAAAGGTTTTTATCTCAAGATCATTCACCCACTGTCACAGACATTGACACAGTTATTACTCCAATAACTGAACTAGTAAAGGAAGTGTGGGCTGTTTCTATGAAGGATGCTTAATAAAGTTGTTCTACACACAAAATTGTTTTATGGGTGAAACCCTGAAAATTGGTTGAAATAAAAACATTTACATGTTGTAACTGTACACTTGTCATAGTGTCATCTTACCTTCTGTTCTCTTCTTTTTAATGAAAGACAAAATATTTTCTTGAACTGTTTTCTTGGCCATTTTTGAAAGTGTGCGAAACTTTTGAAAATTTGCATTACCTTCAGTGGCGTAAGTTTCATGTGAACACTAGGAAGGACAAATCAATACATGGCTAAACTCCGACATACCTGTTTGCCAGTGTTTTCAGAAATCCAGTGTCTTTTCACTGTGGAGAGAGCTTGTGCACTCATGGTTGCCAGATTGATGACTAAAGCGTCACACTGGCAGAATATTTCCATACATTACAAGTGTGAAGATATAACTGGGGGATTTCACCAATAGAAATCTGGCAACCCGACACGTCAAAATCTAATTCTGACCGGCTAATCGCCCTTATTTAAAGTATATTATTTATCAAACATAGAGAGTTTAATATTTTACTTGCATGATTAGTTCTAAGTATGATCTAAAGGAGATGGTAAGGGGGGATGGTGGTTTTACAAGGGGGATGATTTTTTATGTTTATTGCAACAAGGGGGATGGCATCCCCTCGCATCCTCCCTCAACTCAAGCCCTGCTTCTATTGCTGCTCAAGAATGGGCATCCATTTTTCTTTGTTAGTCAGTCAGTCATTAGCCTAGTTACACATCTGGATCCCAACAGCACTTTAAGACTATGGACTGCTCTGAGAAGGAAAAAGCTAATTAGCCAAACTGGAAAGGAACATCTTGTTTTCCTAGCCCCCCTAATGGATCAGACCAAGGTCTTTTGAAATGCAAACTTATCAAGGAGACACAGTTAGAGGAGCTGTGCCTCTTGGAACTGCAACTCCCGATTTGCTGTCTGTCCTCTGAGCTAATGAGTAAACATTAGGTTTGGCTTTACTCTATCACTTGCTACATTGCTAAATCTGACTAAAAGGGTAATTGTTTTAGGATTTTGTGTTAGATTTAACTGCTCAGTTTTAAAGCCAAAATTTATTTACATTTAACCTTTAACTTGCTGTCTTTACCATTACATTTGAAAAGAGATTTAAACATGTTTTGTGGGGAAATGCCCTTGGGGACCGAGGCCTTTTCTCTGCTAGTGCCAAAGATGGCAAAGTCTCTCCTGACATTTTGGGAACCATTTTTAAAAGGGTAAACATTGCCCTGAGTTTTTGCCCTTCATTGGATGACAACTTTATTATATATTTCTAACATCTTTCATTCAAAATTCTGTCATTATTTACTCACCCTCATGTTGTTCCAAATCCACATGACTTTCTTTCTTCCGTGAAACACAAAAGGAGATTTTATGCAGAATGTTAGGGACTGACAAATTCAACCATTCACTTTCATTTGTATTGTTCTGCTTCCGTGCTCTACGGAAGAAAGTCAAGATGGTTTGGAACAACAAGAGAGTGAGTAAATAATGAACTATGACTTTAATAACTGAAGCAAGAATTCAGTTTATATTTTTATTCTTCCCTTTCAAGTTAAGGTTTGGGAGACTAACTTTGTTTTACTTAACCAGAACGTGAAGCTTTCAGAATTGGTTTGTGATAGAAAAATATATCAAATTAATCTCAGAATGCACTTTCAATCTGTTTTGTCCGAGTCTAAATCAAAAAACAAAAACAGCACAAAAGGGAAACTAATTAGATCTTCTTCCCTTTTATTATATAACTTTCATTTCATTTCAATGCATCTCTTCCTGAAGACGATGTATCTGGGTATCTCCTAGATAGAGGTCACCTGTCCAAAAAAAAAAAAAAAAAAAAGAAAGAAAGAAAGAAAGAGAGAAAGAATTCCCTGCTAGTGTTGGGCTGTTTGGAAAGGACTGTGAATCTAATTGGACTTCAGTTAGGGCTTTCTAAATACAGCTCTTTGGCATGACCTTGGAATAATGGCAGCGGTAGATGAATAGAGAGGCAGAGAGGTTCATAAACAGCTGAATCTGGTCTTTTGTTTGGGCTGATCTGCAGAGGAAAGACAGACAGGGCTGGAATTGTTTGCCAGACGGGAGAGCTCGGTTCACTATGCCCTTTGTCATGAAAAATGTGGCATGACCTCAGGAGTTATGTGTGTGTGCACAAAAAACACATAAAATCAAAGACACATAATCACACAAACACATGAATTTACCCTTTGTTTTTGTAAATTCACTTTTTTTCTTTTCCTTTTTTTCAACTTTTGTTTTGCTGTAAAGCAAATGATAATTATTTAATGAATTAAATATACTTCAAAATACAATTAATAATTATATATATTTATTGAATTATTATTAAATATGTAATGTTTTTAATGTTCTGTAAAAAAAAAATAATCCAAAAATGATATCAAACAATGAATTTATTTATTTATATTTACTTTAACTGAAAATTGTATTATTTTTTTAAATCAACAAACAAACAAACACAAACAACTAAATAAATAAATAAATCTTTCTTGCCAAAGTAAATTTGTAGGTTGATTTAGCATGTACAGGCCCATCCTCCCATTGTCCCCTGGTGCAGTTGTTGTGTGGAACGGTGAGCCTAGCGGGGTGTAAACAAACACAGTCCTCCTCAATGTCCTGACAAGGTAGGACCCCGGCCTGCTCTTGACCCCACATTAAATCCTCATTATGCCTAATGCAATCTGAGCCTAGCTCCTGTGCCACAAAAGAAAGATCAATTAACATGATTAGTGGCACAAACACAGAGACTTATTGGCTCATCAGATCTAAATTTGTGTTGTGCTGTTGTATTTTATTAATTTTATTTTAACATATTCATAAGCATAAAGAGCTGCATTTCTTTTCTTTTCTTTTTTTTTTTTTGTTCTTTTTTTGAAAGTCATTGTCAGCTGTTTTCATTGTCATTAACACTTCCAGCTGCAATTTTTATATAGTTTACATATTAATACATTAAAACTTCACGGTCCACATCTGCACATGACACACAGGGCTAATATAATATAACTGCAGAACTTAGTGTGCCATGGATATGAAGCCCATGTTGCAGTGGTTGGCTGATTCATGGCGTTCAAGTCCTCATTAAGTGTTGGTTGTGTTTTCTACCAGGTTTGATACGGTTTTTAATTAATTTTCAGCGATGGCTCTCAGAGCTCCGTTGTCATATTAAAGCCCTCTGAGCTCTGGACCTGTCAGAGGGGAAGGAACGGTTGTGGCTCATCTAGAGATTAATATCTCATCACTGGTGATGTATTACCTTGATAAACTGCGGCACAAGGTTCACTAATCAACATTTTAAAAATATTATGCATTTCCGCAGTTCGCTCCTGTATGATAAATGAACATCTGAGTGAACAGTGAACAGTCAACAAGCTGCTGTATCTGCATTGCATCTCCACAATTCCATTATTCCTTTGTTTTATTTAATTTTTTCTAAATACCTCACTTTTTTCTAAATACCTCATTTGTTATTTGAGAATAAAAGATGATTAAACATGTCTCATTGTCTCATTGCGTCTCATTGCAAAACCATGAAATCATACGTTTGTTTCAAGGTTAGGGCAAGGAGTTATAACTATGTATTTATTTATTTATTATTGAAATCTCAATTTATCTGATTGAGTTCTAATTAGGAACACTTTTAATTGACTATATAGATCTAAAGAGAAAGAATGAAGAGAGCAGAGGAGATATAAAGTATACAAAATATAAAATATAGGATTAATAAACTGCACAATCAATTAACAGCTGATATGTCATTTAAAGATAACACATGCCAAATAATCACAGCTGATGAAATATAGCATTACTGTAAAGTAAATAAGTGCACGTCTCTTCTTTTTTTTCCCCTGAATGGCAAGTAGTTATGTACATAAAAAAAAACCATGAATATCTCAGTTTATCTTATTACTTTCTTATACTTTCTGAATAGGAACAATTCCTAATTGATTTTAAAGCTTTATGGAAAAGGAATATGCTATAAAGCCATAACCACATGTCTCAGTCCTTTAATTCTCATGAGGATATCACAACTGCCGTTTCTTGTGGAAAAGAATATGGCATACATTGTCCGATGCCACTGGAGGTCTGGCCAGCATGGGAAGTGTTTGCGTTTGTGTGTGTATCTATATGCAAGTGAGTTCAGCTCCCAGTGAAGTTTGACTTGGTGTATCTGGAAGCTGTCAGATGAGGTCGGTACAGATCAGAGAAGATAAATGGTGAGTGGGGCGGACAGCTGTTTTTGAGAAGGGGGTTGCAACAGCATCTCTCAAAACAGGGGCCAAGGATCATTCCCGATCATCCCCAACAGCACAGAGGAACGCCGGGCATGGCCCGTGTCCCACAGAAGGGCTTTGGAGACAGATTAAGAGGGGTGAACATGCGGCTTCTGACAGAGACCCATATTCATGCAGAATCTGAAATTATTTCATAATACTATACTCTGCATTCTGTTTACCATGGAATTCTTTCTCAATACAAAAGACTTCCTCTTGGAGATAGTTATGCAAATGACTGTAGAAATCATAGAAATCATCTATGCAAAACTGTAAACTTTGATTATAATTTTGCAATATTGGCTTAACCAATGAGTTTAGGGAGGAAATATTTGTTTTCTGACCAATGTAAGACTGGGGGTTGTTAGGGAAACCTGTTTTAAATTAACTAAATTCAAGGTCATTATTTTTGCAATTCCATTTGGTGATGCTAGACTTGTATAAATTTCACTTTTAAATAAAGGAACTGATCACCCAAAAATGAAATTATGAAATGAAAAAATTATTTACTCACCTTCTTGTTCCAAACCCATAAGACATTCTTTATTCTCTATATACTGTACAGTGTGGGGTAAGTTCTTTAAAATAAGTATTTCACTACAAATTACTAATTACTTATCTAAAATTTAATCAGATTACTTTACTGATTACTTAATCTAAAAAGTAATCACATTACTAATTATTTTACTTTTAAGCTGCTGTCTAAATCACTTTTCCTAGAGAATTTTTTGGTTTTCTGCGCAATTTCCAAATGTCTATATTTCCTTCTCATTTATTGTTGCACACCCTTCAGCTGTCACAAAAACGCTAACAGACGTACATATGAATTAATATTTTTAATGTACATATTACTTTAGCGCAAGTAATGTACTTAAAAATATTTACTTTCATTGAAAGTCAGTAACTGTAATCTGATTACAAGAGTTTAAATTGTAATGTATTACATAATGTTTTTTACTAAAAAGTAATTAGATTACAGTAACTAATTCCTTTGTAATCAGATACACCCAACACTGATACTGTGTTCCATATTTTCAGTGAATAACAACTTACGGGTTTGGAATGACATGAGGGTGAGTAAATGAAGACAGAATTTTCATTTAGGCATTTCTAAATTATGTTGTTATTATTTTTTTTTTTTAATGTAGCAAATCCTTACTGTTTCCTTTCAGATGTTGTACAGCTAGAATTTCACAGATCTATATATCACACTCTCTAGAAACCAACAGCTAGTCATAAAATGTCTTTCTGTGAGACCCTAAATGAATGCAATGATTAAAAAAAATGGCAGCAGAAACAATACTGCCTCATTTGTTTAATGAAACTTGTTAACTGCAGAGCAGAAAACAAATAGAACGGATTATAGGTTCACTCATTGGAAACATGTCATTTTGTGTTAGCACAAGAAGAAGTCATGGACTAGGGCTTATGCCTTTGTCCTCTCAAGAGGGGTAACTGCTGATCATCTTTGAAGGCAGAGATGTGATGTATGCCTTCGAAAGCAGTCATAAAGATGTGGTCATAGAAGAGGGAATTTTGTATCATAATGCTAATAGCATAACTGGATGATAGGCTGTGCATCCTCTTTATACTGTATGCCACATGAAGGCAGCAATAGATTAAATTGTAGTTTTATTTTGTTTTGTTTTTTGTAACCCTGTGCAGGTGGCTAGCAGTCTTTTGTTAAGACACACAGATCTGGCGAAAGTCGATTTAAAGCCTCTTCTTCTTTTTTTTTCTTTTTTTTTCTTCTTTGTTGTCTTGCATGTCTTTAAATTCAACATGAAATAAAAATGTACCACAATTTATTTTTTAATTCACATTCTTGGTCAGAAATACATCAGATTAATGTAGTAAAATGGGCTGCAAATAGTGATTCATGCTGACTTTAAGCAAAATGTAACATGAGAAGTTAACTGCAACAATTTGTGATATGAAAAATTTCAAACACTTTTTAAATTCAAAAATTACTTTTGTAACCCTGCCATTTCACTATGGCAAAAGTTTGTCTCAGACTCACTCCCTGCTTAAACAGAACTTTGTGGCTAACAAAATGTTTTACCTCCCGGTGCCTGGGCCTTGACTGACAGCTGTCATGTCTATGCCACACTTGACATATTTGTCAAAATCTATTTCCATGATGGACTATATCTGAGAGGTTTTCCTGTGATGAGACCCATACGTGCACACACACACACACACACACACACAGAAATGCACACAAAATGAGACCAGAAGGGAAGATCAATGCATCCATGTGCAACCCCTAAGGAGCAAGCGGAGCTGGGAATGTGATATGATTAATTAATTACTGAAGAGGAAATGAGAGAGGGTTGCTTTGTTTGTTATTTATTTAACTTGATTGTCTGACTGTGCTGTGGATTTTCTGGAAAATTCAAAAATATGACAGTGATATTCTCTGTCACACCTGTTGACCTAGTAAACAATATTTTACAGCAGAAACCTGACTGACTTCTTTTAAAATCCTTTTTTTTTTTTTTTTTTTTTTATGTTTGAGGATTAGACGATAGAAAAAAGTGGCTATACAAGTCAATACATTGTTTGTTTATTCCCATATAATTGATCATAAGCCTATAGCAATACAGCAAAGTGGACAGCAATCCATTTTGTAACTGAGTTTGTCAATTTGTCCTGTTTTCACATGACGCATTCTTGCTTTCCGTCTGTGCTATTTTTAATAGTTGTCTATTTATATATGCGTCAAACGGACGCTTTTGGAGCGTCTCGCTGGTTTTTAGTGTCATAAACGCTTTGTTGAATGTTGTGTCAAGTTAAAAGTAGTTGAAACTTTGAAAATCACATCTCAAAATCCCTGCAAGAGTGTGTCGTGTGTGACTCGCTCTCACAATTAATTGCACTAAATGAAAGTGTTATAAAAACTGAGGGGGCAGAGTTTGAATGGGCATGACACTTTTGTCCCATAAAAAAACTATACTAATCATGACTCATTCTTAACTCTCAGGTTTTGATGTCAAGATTAGCCACTAGTGTCCTCTGGTGCATGCTGGGAATGGTGTAGTAGTGTCAGCATTTCCCTCCTCTCCTCCTTTTACAGCCCAATCTGCTGTCTGTGGCCTCTACACCTCATCAATGCACCTGACGTTATATTTGACATAATCCTGATTCATGGCTTTCTGCCCACAATCAAGCAGCATAAATTATTCTTATTTACTCTCACGGTGATTAAGATGCCGTCACATAATGTCACTCAAGCATATTTTTATAGATCAAATGAAAATTGGCATCAAGGAAAAGCAGGTCAAGTTCATCAATTAAAAGAGGTGCTGTGTTTTATTTATTTATTTATCCACTTGTGCTCTCTCTCTGTACCTCTCACTCTTTATTTCTCTCCCTCTCTCTCAGTAAATGGACTGGTACAAGTAAAGTGCTCTGTGGATGATTGATTTTAGTATTAATCTTGCATAAAGCATAACACACTTTTGCATGAGTAATCACACTGGCAAATATTGACACTGCACAATTGCTCAAACCAAATTCCTCTTAAGAGTTTTAGACTCTTGAGTGGGGAGGTTATGACACTGCCAGTAACATCCTGTAGATGCTCTACAGAAGAAAAAAATAATAATAATAAAACAATGTTGTTCAAATTCTACTGTTAAATGTGAAGTATTTGTATGTAAAAATACTTGATTTCTCCCAAAAGTGTAGTGTGACTCTATGGAGCTATAAAAAATATGGTTCTGTCTGTTGGTGTATCCCAACCAGGGGTGCGTTTCCCAAAAGCATCGTTAGCCAACCATGGTCACAAGTTCCATCATTACCAACATAGTTCAATGATTTGGTGTTTCCCAAAACCGTAGTTCCAACAAACATTCAAAAACAGCATAACAAATTTGAGCGAATAGAACTACACCTTTATACGTGTGATTAGAAGCATATTTCCTTGTTAGTTTGGTGTGGACATCATTTCACTTCTCAGAGGCTTCTATATCTTTTATTCCATATACTGTATATCTTTCAACACTGACCACGTTTTCATGCATTTAAGAAAACAGCTTATTCTGGGTTTTCGGAGAAAAGCGTTGTTCTGAAACATCACGTAGATGCGAATGCAGCCGTTTAAGGGATTAAAAAGCTCTTTATCACACACTGTTTCTGTCAGAGACCACTGCTTTTACTGTATGTGTGTATGTGCTCAAGTGTGTCGGGGGAACCCCAAAGTCATGTATCTAAACAGTGCATGCAGCTTTCGTGTCTTCAGCAGCTTTGTCACATTAACGGCTTTCTGGTGTATGTGTAAATGAGCTTTTATAATTTAATATTCAGGGAAGTTATTACCCCACCCCCTGTGTAATGTCATTACTGACAGCTCTATGTTGTTGAACCAACGTGGTTCATACAATGGATGTGCGATATACAGTGCATTCGGAAAGTATTCACAGCGCTTCACTTTTTCCACATTGTGTTATGTTACAGCCTTATTCCGAAATGGATTAAATTCATTATTTTCCTCAAAATTCTACAAACAATACCCCATAATGACAACATCAAAGAAGTTTGTTTGAAATCTTTGCAAATTTATTAAAAATAAAAAATGAAAAAAATCACATGTACATAAGTATTCACAGCCTTTGCCATGACACTCAAATTGAGCTCAGGTGCATCCTGTTTCCTCTGATCATTCTTGAGATGTTTCTACAACTTGATTGGAGTCCACCTGTGGTAAATTCAGTTGACTGGACATGATTTGGAAAGGCACACACCTGTCTATATAAGGTCCCACAGTTAACAGTGCATGTCAGAGCACAAACCAAGCCATGAAGTCCAAGGAATTGTCTGTAGACCTCCGAGACAGGATTATATCGAGGCACAGATCCGGGGAAGGGTACAGAAAAATTTCTGCAGCATTGAAGGTCCCAATGAGCACAGTGGCATCCATCATCCATAAATGGAAGAAGTTTGGAACCACCAGGACTCTTCCTAGAGCTGGCCGCCTGGCCAAACTGAGCAATCAGGGGAGAAGGGCCTTAGTCAGGGAGGTGACCAAGATCCCGATGGTCACCCTGACAGAACTCCAGCATTTCTCTGTGGAGAGAGGAGAACCTTCCAGAAGAACAACCATCTCTGCAGCACTCCACCAATCAGGCCTGTATGGTAGAGTGACCAGACAGATGCCACTCCTCAGTAAAAGGCACATGACAGCCCGCCTGGTGTTTGCCAAAAGGCACCTGAAGGACTCTCAGACCATGAGAAACAAAGATGGAACTCTTTGGCCTGAATGGCAAGCGTCATGTCTGGAGGAAACCAGGCACCGCTCATCACCTGGCCAATACCATCCCTACAGTGAAGCATGGTGGTGGCAGCATCATGCTGTGGGGATGTTTTTCAGCGGCAGGAACTGGGAGACTAGTCAGGATCGAGGGAAAGATGAATGCAGCAATGTACAGAGACATCCTTGATGAAAACCCGCTCCAGAGCGCTCTGGACCTCAGACTGGGGCGAAGGTTCATCTTCCAACAGGACAAAGACCCTAAGCACACAGCCAAGATAACAAAGGAGTGGCTACGGGACAACTCTGTGAATGTCCTTGAGTGGCCCAGCCAGATCCCAGACTTGAACCCGATTGAACATCTCTGGAGAGATCTGAAAATGGCTGTGCATCGACGCTCCCCATCCAACCTGATGGAGCTTGAGAGGTCCTGCAAAGAAGAATGGGAGAAACTGCCCAAAAATAGGTGTGCCAAGCTTGTAGCATCATACTCAAAAAGACTTGAGGCTGTAATTGGTGCCAAAGGTGCTTCAACAAAGTATTGAGCAAAGGCTGTGAATACTTATGTACATGTGATTTTTTTCATTTTTTATTTTGAATAAATTTGCAAAAATTTCAAACAAACTTCTTTCATGTTGTCATTATGGGGTATTGTTTGTAGAATTTTGAGGAAAATAATGAATTTAATCCATTTTGGAATAAGGCTGTAACATAACAAAATGTGGAAAAAGTGAAGTGCTGTGAATACTTTCCAGATGCACTGTAGTTACTACAGTTTTAGGAAACAGTTGTGGCTAGCAAGTTAACTCCTTCATCGATGCATTGTACTTTGGTGGTTAACCAGTGAGTTACGTCACTGTACGGGAAACACACCCCAGCCCGCAATATTGGCTTAACCAATGAGTTTAGGGAGGAAATATTTGTTTTCCAACCAATGTAAGACTGGGGGTTATTAGGGAAACGTCCTGATTACTTGCGTAACCTCCATTCCCTGATGGAGGGAACGAGACATTGTGTCGATATAGTGACACCAGGGGTCACTCTTGGGAGCCCGAGACACCTCTTGTCTTTGATAAAAGGCCAATGAAAATTGGCGAGTGGTATTTGCATGCCACTCCCCCTGACATACAGGTATAAAAGGAGCTAGTATGCAACCACTCATTCAGGTTTTATGCTGAGGAGCCGAGACAAGGTCCGGCCATTTCAGTGGGTAGTTCAGCATTGTGGCAGGAGGGACACAACATCTCGTTCCCTCCATCAGGTAACGGAGGTTACGCAAGTAACCAGGACGTTCCCTATCTGTCACTCACTCGACGTTGTGTCGATGTAGTGACACTAGGGGTCCCTATACAAAACGCTGCAACTGGCTGAACTGTGTTACGTGAACTGGCGGTGCGTGACGGGCAGACAACTGTGTGCCTCATAGCCACATGTAACCTCACATAGTTATGAGTGTCGAACGGCCCTTTGGGGACAAGTCGACTACCCAAAAGATAGAGACAGGCTAACCCAGTCGTGGCCTCTTTTCCCCTTCTTTTTTTCCACTCCCTAAAAAACAAGGGGGATTATTCGACTGGGCCGCCAGGTCTAGTCAGGGGGTGTCCCTCCCAAGGGGAGGACACTGCGGAGACCACACCTCGCCCAAAGGGGGGGGGATATTTAAGTGGAAAATACGTCACATGGTCTTGCTGACCATGTGGAGAGTCTCATGGTAGATCCTACCCAATGGGGGAGAAGTTACTACAAACATGGAGAATGTGGCAGAGGGGGCTCTGCCCAAGGAAGACGCAGTTTGCCAACAGGGAAACCTTACAGGGACCTTACAGGGAACCGCCACATGCGGAGTACCTACCCCAGAACAGGGCTCTTAGTTAGCACATGTACTGTGCCGGCAGTGAGTCTCTCCGAAAACTCGACTGCCACAGGACTCGGAGGAAGTCAACCAGGGAACATAGTTTGTGAACACTACTGGGAATTAATGGCACACGTCTTCACTTCAACGCCCCAGCCCGTTTTGGAGGCATCTGTCGTGACCACGACGCACCTGGAGACCTGCTCTAGGGGAACACCTGCCCATAGAAACGTGAGGTCGGTCCAAGGGATGAAGAGGCGGTGACAGACAGGTGTGATGACCATGCGAAGTTTTCCCACGGCACCATGCCCATCTCGGGACTCGAGTCTGAAGCCAGTGCTGAAGTGGTCTCATATGCATCAACCCGAGCGGGGTGGCCACCACTGAGGATGCCATTTGCTCCAGGTGCCTCTGAAAGAGTTTCAATGGAACCGCTGTTTTCTGTTTGAACGCCTTCAAACAGGTCAGCACCGACTGTGCACGCTCGTTTGTGAGGCACGCCATCAACAAGACTGAGTACAACTCCAAACCGAGAAAAGAGATGCTCTGAACCGAGAGGAACTTGTTCATTTCCCAGTTGACCCGAAGCCCTGGTCGGCTGAGGTGCGAGAGCACCAAGTCCCTGCGTGCACACCACACATCACGAGAGCAAGCTAGGATTAGCCAACCTTCGGGATAGTTGAGGATGCGAATGTCCACTTCCCTTAGCAGGGCAAGGGCTGCCTCAGCGTCCTTCTTGAAGATGCGAGGGAACAAGGACAGACCGGAAGGGAGGACCTTGTACTGATATGCCCGACCCTCGAATGCAAGCCGCAGGAAGGGTGTGTGTCGAGGTAGAATCGAGACGTGGAAGTACGTGTCCTTCAGGTCCTACGCTGCGAACCAATCTTTATACTGGACGCTCGCTAGAGTGCGTCTTTGTGTCAGCATCTAGGACAGGAGTCTGTGTAAAGCCCGGTTCAGTACTCGCAGGTCCAAGATTGGCCGAAATCCACCGCCTTTTTTCGGTACAATGAAGTAGGGGCTGTAAAACCCCTTCTTCATATCGGCCAGAGGGACAATCTCGTCAGATGTATCGGCGGGTGGGGCCTCGCGGCGGGGCGGAGCCCGAAGTGCCACACTGTGTTGTGGCTGTGCTGAGTTCAGGGACATCGAATTACTTACCTGGCTCCTTGTGACCACCCCTGGAACAGACTGGGACAGGGGAGGAAGAGGCCTGTCCTCGTGACCCATGGAGACTGTCACATCAGGGGCGGATTTGTGCTACAGCTGGGTGCTCAGGGGCGGGGAGACCGCCGCTGGAGTGCCAAACCTGCCAAATAGAGTGGTGGACGGTGGTCATGATGAAGGCCGTGCACACCCAGGGAACAAGGAAACCACTCTTGCTGAACTCTTGGGTACTGCAGCCACTTGGGCATGCAGCGCAATTAAATGCAAAGGTAACAAAAGATTCTCCTCCCGGCCCTCGACTGGGGGATGGAGTGGTCTGCTTACCAGCTCCAGAGCAGCAGGTTTCGTCGTCCCTGGGTTGCCCATCTCAGGGGCGCTTCGAAGCCTTTCGTGGGTTCTTGGCAGTCCGCAAGATGGGTGGCGTCTGCTTCCTGCGGTGGGCCTCTTACCCATGGGTAGAAGGACTGAGGCGGGGAGCCTCTGGGGTGGCTTGCTTTCTTACGAAGGTAAGCCGCGACCGCATCGTTGCCATGGACATGTTCTCGCAATGAGTACATGACCCATCCACGAACGCTGTCTCCGCGTGAGCAGTGCCCAGACACGAAAGACAGTGATCGTGACTGTCAGAAGGCGAGAGATAACGAGCGCAACCAGGAATAACACACAAAGGAAAGGCATCTTTAAAAAGACGCGTCTTTAAAAAGATGTTCCGTGTGTGCCGCTCTTTTAGAGAAATATACTCTTTTAGAGAAATATACTCTTATTTCTGCCGAAGCACCCAGGGGCATTCTCTGCAGTGCATCAGTGAAGAGGAGGGAGAAGCCACTGAAATGCGGCGTCAGATCCAGCAGAGGTGAATGAACAGTCGTGGGAATTCAGCTCAGTGAGCATGACCGTTCAGCTCCAAAGATAAAATCTGAATGAGTGGTTGCATACCAGCTCCTTTTATACCCGTATGTCTGGGGGAGTGGCATGCAAATACCACTCGCCAATTTTCATTGGCCTTTTATCAAAGACCAGAGGTGTCTCGGGATCCCAAGAGTGACCCCTAGTGTCACTACATCGACACAACGTCGAGAGAGTGACAGATAGGGAACCTGTTTTAAATTAACTAAATTCAAGGTCATTATTTTTGCAATTCCATTTGGTGATGCTAGACTTGTATAAATTTCACATTTCACTTTTAAATAGACAAAAATTGTAGGCAAAAAGATTACAGCTATAAAATATCTATACACACATATAATTTTCAATACATTTATAAAGAAAGAAAGCTATCAAATGTATTTCAGGAGTTTAAAGATTTCTATAGGACTGTATTTTTTATTTATTTTTTATTTTTTTCAAAAGACCCCCTGACAGGGCCAGAAATGAAAGTGTTAAAATAATGATCCTCAGAGCATGTGTCCACTGAAAAAGAATGAGGTTCATCCAATGTTTTAAAGATAAAAAAAAAAAAAAAAAATGCACTAGAAGAGAATGAGGAAAAGAAGAGAAGTTGAATATATATTTCACATGATAAGAGAAAAGATGAAGCAGAGGGAAAAAGATTCTATTACCGTGGCGACAGTTACAAACCTGCCCTTGTGTGGAGTAGCCTCTGCTGAAAAGATTGATGCAATGAGTTGTGACCTTGGCTTGGAGCTGAAACTGGTGATGTATGTATGAGCATCTCCTTGCTAAATGGACCCAGATTTGTTGTGCTAATATACATGGAAGCCCAGTACCAAACTCACCACGACGATAAATCAGCAGCCATTTTAGGTGTCATCTCTGGTTTATATTTTGCTATTGTTTCTATTGCTCTAATCCATGTCACTAGCATCATTTTAAACAAAATCATATTCTATCATTATTTTATTTTTTGCCACTGAGTTTATCCCAGAGGATGCTGATTCTTATATATATATATATATATATATATATATATATGTGTGTGTGTGTGTGTGTGTGTGTGTGTGTGTGTGTTTATTCATATATCATATAAAATTTGCTATTATGTGACTGTTATGTGTTTATCTTTCAGTCCTCTTATTATTACAAAGATAGTTTGAAAATGAAAAATGAAAATTCTGTCATTTACTTCCCTACAATGAAAGTGAATGGTGACTGAGGCTGACATTCTGCCTATCATTTCCTTTTGTGTTCCATGAAATAAATTTATTTATACAGGTTTTGAACAACATGGGTGTGAGTAAATGATAATACATTTTTATTTCTGGGTGAACTATTCCTTTTTTAATTATGTGATGTCTATGGTAACTTCAGACAGAAGACATCATAGAAAAAAATATTTGATTCTGGCATGTCAAGCACACTTGAACCCCCTGATTTGACCGTGAACACATCAAAAAAGGGACAAATGTTTAAATGTTTGTGAATGAAATGAAACAGCAGCGTGGACGCAAGACCCAGAGGTAAACAAGGTTAGTCCTATATGATAAATGCTTGCTATTCTAATTCACTCAATTGAGTTGTAGGAGAGTTATGGAAGTGGATATGGAAGAAAGCATGTGCTCTCTGCCTCTTTCTTCTACATGCACTTCTTTTCTCATTCTGTGCTTTTGAAAGGGCCAACCACTTTTCCTCTTTTTTTAAAATTCCTCCTCCACTAGAGATGGGTGCTGCAGCACAGGCTCTGTTTGATGACCTTTCAGTCTGTTTACATGTTTCTGTGGAGAAGGTAACCTTTTGCTCATGGTGTTTTTCTGTAATGGAATGGTAGACTGGTGAAAAGATGAAAACGGGGAATGTATTGCCATGCTCGAATTAGAATTTCAAAACATGCGAAAAACAGTATGAAATATATGTATTCTTCACTAAAGGGAATGAATACTTGTGCCAAAGTATTGATCAGTTGTTAAATACAAATGAGAAACAATATAAATAATAATAATAATAATTTATATAATGTTGATTTTTAAAAGTACAAAGTGGTAATAATTGACTGAAGACCATATACTGTATGTCAGATTAGCCTTACTATAAATTAAGAACAGTGAGTGCAATATCATAGCCATATAAACCTGCATCTGCTTTTTTTATTTTTTATGAATTTACTGCAACTAACATTACTTACTAAATATATTTACCCAAATATTCTAATTACTCAACACAGCAGTATCAGACATGTAATTGTAATTATTACATTGTTATTACAATTATATTGACATGCTATAAAGGGTTAGTTCATCATGCCTCATTACATTGATTCATAACAGTGTTCTTGATATTTGCATTGATCCCTACCTGCTCTGACATTTGTAATTGAATGACACTTCACACCCATTTTAAACAGTAGCTAATCATGAGTGATCCCAATAAAGGACACAACTGGCTCATATGCTCTCTCTCTCTCTCTCTCTCTCTCTCTCTCTCTCTCTCTCTCTCTCTCTCTCTCTCTCTCTCCCTCTCTCTCTCTCTCTCTATCTCTCTCTCTCTCACACTCTCTATTGCACTTTTTTCCATTTCTGTGTCACATTATGTATAGTACCTTTTAAGGTCAAACAGTTTTTAAGCAACTCCTAATTTAAGCTGAGCTGTACTATTATAATTTGAACTCATTGTAAGCTCTTTTATCTGCAAGCCAATTCATACTGTAGAGTTTGTAGAGTAACTAATGGCAGAAGGGGAATGTTTTTGAGAAGCCTGTTTGAAAACAGGCATTATTTGAATGTGTACATAATTTTCGCACTTGTACCCAACATCCCTCTTAGACACTTTTTTAATGGTTCTCTATATCAACAAAATGTAAGACTTATTCGAATCAGCCAATGTTTGGATCATATGTTTGCTTCATATACATCTTTTGTGACACCTCCGGCCCAAAATGTAACCGTCACAGCTGTCACCTGAAATAGATCAATCATTATGCTATTCAAGTCCATAATGGCTGTTGTGGGTGTTCCCGTTATCTATGACACAGAGGTCAGGGAGGGGCGGCCCTCGTCTAACAGCTCTGTACCGCAGCTGCCACATGTCATATGAAATTGTGCATATCAAAATCATCCCCTCTCTCCCTCTTTCCCTATCTCTCTCTCTCTCTCTCTCTCTCTCTCTCTCTCAACCGCCACTTCTTGTATTGTAGCATAGAGTCAGGTTCATTTAATCAACAGTGTCCCATTCACTCTGTATTACCAATTCTGCCCCCGGATCTCTTATCAGCGCAATTTAGGCTATGTATGGAGCAGCTGTAGTATGGATGAGACATCCTCAGATGCCTCAAATGAATGAATTATTGTATGTGGGGTTTGGGGAAGCAATAGATACAGAATTTTGAGGCCTGTAATATGTTTGCTTTCTTGGCATTATCATTTCAGACAAAAATGCAGCTTATCTGCCAGCCCTGTTCACAACTGGCTGAATGCGAAGCTGTTTCCTCTTACCGTCTCCTCCTGTCAAGAGCTTATTATTGCCTGATCTTTGTCCGAAGAGAGTGAATGAAATGTGTATATTATTGTATTGTACATATACTATATTGTACCTAGGTTTGTCAAAATTAAAGCATTAAGGTGTGTGATTATTTTAAAAAGTTTAACACGTTAATTTTTCTTAATTGCGATTAACACATTTACCATTAATCTAGCATAAACCAGCATAAACACTGGTTGGAAGGGCGGAACCTTTACGATGTGTCGATGTGTCCGCCCGGAATCGTTACACTGACGCACACACCACAAACACACACAGCAGTGATTCAGTGTCAGTGATAAAGTGATGGATAAAGGAGCTCTTACTTGTAGATGGAACTTGTGACAGAAATCAGGTATTTTTCTGCCTAAGTACGGTGTATTTTAATTAACACAGAAGCATGGCAAGTCTTAACTATCACTAAAACACAGAATGAGAGATTTTTGTCTGCAAGCGCTTTACAAGTGGAGTTCAAGTGGCGCTGACGCCCTGACATGAATCATGAACACGGCTTCAGGATTGCTGTAACAAAGCGAATAGCTACAGTCTGCCGGCAGATTAATATTGTGAAGGATAAGAGTTTAAGAGATTTAATGTCCATTGCAATAAATATGCAACCTATGGGGGGTTAGTTCTTTCAGTCATTCAACCTTCCAATTAGACTTTGCGAAACATTTAATGTTAATGTAAATTGGTGCTATTTTAGTCCATTTCTATTGTTTGGAAAATGTAAATAAAGCATATTGTTACATATTGTTTTGTTTTCTTTCCTAAGAAGTAAATAAATGCATTTTGTTATAGTATAGTTTTTAGCTTCTTCAAAGTATGCCTAGATTTCAGCATTCTCTCAACCAACTTCATGAGGTGCAACCTGACATGCGGCAGTATTATAAAAGTATTGAAGGATTTCCCATGGTAAAATAAATAAATAAATAATTGTTTTTTAAAGACATTTATACAGAGGCTCAATTTATGTCTGTCTATAAAACTAATTTCATCAATTTTAGAATAATAATATAAGCCAAACTTTTGACCGGTATTTATAAAAGTGAATTTATACATGTAAAAATTCTACAGCTGAAAGTCATAGTAGGGCCTTTTAAAGCATATTACATTTCAAGTTGAGGTGTAGTTTGATATCTTACTTTCATATACATATCTTGCTTTCACTATAGCTAACTTGTATTCCCTACAGTGATGTGAATAAGTGCACATTTTTTGCATGTCTAACACAAGAGCAGCACCTACTGAGCTGCTGAGGCCAGCGCTGAAGGACAGGGAGAGTCTGCAATGACGTCAGCAGGTAGAGATGCAATGATGGCCATTGTCATGCTCTTCAGCATCAGAACTACAGCACAGCGAGAAGTATAATGACAACAAGATAGAGAAAGAGAGAGAGAGAGAGAGAGAGAGAGAGAGAGAGAGCACAAATGTTATCTTGCAGTGAAGACAATAAGTATTGAATCAAGACTTTGAATTACAATAATGCTATCATCTCTCTCCCTCTCTCTCACCCTGTGAGCATCTGCACACTGATGGTTTGACATTTCCGTTTTAGTGGAGTTTAATATAGAGCTCCTCTTTCTGCCCTGTCACTATACAAGAACAGAAATACTGTGATTTTCTGCATATTTCATTTTATTCTGGAAAGGAGCCATTCATTCAGGTACGAGGAAACCGTCTGAACACGTTTAACCACTTATCAAACTTCACTTGTTTTAAGGTAGGTAATGTTTTAACTGTGTCAAACATTAACTACAACATATCATTGCAGCTATCGACATTGAGAAAGAGATCCTTATGGATTTAAAAACACGAGATGTTCTGCATGACTGTTATTAAACAGGAAATGAGGACTGATTTTCACTTCAAGTAAATTAGTAAGTGCTTTTCGCATTGTTATAGCAACATCAGGAGTTTTCTAAGTGTAAATTAGGCTGCTTGAGCATTCAGTGTCAGATCAAGTTTTGAAAAAAAGTGCTGCGTTCCATTCAACTTGGAAAGTTGGATTTTTCAACTTCCTACTAGGAAAAGTGCAGTGGAATGCATCTTGAAGTCACAATTACAACTTGTAGGCTCGTGCAAAAATTCTTAACTCCGATTTCACCGAGATGCAGGGGCATGATGTCACACAAACATGTCGACACTCAGGGAGATATACAAAGTAAGTGATAAACATTCACTTTATTAAGTAATATTGATAATTGAGTTAATTTCCACATTACATGATATTAAAGCTTGTTTAACAAATGCCTGCAGAAACAGGTGTATAAAACTGTAACACATCAATGGAAAGGAGGAGGCGAGAACCAGCTTAACAATATAAATAATATTTAATTTTAAACTGAACCAAAAAGACAAACACACACAGGTGTCGGACAGCTGTCCGTAACTCTCTCTCTGTCGCACTGCCGTCTCCAGTTGGCCTTCATCCCTCTCGGGCTAATCAGTCTGATTAGGGGCCGGGTGTGTAGAATCACTACCCGGCCCCACCCTCCACCCTGCCACAAAAACATTATAATCTCTTTTGATAATCGTACACCTGTAGCACAAATGCTAGCGCTGCAGCATTGTTTATCAGTTAGGTTGTTAGGAGACATCTCTAATGAGAGTCAAACCTCTGCTAAGCTAACGGGAGCGCTGCAGTTTTGTTTCCTTAAACATCATCTTCCGAATATCAGGGAATGGAATGCATTTATGGTCGAAGGTATCAAGTAGGAATATCCCACTTCCAACTTGAATGGAATGCAGCATAACTGTGTACCCTGATGAAATGAAATTTATTGCAAGCAACATTTAAATCGCAAATATTATTAGATATATTTTTCCAGGTATTATAGACCTCCTTGGTAGATTATGAAAAATTATGATTTTTGACATTCATTTCACAAAAAAGTAATGCTGCAGTTAAAATTAGGCATGCTTGAGCATTAAGTGTCATTTCAAGTTCTGGCTTTTGTGCATGGACGTGTTTTTAAAATGCCAGTTGGTATTATTAGTTGACTGCCACGTAATGTATGATGTATGGCATAGCATCTTATTCATTGTGAAACTGTGTTTTCTTAATGACATGAATCGCACTGAAGGCCTAGACTTAAAATGTAAGGCTAGCGGGTAAAACTCTCACTTACGGTGCTGTACTGTACTTCCCTGCCCAGTGCTGCTGTTTATCTGTCTGAAAAGCCTCACACGCTAGAGGCCAAAAGTGCGCAAGAAATGGATGTTATATAAAGAAGGTATGAGAAATCGCAAAACATAATGTAACCAAATGTTACAATTTACTTAATAATAATATCTTAGTATGTTAAATAAGCATAATGTTAATTAAGACTTTATTATTACAACTGTAATACAATAGTACATATACAGAACAACCACTTTTAGTGTTTGAATCAATCACATCACTAACTTAACATTGTGTGAAATGTTTATTTTTGCCTTATTTTATTCAGTTGGCATGTAGGAGTTGATACCAGTTTGCTTAATAATCTCATTCCATATATGGATGAGATTATTAAGCACATTATGTTGTTTAGAAATGATTTAGAGACATTTGGAATCTTACAAATGTCTATTTCTATTTAAATCAATGTTGTATTCTTAAAATGTTCTGTTTGTCCAAGAATCCTCTTGCAGCAATGCAGGTCTTTGGCACTTAGAAGCTGCTAGTTTAGGACCTATGAGGAGTCTGTTTCTCAAACTAGAGACTGATTTACTTGTCTTTTTGTTGTGCATCTGGCTGTCCACTTCCCTCTCTATCCTGGTTAAAGATAATTTTTTTCAAAACAGTAATGCATGGAATAGCCTCCATCTCTCTAAAGCAATAGACAATAGACTAGGAGAAAATAGAATTTCAGGATAAATGTTTCTTTTTGCATATTTTTAAAACCAAAATTTGACTAAGAACTCAATACCTCAGGAAATGGGGAAAAAACCCATTTATTGTGATTTCCACATGGTAGCGCAACCATTTTCAGTTGTTCTAATATTAAGAACATTTAGCACTTTAGAATGCTTTTGTAAGAAATAGGTGACACAGTATATGTTTGCCATCATGGGTAAATAAAAAATTGAATAAATATCACTTAAAACAATTATTTCAAACTGTACTAATAATTTGCAATTAATTATTTTGACAGTATTTTTGATCAATTTAATGCATCCTTGATGAAAGGAAGCATAAGTTTCTTTCAAGAACAAAAATGTCTTTGTGTTCTAAAAATGGAAGCGTATATACTATATATATAATATCATTTTAATAAAGTAACTTCTAATTACTTGAGTAGTTTTTCGGCAAGCTACTTATTTTTCCTTACTTGAGTCATACTGTTTCTTAGTACTACTTGTACTCAAGTGAATTATTTCTTCAGTAAAAGTACTTTTATTTAAGTAAAAAAAAAAAAAAAATCAGGACTCTTTCCACCACTGTCGCTTACCACATGATTTATAGAACAGAATCTGTAGGAAATGCAGCAGGTTAATGGAGTACGGTGGCTCTACACTCAAAAAGCAAAGTACCTAAAATGTATTTTGATAAATATGACACAAATGCTACACTAAAATGCAGAAAATTGGCCTTCAAATATAACAGAAATACTAGTACTATGGATGATCATTTGAAAAGGCACCAGCTGATTTGTTTTTTTTTTTTTTTTTTTTTTTTTTACATATAATTAGCTAAAACCTATTGCATTTTAGCAAACATAGACCTATCTATTTTGTAGGATTCCCTAGGTAGGGGAGTGGGATATCTGTGGTGTGATGACTCACAACTTTAATAGTCGACTATTTAAAATCAATAGTCGTGCAACCCCTGGTGATGACATACCATATGTTGTTGATATAGACCATTTCTAAGCATATTTGTTGGTTTAGGAAGGGGCATCTTTGTTCTTAGAACATTTGTCGGTCAGTTGTCAAACTCATTTAAAACAACAGCGGGAGGCACATCAGTCATAATGACTCATAACGGTAATGTTTATTTGCCCAATTGGACTTTTGACTCCAAATCTCATAGTTACTGACTAGGGCTGCAACTAATGATTATTTTGATAATCAATTAATCTAACAATTATTAGAACGATTATTCGACTATTCTGTGATTATTGCAATGATTAATCATTAGCTCTTAACATTGTGCTTCAGCCTCAGCCATATTTATGATTGGACTTCATGAGTGATTTAGAAATGTAATGCTTAACCACCTGAGACCCATGCATGACTGCTGTGTGCATTTTCCATTTCCCTTTTTGATTTGTAACTAGTAGCACCTAATAAGCATGCAAAAGTAAAAATAATAAATTCTAGAACAAATAGTTTACAGTATGTTGCCAAATGTATGGCAACATACTGTATGTAGACAGTGGAACTAAGTTGTGAAATATTTAATAATAGCAAGCTATAGAAATTCTAATTTTTTTATCAAATTGTTTATTATGTTTCCATAAGTGTGTTGGTTGGACATTACAGACATTACATCAGAAATTAGCATATATATATATATATATATATATATATATATATATATATATATATATATATATATATATGTGTGTGTGTGTGTGTGTGTGTGTGTGTGTGTGTGTGTGTGTGTGTGTGTGTGTGTGTGTGTGTCATGATTCACTGTCGTTTGCCTTGTGTTTCTCCCCTGTCATCTTCTCCTTCCGGACTACATTTCTCATAATTCCCTGCCCTCATCACTGCCAGCTGTCCTTGATTGTCCTCACCTGTGTTTCATTAACTCATTAGTCTTTGTGTATATAATGCCCTGATTTCTGTTCAGTCCTTGTCAGTTGTTGTGTGTTTTGACCACCCGTTTACTACCTTTGCCCATCGTAGATGTTTCCTTTGTTCCTGTGTTTTGTCCATCGTTGATGTTTCCTTTGTTCCTGTGTTTACCCCGTTATTCTGTACTTTGTTTATTTTTATTAAATACTGTTTCACCGCACCTAGATCCAGCTCTCGTGACTTCCTTTCTATCGTTCCATCGAACGTTTCAGAACAACTGACCGCAAAATGGATCTAGCAGCTTACTTCACTGAACAAAGCCAGGCGGACTTGTCTATAAGGGAGTTTTCCCACTTTTTTTCCACCGTTGCTGTCCACACTGGATTTGATGATGCCACTCTCAAATCTATTTACAAGATTGGACTCACTATATGCCAGTGGAGGGAATTGCCAGACTCCAGAGTTTACACGTGGGAGGAATATGTGAGGCTAATACTCGACACACTCGCTACAAAGGATCCTCCTCTCTCAATCCCAGTACCAGCTTCCGGGTCAGCCATGTCTGAGTCTGTTTCACGGCAGGTCACAGTAAAATCTGAGTCCCCTCCATGCCATGTCACATCCACGTCTGAGTCTGCTCCACGCCATGTCACAGCCACATCTAAGTCTGCTCCACGCCATGCCACAGCCAGGTCTGAGTCTGCTCCACGCCATGTCAGAGCCACGTCTGAGTCTGCTCCACGCCATGTCACAGCCACGTCTGAGTCTGCTCCACGCCATGTCACAGCCATGTCTGAGTCTGTCCATGCCATGTCACAGCCATGTCTGAGTCTGCTCCACACCATGTCACAGCCACATCTGAGACTGCTCCATGCCATGTCACAGTTCAGCCTTCTGCGACTCATTGCTCCAAGCATTCCACGACCCCTGTCTCAAAGCCCTTCACAGCCCTTATCTCCAAGTTGAATTATCCGCCACTGTTATCAGTGTGTAGGGCCATGAAGACCCTTTCCCACAAATTTTCAGTGCCCTTGCCTGCCACGGCCAATGAGCCGATGCCCACGCCTGCCACGGCAAACGAGCTGGAAGCTTCGTCCTTCCCAGAGCCAGCATTGCCAGTCTCGTCCGTCCCAGAGCCTGCGTTGCCAGCCTCATCCATCCCAGAGCCAGCGTTGCCAGCCTCGTCCGTCCCAGAGCCAGTGTTGCCAGCCTTGCCAGCCTCGTCCATCCCAGAACCAGCATTGCCTACATCGGCCTCCTGGAGGAGGAGGAGAAAGGCTTCCGTTTCCAAGTTTCAGCCTGCCACGGCCAATGAGCTGGAAGCTTCGTCCTTCCCAGAGCCAGCGTTACCATTCTCATCCATCCCAGAGTCAGCGTTGCCAGACTCATCCGTCCCAGAGCCAGCGTTGCCAGCCTCGTCCGTCCCAGAGCCAGCGTTGCCAGCCTCGTCCGTCCCAGAGCCAGCATTGCCAGCCTCATCCATCCCAGAGCCAGCATTGCCAGCCTCGTCCAGCCCAGAACCAGCATTGCCTACATCAGCCTCCTGGAGGAGGAGGAGGAGAAAGGCTTCCGTTTCCAAGTCTCAGCCCATGTTCACAACCACAGAGGTCGTCTCCGAGTTTCTGCCCATGTACACGACCATGGAGGTCGTTTCCGAGTCTCTGCCCATGTACACGACTACAGAGGTCGTCTCCAAGTCTCTGCCCATGTTCACGACCACAGAGGTTGTTCCCGAGTCTCAGTCCATGGCCATGACCACAGAGGTCGTACCCGAGTCTCTGTCTATGCCCACGACCACAGAGGTCGTTCCCGAGTCTCAGTCCATGCCCACAATCACAGAGGTTGCTCCCGAGACTCTGTCCATGCCCACGACCACAGAGGTTGCTCCCGAGACTATGTTCATGTTCAAGACCACTGAGGTCATTTCCCAGTCATCCTGGACTATAAGCCTCGAGCCTGCCACGGCTCTGCCTTATATGGCTTCACCCTTCGAGCCTGCCATGGCTCCGCCTTCTATGACTTTGCCTCTCGAGCCTGCCATGGCTCCGCCTTCTAAGGCTTTGCACCTCGAGCCCCCCATGGCTCCGCCTTCCACGGCTTTGCCCCTCGAGCCTCCCATGGCTCCGCCTTCCACGGCTCCGCCCCTCGAGCCTCCCACGGCTCCACCTGCTACGACTTTGCCCCTCGAGCCTGCAATGGCTCCACCTTCTACGACTTTGCCCCTCAAGCCTGCCACGTCCCGGCTTCTACGGCTTCGCCCCTCGAGCCTCCCATGGCTCTGCCTTCCACGGCTTCGCCCCTCGAGCCTCCCATGGCTCCGCCTTCCACGGCTTTGCCCCTCGAGCCTGCCACGGCTTCACCCCTCGAGCCTCCCACAGCTCTGCCTGCCATGGCTTCACCCCTCGAGCCTCCCACAGCTCCGCCTGCCACGGCTTTGCCCCCCTAATCTACTACAGCTCCACCTTCCACGGATCCGCCCTCAGAGTCTTCTGCGGCTCCAGTCTCTAGTCTGTGGCTGCCTCCCAGGCCTCCTGGCCCTATCTCAACCCTGTGGTCGCCACCCAGGCCTCCTGAACTTGTTTCAGCCCTGTGGCTGCCAACCAGGCCTCCTGATCCAGTTCCTACCCTGAGGTGGTCTCCTGGCCATCCGCCTGATATACACTGGTCTCCTGGGTCTTCTGGCCATCCGCCTGATATACTCTCGTGTCCTGGATCTTCTGGCCGTCCACCTGATCTGCTCTGGTCTTCTAAGTCTCCTGGCTCTCCACCCGATCTGCTCTGGTCTCCCTGTTCTCATGGCTGTCCACCTGATCTGCACTGGTCTCCTTGGTCTCTCAGCTGTCCACCCGATCTGCTCTGGTCTCCCTGGTCTCCCGGCCTTCTGCCTGTTCTGCTCTGGTATCCTTAATCTCCAGCTCCATCTTGGCACTGCCTCCCTGACAAGCCTTCCTTGGGCTTCAGGAGCCGCCCATTAGACAGGGGGGTTCTGTCATGATTCACTGTTGTTTGCCTTGTGTTTCTCCCCGTCATCTGACACAGAAGACTACATTTCCCATAATTCCCTGCCCTCATCACTGCCAGCTGTCCTTGATTGTCCTCACCTGTGTTTCATTAACTCTTTTGGACTCAAGATGGCGCTGAGTATGGCTGCTGCGTTGCGAGCTCCAACACAACATAGTAGTGTTTTGTTTGTTTTGTTCACAATTCTTATGTTTTTTGTCTTGGATGTTGTCTGCCTTATTGTCTACGACAGACAAACACTTTTGAACATTGGTTCAGCAATTTCACACCGTAAACCAGACTTCAAATTCCTCAATGCCGACCTGCTGTTTACAAACACGCAAGCGGAGCCCTTTGTCTGGGCTGCCCGGCCGCGGAAACGCAAAAGGAAAAGGGGAAACAGAGCCGGTGTTCTCATCAGAGTAAGACGCCGCGCAAACTGACCCCCGCTACCCACTATTCTACTGGCAAATGTTCAGTCTCTGGATAACAAGCTCTGCGAGCTGAAAGCGCGGATCTCTTTCCAATGAGAGACAAGGGACTGCTGCATTATCTGCCTTACAGATACTTGGATGTCTGCGGAGATTCCAGACTCAGCCATTGAACCCGCGGGGTTCTCCGTGCACTGAGCGGACAGAGCGAAAGACCTCTCAGGTAAAAGCAGAGGTGGTGGTGTATGATCAACAAATCCTGGTGTGATCAGAGGAACGTACATTCTATCAAGTCTTTCTGCTCTCCTGATCTGGAATTTCTCATGCTTCTGTGTCGACCATTCTGGCTACCGAGGGAATTCACAGCGGTCATTATCACTGTTGTGTACATCCCACCACAAGCCGAAACAGACCGGGCACTCAAGGATCTGTATGGGAGTATAAGTGAGCAGGAAACTGTGCACCCTGAGGCCGCATTCATTGTGACCAGGGACTTTAATAAAGCCAGTTTCAAATCAGTCGCACCAAAATACCACCAGCACATTAGTTTCAACACACGAGGTGACCGGGTTTTGGACCATTGCTACTCTCCGTTCCGGGATGGCTACAAATCCCTCCCCCGCCCACCATTTGGCAAATCGGACCACTCTTCCATTCTGCTTCTGCCTGTTTACAGGCAGAAACTGAAACAGGAAGTACCCACCCTCAGAACAATCCAGTGCTGGTCGGACCAATCAGATTCTACACTACAACACTGTTTTGATCACACGGACTGGGAGATGTTCCGGTCCGCCTCTGATGACGACATCGAGCTTTACGCTAATAGCGTAATGTGTTTCATCAAAAAGTGCGTGGAGGACGTGGTTCCGACCAGAACAATACAGATCTATCCGAATCAGAAACCATGGATGAATAGCGATGTTCGCGCGGCACTTAATGTGCGGACTTCCACTTTTAATTCCGGGAATGAGGAGGAGCATAAACAAGCCAGTTATGGAAAACTATCAGAACCGCAAAACACCAGTACAGGAGCAAGATTGAAGGACAGTTTAACACCACCAACTCTAGAAGCATGTGGCAGGGAATTAACATCATCACAGACTTTAAAGGGAATTAAAAACTCCACCATGAACACCGCTGCCTCTCTCCCGGATGAGCTAAATACTTTTTATGCTCGTTTTGAGGAAAATAACACCGCCCTCGCGGAGAGAGCTCTCGCGGCCAAAGCTACAGAGGTTAGTTCACTCTCCGTCTCTGTAGCAGATGTAACCCGATCCTTCCGATGGGTGAATATCCAGACGGCATTCCGGGCCACGTCATCAGAGCGTGCGCGAACCGACTGGCTGGTGTTTTTATGGACATTTTCAACCTTTCCCTCTCTTTGTCTGTAGTCCCCACATGCTTTAAAACATCCACCATTGTGCCTGTTCCAAAGCAATCAAAAATAACTTGCTTAAATGACTGGCATCCTGTTGCTCTGACCCCCATCATCAGCAAATGCTTTGAGAGACTAATCAGAGATTACATCTGCTCTGTGCTGCCTCTCTCTCTTGACCCGTTGCAGTTTGCTTACCGCAACAACCGCTCCACTGATGATGCCATTGCATCTACAATACACACTGCTCTCTCCCACCTGGAAAAAAAGAACACTTATGTGAGAATGCTGTTTGTAGACTACAGCTCAGCATTCAACACCATAGTGCCCTCTAAGCTAGATGAGAAACTCAGGGCTCTGGGCTTAAACAGCTCACTGTGCAGCTGGATCCTGGACTTACTGTCAAGCAGACACCAGGTGGTTAGTATAGGCAGCAACATCTCCTCATGACTAATCCTCAACACTGGAGCCCCACAGGGCTGTGTTCTCAGCCCACTACTGTATTCCTTGTACACACATGACTGTGTGGCAACACATAGCTCCAATGCCATCATTAAGTTTGCTGATGACACGACGGTGTTAGGTCTGATCACTGACAATGATGAAACAGTCTACAGAGAGGAGGTGCACACTCTGATACACTGGTGTCAGGAGCACAACCTCTCCCTCAACGTCAGTAAGACAAAGGAGCTTGTGGTGGACTTCAGAAGAAAAGACAGAGGACACAGTCCCATCACCATCAATGGAGCACCAGTGGAGAGAGTCAGCAGCTTCAAGTTCCTGGGTGTCCACATCACTGAGGAACTCACATGGTCCATCCACACTGAAGTCATTGTGAAGAAGGCTCATCAGCGCCTCTTCTTCCTGAGACGGCTGAGGAAGTTTGGAATGAACCGCCACATCCTCACACGGTTCTACACCTGCACTGTAGAGAGCATCCTGACTGGCTGCATCTCCGCCTGGTATGGCAATAGCACCGCCCACAACCGCAAAGCACTGCAAAGGGTGGTGCGAACTGCCAGACATATCATCGGAGGTGAGCTTCCCTCCCTCCAGGAAATATATACAAGGTGGTGTGTGAAAAAAGCTCGGAGGATCATCAGAGACTCCAGCCACCCGAGCCATGGGCTGTTCTCACTGCTACCATCAGGCAGGCGGTATCGCAGCATCAGGACCCGCACCAGCCGACTCCATGACAGCTTCTTTCCCCAAGCAATCAGACTTCTGAACTCTTGATCTCCCACGATCAAAATACATCAGCACTGCACTTTATTACCCTTACTCATATATCTCACATATGTCATAAATTATATTATTATTATATTATATTCTCTCTTAACAACTGACTATCAACCGACAGCCTGAATGTCAATACAGTACAATACTGTACATTCTATATATACTACTATATATACTTTTTTATATATTTTTATTTTGTATTTTTATTGAATAATGTGTATCTGTATAGTGCGTATTGTATACTGTACAGTGTATGTTATTATTTGTATATTGTTGAGTGTAATTATGTGTATATCAGATGTTTAAATTGTGCTGTGTTAATTTGATGTTATTGTAAATTGGTACTGTCTCATCACTGTCACGACTGCTATGTTGATCGGAACTGCACCCAAGAATTTCACACGCCATTGCACTTGTGTATATGGCTGTGTGACAATAAAGTGATTTGATTTGATTTGATTTGATTTGATTAGTCTTTGTGTATATAATGCCCTGATTTCTGTTCAGTCCTTGTCAGTTGTTATGTGTTTTGACCACTCGTTTATTACCTTTGCCCATCGTAGATGTTTCCTTTGTTCCTGTGTTTTCCCAACATGGATGTTTTCTTTGTTCCTGTGTTTACCCCATTATTCTGTACTTTTTTATTAAATACTGTTTCGCCACACCTAGATCCAGCTCTCGTGACTTCCTTTCTAAGGTTCCATCGAACATTACAATATATATATATATATATATACAGTTGTGCTCAAAAGTTTGCATACCCTGGCAGAAATTGTGAAATTTTGGCATTGATTTTGAAAATATGACTGATCATGCAAAAAAGGATAGTCTTTTATTTAAGGATAGTGATCATATGAAGCCATTTATTATCACATAGTTGTTTGGCTCCTTTTTAAATCATAATGATAACAGAAATCACCCAAATGGCCCTGATCAAAAGTTTACATACCCTTGAATGTTTGGCCTTGTCACAGACACACAAGGTGACACATACAGGTTTAAATTGCAATTAGTGTCTGTGTATAAATAGTCAATGAGTTTGTTAGCTCTCACGTGGATGCACTGAGCAGGCTAGATACTAAGCCATGGGGAGCAGAAAAGAACTGTCAAAAGACCTGTGTAACAAGGTAATGGAACTTTATAAAGATGGAAAAGGATACAAAAAGATATCCAAAGCCTTGAAAATGCCAGTCAGTACTGTTCAATCACTTATTAAGAAGTGGAAAATTTGAGGATCTCTTGATACCAAGCCAAGGTCAGGTAGACCAAGAAAGATTTCAGCCACAACCGCCAGAAGAACTGTTCGGGATACAAAGGAAAAACCGACAGGTAACCTCAGGAGAAATACAGGCTGCTCTGGAAAAAAACGGTGTGGTTGTTTCAAAGAGCACAATACGACGATACTTGAACAAAAATGAGCTGCATGGTCGAGTTGCCAGAAAGAAGCCTGTACTGCGGCAATGCCACAAAAAAGCCCGGTAACAATATGCCCGACAGCACCTTGACATGCCTTGACAGCTTCTGGCACACTGTAATTTGGAGCGATGAGACCAAAATAGAGCTTTATGGTCACAACCATAAGCGCTATGTTTGGAGAGGGGTCAACAAGGCCTATAGTGAAAAGAATACCATCCCCACTGTGAAGCATGGTGGTGGCTCACTGATGTTTTGGGGGTGTGTGAGCTCTAAAGGCACAGGGAATCTTGTGAAAATTGATGGCAAGATGAATGCAGCATGTTATCAGAAAATACTGGCAGACAATTTGCATTCTTCTGCACGAAAGCTGCGCATGGGACGCTCTTGAATTTTCCAGCATGACAAAGACCCTAAGCAGAAAGCCAAGTTGACCCTCCAGTGGTTACAGCAGGAAAAGGTGAAGGTTCTGGAGTGGCCATCACAGTCTCCTGACCTTAATATCATCGAGCCACTCTGGGGAGATCTCAAACGTGTGGTTCAAGACCAAAGACTTTGCAATGACCCGGAGGCATTTTGCCAAGATGAATGGGCAGCTATACCACCTGCAAGAATTTGGGACCTCATAGACAACTATTACAAAAGACTGCACACTGTCATTGATGCTAAAGGGGGCAATACACAGTATTAAGAACTAAGGGTATGCAGACTTTTGAACAGGGGTCATTTAATTTTTTTCTTTGTTGCCATGTTTTGTTTTATGATTGTGCCATTCTGTTATAACCCACAGTTGAATATTAATCCCATAAGAAATAAAATAAATGTGTTTTGCCTGCTCACTCATGTTTTCTTTAAAAATGGTACATATATTACCAATTCTCCAAGGGTATGCAAACATTTGAGCCAACTGTATATATATATATATATATATATATATATATATATATATATATATATATATATAGATAGATAGATATATATATATATATATATATATAGATATATATATTGTACATATTTTTATTTATTTTTTATTTACATTGTGTTTATACAGATTTTGCACGTTTAACAAAGATTATTATTCCCCCTCCCCCTTGTTGTTGTCATCTCAGAGAATAAAATAATAATAAAATAAATATATCTACAATATATAAACAATTATAAAAAATAAAAAAAATAACACAAAAACACCCCCTCCCCCCCAAAAAAATTATAAAAAATAAATAAATAAAAATAAAAAATCAGACAACACATTCCAATGCACTGCATACATAAATTTGTATACAAATCCAGATATCCAAAAGAGACAGACATTTAAAAATTAAAAATAAAATACGTAAATAAATTAATAATAATAATAATATCATATGTTTAAAATAATTAAATAATAATATATGTTTCTCTATTCTAACTGCAAATCATGTTTATTTAAAAATCCCAAAAATAAACACCACATTTTATAAAATAGATAATTCTTTTCACTTTAAAGCATAAGACATTTTTTTCAATTAATAAGCAGGCTGACAATTCTCTTAGCCACTAGCTAAGGAAAGGGCTAGACAAAAAAAAAAAGAAAAAAAAAAAAAAAAAAAAAAATATATATATATATATATATATATATATATATATATATATATATATGTATATATTTATTTATTTATTTAATTATTTATTTATTTATTTTCAGTACACGGAGATTAATCATTTAGCAAGTAACAAACATTAATCTACCAACTTAGCCTTATGTTTTTTTCAGTTTCAGATTTATGGGAAATATGCCTAAAATACAAAGTTTGGGACACAATATTTTCATTATTATTTTAGAAATTATATCAATTACTTTTTTTCCAGAAATGCTGTATTACTTTACATTGCCAGACACAGTGAATAAAATTACCTTTATGGGAATTATATTTGATACAAATATCAGATATGTCAGAGTTTAACATTTCATGTGTAATATATGTTCTCATTATCCAATTATATTGTATTAATTTTTGTCTGGAATTGATTGAGAATTTTTGTGCTTTTATGCAGGCAAATCTCCATTCTCCATCTTTAATTTCTATATTTAAGTCATCGCTCCATGCAATTCTCTTAAACTCTGTAGATACTGTATCTTTGCTTTTCTCAAAAGTTTACCATAAATAACAGTTATCAGTCCTTTATCATAGGGGTTTCTTGTTGCTAATATTTCTAAGATTGATAATTGTGGATATTGTAAAGGCTTTTTCTTCAACGCTGAGATAATAAAACTACATAGTTGGAGATATTTTAAAAAATTAGATTGGGGGATACCATAACTTTCTTTTAGGTTATCAAAAGAAATAAGAATGTTATCTTTATAAAGATCTCCAATCTTACGTACACCCTTGTCATCCCAAAGTTTGAAACCCATATCCAGTTTACCATTTCGCCACATTGGTGAGAAGAATGATATTATAAGCTGTTCACCAAGTGCCTTATGAGCTTCATACCACACCTCTACAGTATTCCTAACAAAGGGGTTTTTAGTATACTTCATGAGTTTTTTAAGGGAATCAAAATGTAAGTATGTATCAAGGCTCCTGGTGTTTTGGGTTTCCATCTCTATTTGCACCCAGGGTATATATGGATTGCAAAACCAGAAAAAGGCAGCCCTTAACTGTGCAGCCCAAAAATACAACAGCAAATTGGGTAATTTTAATCCCCCTCTGTTAAATATAACAAAGATAAACGTAATCTTGTATGTCTGTTGTTCCATATAAAGTTAGACTAATATTTATAAAAAGAAAATAGGTGCTAAAGGAATTGATTAAAAAAGATACAAGAACTTAGGCAATATATTCATTTTGTATATAATTATGTTTGTTCGTCCAATTAAAGAAATAGGAAAAGTTCTCTTTAACTTTTTTTTATAATAGGATCATAATTTACTGAAAAGAGTTTAGCTAATTGAGGAGTAACAGTGATTCCAAGATTTCTGAAACCATCTACAGAGTTAATAAAGGGGTGACATATTTTCGGATATAACCACTTTTCATTATTAAGAAAAAGTATGGAAGATTTTGCCTCATTGTTGACATGATTTTGGAACTTTTATTCTATGAATATCTACACTCATGTTAGAACAAGTACAGGCTCCATCTTCATTATAATACATTTTATGCATTTTGTATGTTGATATGTTTCAGTGTCTTTCCCAATGTACAAAAATGTATGTGTGCTAGAACCACACTTTACATTAATATCTACAAATACTTATGTTGTAACTTGTGGTTACTTCCATTATACAGAATGCCTGGTGTTTTTTGTTGGTAGAAGGACAGGAAGTAATGAATCATACAGATGCAGTGGTTAACAACAACTTGTTTATTCTACACTGACATCATAATCTTTCTTTATATGTAAATGCACTTTCTAATGTTCAGATATATGACACATTTATTGATGTTACATGTTATGGGGCACTCGTGTTAGAACAAGTACATGTCTCAATCGTCTGACTTGTAGCCAAGGCGGTGTTTGACTTAGTGCTCTTGTGCTCTGTTTAAATGCTCTAATGTTTCTGTACCTAATGTGGTAAACCTCTATACTAAGCTGTGATTCTTACAAAGTTATATACTGATTTTTGTTGCCTTTGTGCCTTGCATTAAAAAAAAAATCAAACTCTTTTGGAAGCCTGTATTGTTTATTTAAATATTGAATACACAATCATTTTGAGGAATGCTGAGAAATGTATAGGGAACCGCATGGAATTTACATTTTTCTTAAGGACGTTAAATGCAGTCAATATATAAGTTAAGAAATATACACTTTTTCAGAGTAAAGTAATGTGTGCTAGGGAGTATATATTTACCCCGTCAGTGTCAAATTAAACATTGAATTAGAGTTTAATGCACATTTGCACAGAGTAATATAGAATTCACACTAGAGTATATTTTTACTCTCTTGGTGTAAAATAATTAACACTATTGCAGTGTACATATTCAACACGTTTGAAAGGGTTACTTGAACACCAAGCAAGTGTGAGTCATATAGACACCAGAAAAGTGTGAAATTTAACACCTGTGGAGTTAAATGTACACTGGCCAATTTGCTGTGTACTTTATATCCTGAAAATTTGGTGAAGGTGTTTTTCAAATCAGTGAGCATTGGAATAGAGTTTTTCAAATCTGTTAAAAGCTAAATTGTATCATCTGCAAACATTGTACTATGATGTTCCATACTTGCTCTTTTTATTCCTTTGATTTTAGGGTTACTTCTAATGTCTATTGCAAAAGGTTCTAAAGCTAAAACAAACAATAATGGGGACAAGGAACAACCCTGACGAGTTCCTCGGAATAATCAAAATGGTTTTGAAATAATATTATTTGTTTTAACCTCTGCCATTGGTGCCATTTACAAAAATACCTCCCAAACCCAAATCTAGTGAGTACTTCATAAAGATATGGCCACTCGACCCTATCAAAGGCCTTTTCAGCATCTAAAGGCAAAATACATGTATCCCCAAATCCTTCTCTTACAAACAGTAAATTTAATACACGCCTTATATTATGGAAAGCCTGGCGGTTTTTTAACAGACCACATTGGTCCATTTCTATTCAGGAAGGAAGATACTTCTCCAATCTAAGAGCTAAAAGTTTAGCGAGGATCTTTACGTCAGAGTTAAGAAGTGAAATTGGCCTAAATGATTCACATTTAGATGGTGGCTTATCTGGTTTAGGAATCAAAGCAATCAGTGAACTTCTTAAAGTGGGGGGAAGAATTCCATTCAGGAAAGATTCCATATATATTTCTAAAAGAGGTCCGTCAAATTATTATAATTGTTTTTGGAAATGTCAATTGGCAAACCATCTGGACCAGCTGATTTTCCACTTTTCATATTAGTTATTGCCGCAACAATCTCGCTCACCCCTATTTCTTTGTCTAAACAGTCCCTAGCATTACTGGTCAAGGAAGGTATTTGTAAATTATCTAAAAACTGTGACTGCTCATGATGATATTGCACAGACTCTGATGTACACAGAGTCTGCAAAAAATTCACAAATGTGTTACTTATCTCCTGAGGATCAGCAGTAAACTCTCCAGTGCAATTTTGATTACCAATTACAGTTCTTTCTGCTTCAATGTTTTTAATTTTTTAATTTTTTTAATTTTTTTATTTACCAAGCAAGTGTCTTTTCCCCTTGATCGTAGAATGACAAAATTATGTTTTCTGCCTTAGATATTGACAGTTCATTATACTGAGCTTTAAGGGAGAGAAGTTTTTGATTTAGATGTAAATCTGGATTTGTATCAACTTCTATTTCTTTAAAAAAAAAAAAATCAAAATTTTGCATTTCTAATTTATTTCTATTTGTAGAACTAATTATCTGACCATGTAAATATGTTTTAAAGGCCTCCCATCTTATAGTTG
The DNA here is from genome assembly GCF_019703515.2 of Myxocyprinus asiaticus. Lineage (NCBI taxonomy): Eukaryota > Metazoa > Chordata > Actinopteri > Cypriniformes > Catostomidae > Myxocyprinus > Myxocyprinus asiaticus. Next base: position 28,270,465 of record NC_059367.1, read on the forward strand.
CAGGAGTCTCATTTAAATTAAACTCAAAAAATAAATCAATATCTGATCCAACAAATGAAATAAGAAAATCTGGGTTGTGTAACCATTTGGGATGTAATCTCCACGTCACAGAGTTTTGGCTTGTAATATATCTTGATAAATGAAAGAAACAGCACCATGATCAAATATTATTATAGGATCGTATGTACAGTCCATAATTTGATCGAAGGAATCATTTGAAACTAAAAAGTAATCTATTCGAGAAATGTATTTTGTTGCACTAGCTCCACAGGAGAATTCTTTTTTTTTTTATCCTTCTCCAAGCATCACACAAATTTAAATCTTCCATAAAATACTGGATTTTCTTGCGGCTTTGTTGACGTGAAATATCAGTTGCGTGATCCAGACGTGGAGATATTGTACAATTAAAATCGTTGCCAATAATCAATTTTCCCGGGATAGAAGCTAATAATAAAAACAAATTTTCAAAAAACATTGGCTTATCTTCATTTGGGCCATACACATTAACCAGATTTATTACAACATCTCAAAGACCCTTGTATCATCAAATATCTACCCATTGTATCCGATATTACATTTGTCAACTTAAAAGGAACTAGAATAATTAATTCTGATTCAAAGTAATGGCCAGCATCATCCAGTCACTGCCAACCATGTTTAAATAAAATTATACATTATAAATTCTGAATCTATGAATCTATGAACTAATTACCATTGTCCCTGCCAAACATGTTGAGTGGTCCAAACATCATCTGCACCCTGAAACTGAACTTTTGGTCAGATTTTAGGAGTGAATGCACTTTGCTGCATAGAGAGCTATAGGATGCTCCCTTGCTCCCTATTTAGTGAATGGTTTAACCTCCAGTTTGCTGTCTGTACTGGACTCAGAACAGTTTGAAATGCACCTTATTTTCATCCTAACTTCATATAAACCCCCTGAAAGCAACATTTTTCAGCTTTTTTATTAACCCATTGATTATCAATGTGATAATGCACAGTAAAGACAGGATTTCTAAGGAAAAGATGTGCTAAAGTACACAGTAGTGTACATTGTGTTTATCAGCATGGCGTTTCATGATAAATCACAAAAATAAAATAAAACACTGCATAGCAGATGAAACTAGAGACTCTAATCTTTTGACTCAAACAGTTTTTAATGTAAAAACTTAATTAGGTTTATTACCAGATGTATTTATTTATTTATTTTTGTGTTTTGTTTTTTGGCGTTTCTCCCAAAGACAAACTCCGCTGTGATCGATGCCATATTGTTTGGTCAAATGACTTGATTCATCGAAAGTATAACCTTTTACTGACAGCACAGAGTCTCCTGAGATCAGTCAGTTTAAATTAATTTAAATTATGCGTTGCGTATAGCGAAGCCAAAATACAACGTCCACGCATGTGCACCCGGGGTTGCACAAGGTTAAAGGTGAGGTGAGTCATTTCTCAACCACTAGCGTCAACAATCAGAATTGCAAAAATAATTACCATTTTCATCACTCCCCCCATCTTCCACTGGTCAGTCAAAAAGATAGTTTTGCATTAGCTGAGCCATTTGTTGCTGTGTCAGGCTGGTTGGGGTGCTCAAACAAACAGAGGAATGTTTTGAAAGCACCAGTGTTTAGACTTTGAAGGCTTACTTACAGTTATTTTTGCATTTGAAACTGGGATAAAAGAAAGTACTTTGACATTTAAAAAATTACACACATCACCTTTAGCAGGAAACCAAAAGAATGAATGAGCAATGACTAAATCACATTAACTGCTGAGTTCTAGTGTTGTTTATTTATCACAAAAAAATGGAGGTATGTATTATTTTCTGTCAACCTCTCCCTCTTCTTCTTTTTTCTCTTTTCATAATGCTATGCATTGCTCCCCTGCACCCCAGATATCCTCCAAGATCTCATTCCTTTGTTGCAGTGGGGCTGAACACTATGTTAACCTAGTAATTGGCATCGGGCCTTCCCCATTATACGGCCCTCTATCGAGCCGTTCTACATGACTAGGTAAAGAAGATGGCATGAAGATTAATGAGGGCAGGCGAATACAGGAGGGGCTACCTCTCTCACACACACTCTCTCTCTCTCTTTCTCTCCTCAGCACTTTTTGCAATGTGGAGATATCTGAAGTCAGGCACAAGCTGCCCGATTCCCTTCTGTCCACCCCCCTCCACTCCTATTTTTCCTTTTTTTCCTCCTCCCTCCATCGCCTGCTTTAACCTGTGAACTCTGGACCCTTTCCTCTTCTGTCCTGGCTGCCAGCGCGTCCCCGGCTTTGATTGATGTCAGTCCAGCAGTCACTCTTTTCTTCGCTTTGATTTGAAGGGAACAGGGAGACTGGGGGGGTGTGGGGTGCTCACTCCAAAATAGATTTTCCAGCGCAATTGGTGGCGGCTGCCAGCGTGGTGGAGTGGCAGGGGAGCCCTTTATGCAGTTTCATTTAAAAAAGCCAAAAAGGAGCTGACGTGTTCATTCAGCGTGGGTGCCACTCTTGCTTTTGATGGGGTCTGCCCTGCTGCCAGCAGTGCCGTATCATTTGCTTGCCTTTTATTTCATGTCTGGAGCCCGTGCAAAGAAACCGTCAAGTGATTCGGAGTGGAAAAAGATGCTCCTGAAGGATATTTACCATTGTTTTCTCCTACGTATTTTTAGATTATGTTCCCAAATGGACACACTGAGATTCATTCACTAATAACTGCATAATGTTTTTTCACTTATGTGCACAGAAAAGGTTAATTTATGCTGCATACACAACAGGTGTATGTAGACATTAATTTGCTTTTACCCTCATTTATACTTTTCTTTTTTTATGAGGGAGTGCATTGCCACAGTTATTAATTCATTTCCACAAAACCTCCTCTGTCACTCTCCGGTGGATCTAAAACCAAGTATGCAATTTTTAAGGAAAATCAAGTGTGACATTTTCAAAAACATTTAAAACACAATACAAACCTTTTATAAAGGCCTAGACTACACATGATTGGCTGCATTCTTATGCAGAACTTACCCTAGATTGTGCTATAACATATATCACATTTTTTACACTGAAATAAGGGTCACTTATTAATTACATTTCTAATATATATATATATATATATATATATATATATATATATATACACACACACACTACCGTTCAAAAGTTTAGGGTCACTTACTCATTCTTTATTTTTTATTTTTTATTTTTTTCATATTTTAGAATAATAGTTAAGTCATCACAACTATGGAATAATAGAAATGGAAATATGGGAATTATGTTGTGACTAAAAAAATCAAAAATAAATCAAAATATGTTATATTTTAGCATCTTCAAAGTGGCCACACTTTGCCTAGATTTTGCAGAAATGTACTCTTGGCATTTTCTCAAACAACTTCTTGAGGTATCACCCTGGGATGCTTTTTAAACAGTATTGAAGGAGTTCCCATCTATGTGGGCACTTAGTGGCTGCTTTTCTTAATTATTCGGTCAAAGTCATCAATTTAAAAAAAAATAAAAAATGTAAATAACATTTTAGTTTTGTAATTAAATATATTAATATGTTGCCACAATTATATTTTTGTCTACAAAACTAATTTCAAACATGTAAGCATACGCCTTCAGATCAAAAGATTTTTAAGATCATGAGAAACTTTTCAGGCAAGTGACCCCAAACTTTTGAACGGTAGTGAGTAATATATATATACACACACACACACACACACACACAGACACACACACACACACACACACATATATATATATATATATATATATATATATATATATATTCGGATTAACACATTCCATGTTAGCAAGGTTACCAGGAGTTCGTGATTTTTGTGCATGTGTGGTTTGAGTTGCTTCTAAATTGTATCCTTAACTTAGAAAGAAATTAAATGCAGACCTCTATTTCTCTGAGAAAACACTTGCACATAGACACATATGTGCATATGCACAGTTTGTGAATGACACCCATTCTTATTCTGGAATGTAAAGATGACTTCAATATTCACAACTGGCCATGATGAGCACTAGCATTATTGACAGACTCTGTAAATCATTTTAAGCATCTCTTGCTTCAGTTTAGGAGAGTTTTGCATCACAGGCGTGAGTGTAAGAGGTGTTCGTGCAAGGTGTTCTGGCAATCAGATAAATTAGCTACAGCTATCAAAAGATTGCAATAACACTGAGCACTGCTAATAAACTGAGTGGCTCCTTTATGTGTGTGCGTGTGCGTGTGCAAGCGGATGTTTGTGTTTGACAGACAGCAGTTGAACGTCATGATTTATTTCCGCACCCCTGTCCTATTGATCCGCCGTGAGGGGTCTCAGAGTTCATTTCTCTAGAGGGATGCCCACCGATGAGCGCCTCTCTTGGCTTATGAGAACCCAATATGGGTGCATCAGAAACAGGATGGTGAGGTTTGCGGAACAAAATAGCTGAACGTTGATGATAATAAAAGGGTTCAATCCCACCCGAAACTTGAGCTCTGGCTGTCACGAACAGAGAAACAGAGCTTAATGAAATTAAATAGAAAGCACATGTGCTTACGTAAATGACCTGCTTACTTCCTCTAATGATCAATATACTACATCATCACAGTCTTGTTATTTTAATCAGCAATACGAATGATTTTTTTCAATCATCCTGACACAAGATTAAGCCCCCACAGATGCAGCTAAACATAGTCTTTGTAAAACCAGCCTAGGCTGATACTGTATGCTGGGCTTAGCAGGTTTTCGATTATGTTTTTTTTTATTTTATTTTTTTTTTTTTTTAGTAGGGTATAATTAGTGACGATCTATAACACAACATGTCATTGAATATGATCAGAGAATAAAAACAATTATGCTTCATTCTTCATCTTGCATTTTTGGGTTGGTGTGGGGTAATTGAACACAAGGACCCCATTTTGCATGGCTTTAATCATAAATGAAAACTCTGACACATAAGGGCAACCAATTATATGCACACATATTGCCTCATCCCTTTTAACAAATATGTTTCATGGCCCTATTAAAAGGGGTCTTCATCTGTCCTGTCAAAAGGCAGTCCAGCCGGGTTTTTTAGTTTAATTACACTACTCAATTAAAAAAAAAAAAAAGTGTGATAGAGAGAGAGAGAGACAAAATGAGAGAGGGAGAGAGAGAGAGAGAGAGAGAGAGAGAGAGAGAGACGATCTTCGGTGGGTGCATTCTGATTCGCCTCTCCTTGGGTTTGAGTGGAGATGACATTTACAAGGCTCGCCTTTCAGGCAGACAATAGCGTGATTGATGAGGTGCAGACGCTATGAAGGAGGCCGATTGCCATGTGGAAGCAGTGCTTAGTGCACTTTGATTTATTTATCATCTGTTTCTAAAACAAGGCTGCCTGCCTCAGCTTGGCCCCTAAACCGTTAGGTGAGGACTGGAGAGGTGTAAGGCTGCCTTGGTGCATGAAGTGTGTGTGTGTGTGTGTGTGTGTGTGTGAGAGAGAGAGAGAGAGAGAGAAAGAAAGAAGAGAGAGAGAGAGAGAGAGAGAGAGAGAGAGAGAGAGAGAGAGAGAGTTGAGTATAGGTATATGTGTGCTTTTAGCTCTCTTTCTGTCAATGGGTGGATTTGCATCACGCACCTGCCAAAAGCTGAATCAAATGATAAATTAATGAACACAATAATTTTTATGTATTTCTTTAAAGGGGTAGTTGATATAAAATTATTTTGGGAAGTTGTGTCCTGTGGTATGACATGCATCCATCTGAAACATCTTTACAAATTAATTTGTCACACTACAGAACCATTTATGAAGGAACTACTGAAATGAACTATTGTAGGCAAAACTGTTTTAAAATGGTGAAAAACGTAAACTCTGGTGCATTTTTGGGCTACCGCCTGCAATTTTTTTACACTCAAATTTCAAAGCTTACCATTCACACATACTGTGGACTAATTGCAAAAAATTGGTCTCATTTTTTAGAAAAACCCCCAAATAATAATAAAAGACTAAAATTATTCATAAATAATATTTTTTTTTTATGTTTACAATATTATGATAAACAAAAGTTACAAAAAAAATTGGGCAGCTTTTGTTGTTGTTGTTGTTATAACTCTGTAAGCATGTAATTCTGGTTCTGTTCTTCTCTATCTCCCAGTCTTATTTCATTCCTCTAGATGGCCACAAGTACTAGGATACATATTTTTTTCTCTATCACTTTCCATCACAAAATGCAGATCTGAAATGTAGGTGGCGCTCTAACATATTTTAGCCTTCACAGATGTGATTGTCCATAGACACTCAGTCTAATTTTCAGTTTATGCACCACCCCCATTGTTTCATCAAATATCTCGGCCTCTGAGTGGACTAGAAGCTCAATCTAGGTGTCAACAGAAAGCCGAGATCCTCTTCTTTGCGATGATATAGAAAATTGTATTACCAATAATCAATAACATATCTGCCTAATGATTTGATTAGCATGCTTGTCCTGGTGGACTGCATATTTTGTTCTGTACATCTAACATTGGATTATTCACCCAAGCAAAAAATTGCTATTTTTTTTTTTTTTTTAAACTGCCTAAGTTAAGAGCAGATATAAATTTTTACCTATTTGGGGCTTACAGCAGCAGTAATCAACACATAAAAGAGATGTTTGTATTTGATGTCTTACAGAAATACATTTTCACTCTGTGATTCTTTTAAAAAACCTTCGAACTGTGGTATTAGGGAAACAAATTAAACTATATAGTCACATTCCTGAGAATGAGATATTTTTTTATTTGATATGTGACTTGACCTTTTAAGTGCTATGCGAAAGACTTTTATATTGAAATTAGTATTTCTTCCACATTACCTCAAGTTGGAGCTTATTTGTGACACGGATATTTTCAGCCTTTATTTTGTTATTTTATGTAACATACATGCAAACGTGATGGTGTTCTATCAAAAGATTAGACTGTAATCTTTCAAATGATACCTCATATGCCTGACCTATGTAACTTTTAAGCGTAAACTTTGCGATATAGCGCCCACCTTTGGACCTGCTGGCAGCGATGGGCGATAAGTACTTTCCTTTATACATTAATATAAATTTTAAGTTAAAATCTTGATGTTGATTAAAAAAAAGTCCAAGGACATAAAGTGTAATATTTTCTTAAAACAATTTTTAACATTAAAATGCAAGTTAGAGAAATGTTTACAAATTAAAGCTACATAAAAAGGTACTTAAAATGGGTATCTTATAATGAAGGCACAATATTATTCAGACTTCCATTAACCCTTTTACTCTGCTCTTGAGAAAAAATGCTTTCCAATGTCTAAAAATGAATAATGATAATCAAGTAAAAACCACAGGTTTTTGTCAGGACCATCATCGTGCTTTCTCAGGGCAGAAAGAGACTCGTACAAACAGGGTATTTTAAAAATAAATGGAGGTTTGTAGTGCATCGTAGGGAAATAATGTGCAGTTTCCTTGATGGACAGCATGTTTCAACCAGGGTTTATGTACACACTATAGCCAATGAGGCTGAAAAAAGCAGCAGGAGGGTGTGATGGATCTGTTATTGTCTTCAAGATCCCCCATCTATCTGTAGTGGTCAGGGATGTGCTCTTAAACCAGCAATGTTTTAAACTTATCACCCTGTGTACATCATGAGTATAACCCAGAAAATCCTCTTTCTTTTGATTACATGTAGATAGTCACTTTAAAGCATGGCCGGGGAATGTGATCATGTCAGGTGATATTTTAAAGGATGATTTACTTAGCACAGATTTGTCTTAGACCCAGTCCTTAAAGGGATAGTTTTTGTCATAAAAATGTTGTCATCATTTACAAACCTGTCTGACTTTCTTTTATCCGTGGAACATAAAAGGAGATGTTAGGCAGAATGTTAGGGACTGACAGCCTCAGTCATCATTCAATTTCATTGTATGGAAAATGTCCCAAAGTGGAAAGAAAGTCAAAAAGTGTATGGAACAACATAAGGGCGAGTATACATAATGACAGTCATTTGCTGAACTAACTGTAATTAACAGTTAGAATTACTGGCACAGTGTCCTGTAAAGATCAGTTTGATACATTTTTAGCAATATGATTTAAGGCAAGGTACTAAATAATCCAACTTTTAAAAGTGCTCATTGTTTCCATGTAGTCATAGTACATAAGTATGTACAGTTCTTAAGTACTACTCACTTCTTTTCTCTGTAAACATTTTCAGCTGGGAAAGGATAGGTTGGTCTTTCCTACTGTAAGTAGAATGATTTCAACAACTATGTTGGGTCTTATTTTCTTTGTGCACTATGAACACAACTTGGTAGCACTCATGGTAACAATTTTAATTATATCTAGAAATATTCCAGCACTTGTTTCACTATTTTCAATTAAACTTCACTTGTAGCAATTTAAACAGCATATTTCTTGGACATTTTTGTGAAGGTGTTCGGAGGCAATGAGAATATTTAAATCATTCATAATCTGTCATGCAAAATTAGCTTGCCTTTTCAAATTTCTGAGGATGACATGCTACATTTCATTACTTGTTTACAGCGACTACAGTATTACCTCATCTCAATTAAAAATGACTTACTGATATTCCTTATAAACCACACAGCCATGCAGTCCTGATCATTAAATAAGAACTAATTCAAACTGTACACTGAACAACCTGAGAGACTTACATGACAGCTAATTAAAATGTGTAAGACTTAAATAAACAGCAAAATAAATAATGCATTGCCTATATTATAGAGAAGAAAAAAACTTTTAATTGCACGGAGGAATCTGAAGAATCAATCATATGTCAACTGTCAAGCCTGCAACAACAAATCAAGAGGAAAAATACTGTATGTTTGTGTTATGTAGAGGTAAATAATAAGACTGGACCAAGATTTAGATTCATTTAATTGTGATAAGCATGCAAGACTTGACCAAGACTTGTACTAATTTATCCTTCCCACTTTATATTAGGTATCTTAAACTACAATATACTAACATTAAAATGCATACAATACAGTGTATTTATTGTGTAACTACATATTGTTCTGCAAAATTCACTGCTACTGAAGGTTGAGGTACGGGTAGATTTAGGAGTAGGAGTAGGGGTAAGGTAGGGTAGGGTTAGGGTAAGGGTTGGGGTAGGGTTAGGTTTAGGGTTAGGAGTAAGGTTAACAGTGTAACTACAGATGTAATTAATTGCATTTACTTTAAATTTAAGAACAATGGAATGAAACATATGTACATCATGAGTACATTGTATCAAATGCTTAAGTACATAGTGGTTAAAGACAACTAATATTAAGTGGGTCCAAAAGCATCTACCACAGATAGCCGAATGGCAATGTAGAGGACTGGACCAAGATTTGGACTAATTTACTCTTGAAAAGTACAGGACAATAAAATTATTTGAGTTACACATTCTAATGAAACTGGTGAGGGTGGGGATGAATTCTTTTTTACACTTGCACCATGCCACAGAAGCTGCGTCTCCGTAGCATAGGCGTTAAGAACAATGGGTGGTCGGCTTTCATCAAAAAGACAAGCCTGGTAATGAATCCATACTCCCCTTAATGAGGATACACATAAAAAGGCTTGTCAGAGTTAATGAAAAACTACTCTCTACACGCTCCTGTATGACAGCAGTAGAAGATAGCAGCCTTTGAATGGTCATCATCATCATCCATTTCAACCAGCCTATTTTTACCACTGCTCAGTACACTTGATCTTTTGTTGCTCGACATTGCATTAGTTAAATGGAATCGTTCATGCGGGGAACACACAGGGGTTTGTTCTTATCTGTCCGCTTATCAAAAAGGCAGAGAGTCGGAGAATAAGAGCATCTTCATTGGAACATATAGAGAATGGAAGATGCATTGAGACCCAGTGGAGCATGAGTATCCCTCACAGATACCTGCAAATGTCTAATCACAGTGCTCTGATGCACCTCTCTTCTGACAGACCTTTTCCCTGCCCTCTGCCATGTAGCATGGGTGAATTATGCTGTGGAGGTCTAACTCCATGAGCAACAGAGCTTGACTGAGACAGTGTGACTGTAATGGAGTAGGACAATTTAAAGAGCATTATCTAGGTACATTTGCTGGTTAAAAGTGGGCGTCAGCCAAAAATTCATACCCCAGATCAAACAATGTTGCTGGTCTCTAACATTCATTGTGTTTTGGTTGCTGCCTCCCAACATGGGATGCTTGTGTCCTCATCTCGCTTTTTAAATAAAGTTGGTCATTTTTATACCACTAGCATCTCCAAATGTGAATACAAAGATAATCTGTTTTCAAACAGATTCCAGAATACTACCCCCCTCTTTCATTGGTCACACAAACAGATAGTCCCGCCCCCATCAATCGCCATTGGTTGAGCCAATGTTGCTGTGTTGGGTTTAAACAAACAGAGGAACGTTTGATAGTCTCATTACACAGTGTTACATTTTGGGTGAAATTATCCTGAAAATGGCATACATATTTTTGACTCATATTACGCATATTAAATGAGGAATATGAGAAGAAGAAAAATTACAAATTAAAAAATTAGGTGAGGAATATGAGAAGAAGAAAAATTACAAATTAAAAAATTACACACATCAGCTGTAACTAGCTTAACAAGCAAAAACATTTTTGGTCAACCAGCATCACCAGAAAGACCCAGCTACTATGTGATAGCACACATATATCTCCAAAATGTCTGTTTTAGATCTTTTCATCTGGAAAGTATCACAATATGATAAACATCTGCTAAACATCTTTAAAAGATCAAATTTACAAACATTCTAAATCTCAAAGACATCTGCTGAATGTTTTATTGACATGAGCAAACAACGTATAAAATACGTCTTCCAGATGTAAAAACACATCAAATAGAAGGCTGGGTGATTCCTGGAGAAATGCTGACTTAATGGTCAGTAAGAAGTAAGCGGGCTAATTTGTTTGCTAACCGTGTTGTCTGCGCAGTTGTTACTTTACAGCTGTGGTCTGAAGAGAGACGAAAATGGGGGTTGTGGTGGGAGACAGATGCCTAATCTGATGCCTCTGTTTCTGTTTCTGGACCCTTATCTCATCCCCAGTTTCTGCAGGTTGCCAAAGAAATGGCCCCTTGAACATAAAAGCATGTTTACATAAGGCCAACAGCTATTAGTTGGATTTAGTGAACTTGGTCATTCCGTCTTCATGTTCAAAGAGACATATATTTAAATTTATGGCCCTTGACCTCTAAGAGGGAGCAATATTACAGATATCTGTACCAGAAAAGCACACCATTTCACCAGTTCACCATTTTATCTGAAGCCATTGCTCTTAAAATTTTGGCATATCAATGATATACCAAATTATGCAACAGTTAGCTCCTTTCAGCTAATTTGATTGGAACATTGGCATTCGAAAAGTGCTGATATTTATTTAACTTTTCCTATGACACTGCTTGTCCATGTTCAGGATGTTTCTTTTCTTGGCTACAGGCAAAGCTTGATACTGCACTGGCTTCTTTTAGATTTTCATTGGTGGAGAAATATTATATGAACTAAGTGGCTAAATTTTGCCAGAAATTTAAGTTTGTAAATTGTTGTACAAAAGCAATATCACACTTGCAATCATGATGTTGTACTAAAAATCAGCACAACTGTGATTTTGCCTGATTACTGGCACAAACGCACCCTTGCTCATGTGGTATTGCTTAATTGTTGTCAGTTGTGTAATGTGAGTCAATTAAAACAGTACTGTTTATGATACAACAGGCTATGTTACCATAGCAGTGATCTATATAATGGATGATTTTCTGCAGAGTGAGATAAACTTTGCATCACCGAAGTTATTTAAACAAAACACAGGCTTTCTTTTATTTTTTTCTTTTGCCGTACAGACTTCCCCCTCTCCTTAACAGGAACATCTGGCAAAGCTACCTCCGCACAACAGTTAAACGTAAGCTTACCTTGGAGGCTGACAACAGCTGAGCTCAGACAAAAAAAGGAACAAAACAAAACACACACATACACAAACACACTTTGTCAGCTGTGTCATGTGTTACTCTTTGTGTTGAAAACTTGTTATTGTATTTTTTCCATATAGCTTCATGTAAATTCTGTCTCTTAATTGCAGGCACTTGCTCCAGCTTTCAACCTGAAAATACTTTGCTGATTTGGCCAGGAACTTTAACACTCATTACAGAGGTGGTCTCTGAGAGTGCACTAACAAGATAGTAAGGTTAACTTGTGCTAACAAGGGGTGTCAGTACATTTATGGCATAATACATGTTGCTGTTTATGACTTAATATTTAAGCACGTGTATGCTTAATCACATTCTATAAACACATTAGTGTTACGATGAATGTGGCATGTATCCAATGTGGGTATTATGTTTTTATTTATGAGTTACTTTTTTTGAAAGCATTTGTCTGATAATTTTATCCAAAGCAACTTTTATTCAAGCTACACATTTTATTTGATCAGTACGTACTGTAGATTCCTTAGAAATTGAACCCCTAACCTTGCACCATTATCAATTGGTTGAGCTAAAAGAATACACATGTTTCTTTTTCCAGCAGAAATAATCTTCACATTACTAACGAACTCGGGTTCAGTCCAAGCAATCGAACCTAGTGTGAAAGCACCCTGAGTTGATGATGTGATATAAAGTAAGTGGAATATATTAAAAGCGGCTGTATTATTTCCTGCATAGCAGGCAGAGAGAGGTCTGGCGACTAAAGAGTTAATTAGAGACCACTCACTGCCTTTTATGACAGAAAAAATTGTTTACTTGAAATGACGTCAAATGGGCAAATTCATGTAGCATTTGCAATGAACAATTACTTAAATAATTGGTCCCTGTGCCAAAAGATTGATTGCGTAAAAGCTGTTTTCGTTTGAAAATCCATTAGCAGACACCATTTTTCCAGCACACTTTGACATCCTATGTTTTTATTAATTTTTATTCCCAAAGATGCATGATTCTCTCACTCTGGTCCTTTGCCCTTTGAAAAGAGCATGGTAAGGAGAGAGAGAGAGAGAGAGAGAGAGAGAGAGAGAGAGAGAGAGAGAGAGAGACTTAGATGCCGTCATTGATTACGCCAACTAGCAAGACCCCTTGAATATAAAAGGTCTCCATTTGGGAATTGAGAAATCTCCATATGTTAGCTTCCACTTGCTTACAGGGCCTGCTGGTTGATTTACATTAGTATTCATTAATCTTTTAACTGTTGAAGAAGAAGAGATTGTGATTGGATCTGAAAGCAAAGGTGTTTCAAGTGGCCCTTGTGGTTGAGGGAGAAAACCACAGACTGACAGAGAGAGAAAGAAAGAGAGATGGTGAGAAAACCATGTTGTAACGCCACCTCGTACCTCTCCTGCTCATTACTCTTTTCTTTGCTCTCTTCTCATTCTTACTCATCACAGACACCGTGCATACATTAACATACTAATTAAACCTCAATTAGTAGTTGCGCTGACTGTTCTTTTTTTATCAGTGAGATGTAAAATATGAATCGGACATTAGCAACACCAGAGGCCAATTTATCAAATGCTTTTCAAAGGGATTTTTGTCATTATTCAACAATTTCTGTACAGGGAATTTATGTTAACGATTGGTGTATCATAATGATGTTTAATTAACATATGATGATGAAATGCTATGGCTTTGGTAGTTTGGCCAGTCATTCTTCAAAGTGCTTGGGTTTAAACCTTATTATACCTGACATATGAAATAATAGTCAGAAAAAAATAAAAGTATTGTTGTTTTTAACCTATAGACAAAATCTAATCAATATATATATATATATATATATATATATATATATATATATATATATATATATATATATATATATATATATATATATCTTTTTTTTAATATGTGATCTTTTTCTGTATCATATTTGATATTGCTTTATACAGTAGGTTATTATACTCCTGAGACCCAGCAATTCATTTTTTATTTAATTTTCTCTAAGCCCATACATGTCACAGTAGTTCATCTTGGAGTACCTTCAGAGGACTCCTGAGCTTTTCAGAGATTCCAAATGTTTGGGAGTTTGGCCATCAGTCGCATGCTTCCCTGTGATTCATTTTTATTTTATTATTTTCTTTTTTATATATAACTTTGTAATATCTTAAGTGTCACTTCTTAGTTTCCCTCTGCTTCTTTATCTGTCTACATCTGAGTTAGTACTAATATTGGGAAATTAGATTAGATTAGATTCAAATGTATTGTCATTGTGCAGAGTATAGGTACAGAGCCAATGAAATGCAGTTAGCATCTAACCAGAAGTGCAAATAGCAATATATATATATATATATATATGAGTATATACAATAAAGATTTTTATGGAGTGCAAAGTTATGAGGTAGAGAAGCAGAGACCAGCTCAATGCAAATGTCTATGAATACAGTACAAGGTGCAAATGAAGAAGTATAAACACTGAAGGTGCATTGTACAGAATGAAGTATAAATACGTATATATATATATATATATATATATATATATATATATATATATATATATATATATATATATATATATATATGGCCAGAGACCATAACAGTGCAAGTGGCATCAAGAGGTAGAAATTATGTGCAAAGAAATGTGCAAGGGAATGTATGTGGTCCGAGTGGGATGTAGTGTTCAGCACCTGAGTTTAGAGTTCAGTAGGCTGACAGCTGAGGGAAAGAAACTGTTCTTGAGTCTGCTGGTGCAACAGTGAAGACTCCTGTAGCATCTCCCATATGGGAGAGGAGTAAACAGTCCATGGTTGGGGTGAGAGGTGTCTTTGATAATGCTTCTCACCCTCCTTAGGCAGCGTTTGTGGTGAATGTCTATGATGGAGGGTAGCTGAACACCAGTGATGTATTGGGCAGTTTCACCACCCGCTGGGGGACCTTCTGGTCTGAGACTGTGGAGTTGTCATACCACACTGTGATGCAGTTTGTTAAGATGCTTTCAATAGTGCAGTGGTAAAAGTTCAGCAGGATGTGGGGGGACAGGTGAGCTTTCCTTAGCCTCCTAAGGAAGTAAAGGTGCTGATGTGCCTTTTTGATCAGAGTGGAGGTATTGTAGGTCCAGGAAAGATCCTCAGAGATATGGACACCCAGGAACTTGAAGCTAGTCACACGCTCCACGTTGTCCCCATCAATGTAGATGGGAGTGTATGTGTGGCCCTTCCTAGTCTGCCGGTAGTCCACAATCAGCTCCTTGGTCTTCTGGGTGTTGAGTGTGAGATTGTTGTTGGCACACCACACTGCCAGGTGCTGTACCTCTTCCCTGTAGGCCGTCTCATCATCGCTGCTGATCAGGCCTACCACCATGGTGTCATCTGCAAACTTGATTATGGAGTTGGATCCATGCTCAGGTATGCAGTCGTGGGTGAAGAGGGAGTAGAGAATTGGACTCAGCACACAGTCCTGTGGTGCACCAGTGTTCAAAGTGAGGGTGGAGGAGTTGTGGTTGCTGATCCTAACAGACTGTGGTCTGTTAGTGAGAAAGTCCAAGGTCGAGCTGCAGAGGGAGGGGCTAATGCCAAGATCAGTGAGCTTGGAGATCAGCTTGGTTGAGATCACAGTATTGAAGGCAGAACTGAAATCAATGAATAGCATCCTGACATATGTTTGGTTTTTGTCCAAGTGAGTCAGGGCAGAGTGAAGAGCTGAGGCGATAGCATCCTCAGTTGACTTGTTGGGTTTGTAGGAGAACTGATATGGGTCCAGTGTTGGGGGCAGGCATGTTTTCAGGTGGGAGAGGACCAGCCTCTCAAAACACTTGGCGATGATGGGAGTAAGAGCAAAAATTGTTGAGGGCCACTGCAGCAGCATGTTTTGGTACTGGTACAATGGTGGCTGTTTTGAAGCAGGTGGGACGATGGCCTGGGCCAAGGAGAGGTTGAAAATGTTGGTGAAGATGTCAGCCAGCTGTTCTGCACAGGCCCTGAGCACTCAGCCAGGGATGCCATCAGGGCAAGCAGCTTTATGTGCATTTACTCAGCTGAGGGTGGAGCACACGTCACTGGTGGAAAATATTAGTGGCAGATCATCAGGTGGGAGCTCAGCTTTTATGGGTGGTTCTGTATTTCCATGATCAAAGCGAGCATAAAAGGTGTTCAGTTCATCTGGGAGGTTGGCATTACTGGTTGGGGGGGTGCTGTTCACTGGTTTGTAATCTGTGAGGGCATGGATGCCTGTCCACGTATGTCGGGGGTCGTTGTTCTTAAATTTGTCCTCAATCTGCAGTTTGTAATTGTGTTTGGCTGCTTTAATTCCCCTCTTCAGATTGGCCCTGGATAAATTGTAGGCTTCCCGGTCACCAGATCTGAAAGCAGCATCACTTGCCTTCAGCAGGAGTTGGACTTCCTTGTTCATCCAGGGTTTCTGACTGGGGTATGTTTTAATTGTTTTATGGGTGGTTACCTTGTCGACACACCTGTTGATGTGTTGCAAAACAGAATTTGTGTAGATATTAATGTCCGTGTGTGAGTCCAGGTTGGCCTGAGAAGCAAACGCATTCCAGTCTGTGTTCTGAAACTCATACTGCAGTGAAGAGTCTGCTCCTTCCAGCCACATTTTTACAGTCCTCACTGTGGGTTTCACACGTTTGATGATGGGGGTGTATTTGGGGAGTAGGAACAGGGATAAGTGATCAGATTGTCCAACATGGGGGAGGGGGATGGCTTTGTAGGTATCAGAGATGTTTGTATAAACATGATCAAGAGTGTTGTCTCCTCTTGTACGGCAAGAAATGTTTTGATAAAATTTGGGGAGTGCTGTCCTCAAATTGGCGTGATTGATATCCCCGGCAATGATAAAAGATCCATCCGGATGTGTTGTTTGCAGTTTACTAACAACAGAAGAGAGTTCCTTCATTGATAGCTTAGCATTACCATCTGGGGGAACATATACTGCAGCGATTATGGTAGATGTAAATTCACGGGGCAGGTAAAAGGGTCTGAACTTGATAAAGAGGTACTCAACATCAGCAGAACAGTGGGATTTGGTAATAACAGCATCGGTGCACCAAGTTCTGTTTACATAGATGCAAACACCCCCACCTTTGCTTTTACCAGAGTCTACAGCCGTTCTATCAGCTCTATAGATATTGCGCCCCTCTGGCTCTATCACGCTGGTTGGAATGATGCTATTGAGCCAAGTTTCCATGAAAATCATAACATTGCAGTCCAAAAACATTCACTGAGTAATCCGGAGCCATAGTTCGTCAATCTTATTAGCCAGAGACCGTACATTAGCGAGGAAGATACTCGGTAGTGCTGGGCAATGTGGGTTGAGCTTTAACTTAGCCCACAGGCTGCCCTGCTTACCCCGTCTTTGTTTACGCTTGCGGCGCTGGTGATGGGCACTTCCTGTCGGGCTGGCTGACTCACTCGTGTCCAGGGACTGGAGTAACTCTGGAGGTAGCAGACAGAGGTCTAATGTTGTATCCACTGTGGTGTTTGTGCAGCGAAGTTTGATGTCCAATAGTGTGTGATGGCTGTATGAAGTTAATGCAAAGTTGTGATGAACAACTGAGCTGAAAATAATTAGGTAAATAATAACTAATTTGCAAAAACTGGAGAGACGCTGTGCCTCGCATTGTGCACACGCCACCATCTTGTCGTATATGCAAATAATTAGTAGTCAACCAATATGGGTTTTTTAATGGCCGATGCAGATATCCAGAAAGCAGGGTGGCCGATAGGCTGATGCAATTCCAATATACCACAATTTAAAATAGTAAATAACTAACATAAAATTGCTAATAAAAAATTCTCTTATTTAGCACTATATTTACTCGATTTCACACAAAACTTTAACTTTGTAAAAAATTATATTGTATTTTATATGTTAGATAGTAATCTTGAAGAAGTAATCTTGACCATTTTGGAGATTTTGGTCTTTCTCCATTCAAGTAGATAGGAGCTGCACTGTCATGACTGGAAATAGCCTCCCGAAAGTGTTCCAAACATGGCCAACAGTGGACTGACTTGCTAGAAAGACTTTGGTTGCACTCACACGTTTGTGCAGATCCAGCACGAGTAGCAGCAATTTCCTGACAGTTTAAACGGCCTGGATCGCCTTCTTGGATTATCGTCATGATTTGTGAATCAGAGGAACTTTTGATCCTGATCCTAAAGTTTTGATTCTGGCTGATAGAATATGTGCTTCAGAGGAAGATATTAGATGAGCGTTCGACTGGAAGAAACGCTGGATTTTCGTGAGGTTCGTGAATTACATCTGTTTAAAAGGGATATGTGCCTATTTGCAGACGGTATACAGTGGCATGCAAAAGTTTGGGCACCCCTGGTCAAAATTTCTGTTGCTGTGAATAGTTAAGTGAGTAGAAGATGAACTGATCTCCAAAAGGCATAAAGTTAAAGATGAAACATTCTTTTCAACATTTTAAGCAATATTAGTGAATTATTTTTATTTTGTAAAATTTTAGAGTGAAAAAATGGAAAGGAGCACCATGCAAAAGTTTGGGCACCCTAAGAGATTTGAGCTCTCAGATAACTTTTACCAAGGTCTCAGACCTTAATTAGCTTGTTAGGGCTATGGCTTGTTCACAATCATCATTTGGAAAGGCCAGGTGATGCAAATTTCAAAGAATTATACATACTCTGACTCCTCAAATCTTGTCCCAACAATCAGCAGCCATGGGCTCCTCTAAGCAGCTGCCTAGCACTCTGAAAATTAAAATAATTGATGCCCACAAAGCAGGAGAAGGCTATAAGAAGATAGCAAAGCATTTCCAGGTAGCCGTTTCCTCGGTTCATAATGTAATTAAGAAATGGCAGTTAACAGGAACGGTGGAGTTCATGTTGAGGTCTGGAAGACCAAGACAACTTTCAAGAGAACTCCTCGTAGGATCGCTAGAAAGGCAAATATCCCCTGTTTGAGTGCAAAAGGAAGATTTAGCAGACTCTGGAGTAGTGGTGCACTGTTCTACTGTGCAGTGACACCTGCACAAATATGACCTTCATGGAAGAGTCATAAGAAGAAAACCTTTCCTGCATCCTCACCACAAATTTCAGTGTCAGAAGTTTGCAAATGAACATCTAAACAAGCCTGATGCATTTTGGAAACAAGTCCTGCGGACTGATGAAGTTAAATTATAACTTTTTGGCTGCAATGAGCAAAGGTATGTTTGGAGAAAAAAGGGTGCAGAATTTCATGAAAAGAACACCTCTCCAACTGTTTAGCACGGGGGTGGATCGATCATGCTTTGGGCTTGTGTTGATGCCAGTGGCACAGGGGAATATTTCACTGGTAGAGGAAAGAATGGATTAACTATATACTAGCAAATTCTGGAAGCAAAAATCACGCCATCTGTAAAAAAGCTGAAGTTGAAAAGAGGATTGCTTCTACAACAGGATAATGATCCTAAACACACCTCAAAATTCACAATGGACTACCTCAAGAGGCGCAAGCTGAAGGTTTTGCCATGGCCGTCACAGTCCCCTGACCTAAACATCATCGAAAATCTGTGGATAGACCTCAAAAGAGCAGTGCATGCAAGACGGCCAAAGAATCTCACAGAACTAGAAGCCTTTTGCAAGGAAGAATGGGCGAAAATCCCCCAAACAAGAATTTAAAGACACTTACATTTTGATCAGGGGTGCCCAAACTTTTGCATGCCACTGTATATGATATTAGTTTTACTGATATTTGCATTTTTATCATTAGACAAGACAGTTAAAAGTTACAGGGAACTGTAGAGGAGAGAATGTTTGAATACGTGCTTCAGAGGAAGAAATATGTGTGCTCCACAGGATGCTGGATCTGCTGAAGTTGTGTGAGGTCAGTTTATTACATCCATTTAAACAAGATATGTGCATATTAGCAGACGGTATATATATGATGTGTTTTATTGATATTTTTATTTTTATCATTAGACAAGACCGTTAAAAGTTACAGGGACCTGTTGAGGAGAGAGAGGGAGAATGAAACAGGCGACCACTTTAACATTATGGGCTAATACACGTCTGCTGCTGCTCTGATATGCGGACCATTTAAATGATACTGTGTTGCACACCAGTCTATTATTGTAGCAACACGAAGGCACGTAACAACAAAACGAACCATGACTGGTCGTTTACATGTCTCAGTCGCTTCACATGCAAGCATGTGATTTTGTTTTTTGAGAGCACCAAAATCGGCCAAACAGGAAAATTTATCAGTCGATGCTGAGAATTAAAAATTCAGAATATCGGCCGATTTATTGGCCTCTGCGATATATTGGTCGAGCACTAGAAATAATGCAAGATTAATTTATCTTTATGTGATAATAACAAGCCTGCATCATCAACATCTATAGGCCAGTAAACTGTCAGCCATCAACACATCCTTGTACTATATTAAGTGTCCCCAAGCATTTATGATCAAAAGATTGTTTCATCCAACACATTACACAGTGCATAACAGTTAAAAATCGATGCACAGATAAATAGAAATTCATATTCATAGTGTTACGAGACTGGGAAGGATGAGACGAGAGAGTAGGTATCCAACTGTAGAACTATTTAAGGAATTCAAAAGATGAAGAAAAAGAAAACAAAGATGAAACTAAAACACTGGAGCAACAGGGAAATCAAACATAACAGTAGTTTGCTGGCTAACTAGGTAACATCATACACTAACGTGCTAACAAACCAAAAAGGACCAAAGACTAAGGGAAACATGAGGGATATATATATATATATATATATATATATATATATATATATATATATATATATATATATATATATATATATATATATATAGGTGCATCATGGGAAGTGTAGTCTAACTAAAAGTCCAAACATAAAGAGAAGGTGATGGGATAAAAACAATGCAGTTCGTGACAGTACCCCCCCTCAAAGGGGCGACTCCTGGCACCCAAAGATGGATGGGAAGGAAGGCAGGGACAAGCAGTCCAGGGAGGATCCGGAGGATGATTAAGAGGACAGGGAGGAGCCTGCAGATGATCAGGAGGACTGGGAGGCAGCCACAGGGCCAAGACAGGGTCAGGAGGCCTGGGAGGCAGCCACAGGGCAGGGACTGGGTCATTGAGTCTCAAGAGGCGAAGCCTTGGAAGACTCTGAGGGCGGAGCCACAGTGGTCAGGAGCGCTGGCAGTGACTGGGAAACAGCCTCCATGGCCAGGAGTGCTGGCAATGCCTGGGAAACGGCCTCTGTGGTCATGGGCACCAGCAGTGATGAGGGAACGACCCCCGTGGTCATGGACACAGGCAGTGATAGGGGAACGACCTCTGTGGTCGTGCACACAGGCAGTGATAGGGGAACGGCCTCCGTGGCCATGAACACTGGCAGTGACTGGGGAGTAGGAGCCCTTCTCTTCTGCTTCCAGATGACCGTGAGAACAGCTGTGGGAGACTCGGAAGGCGGAGCCATGGGAGGCTCGAAGGAAGTCTCCAGGATCATCAAAGCTGGGGAGAAAGTGGTCTCTGCTGAAGGGAGCTCAGAGACCACTGGAGCCATAGTGGTCCCCCCAAAAAAAAATTCCTCTAAGGCTGGAGCAGGCATGAAAGCTGGCTCTGGGACGGATGAGGCTTGCAACGCTGGCTCGTTGGCCATGGCAGGCGTGGGCTCATTGGCCGTGGCGGGTGTGGAAGAAGGAGCCGTGGAAGCCCTGGAGGAAGGAGCCGTGGAAGCCCTGGAGGAAGGAGCCGTGGAAGCCACTGCAAGAGGGTTGGCCACTGGAGTAGAATGCAGAAGACCAGCCATTACAATGTTAGTATTGAAGTCACCAAGGGGCAAGCCGTCGCAGTCCAAAGGGACCAACTCCCTCATCGGTTCATTCAGTCCTAACCAGAATATGGTCCTGAGGATTCTCTCATCCCAGCTCACTTGAAAGACCAAGCTCCAGAACCTTACACAGTAAGCCTCTACTAAAGACGACCATTGGGTGAATCGTCAGAGTTGTTTTGCTGGATCCATCTTTTGAAAACAAAGATGAAAATAAAACACTGGAGCAAAAGGGAATTTAAACATAACAGCAGTTTGCTGGCTAACTAGGTAAGTAACATCATACACTAACGTGCTAACAAACCAACAAGAACTGACGAAGACTAAGGGAAACATGAGGGCTATATATACATACATGGGTAATGACAAAACATAGAACACCTGGGAATAAAGATGGAGAACAGATGAGTGTGATCAAAAAGGTGCATCATGGGAAGTGTAGTCTAACTAAATGTCCAAACATAAAGTGAAGCTGATGGGATAAACACAAGGCAGTTTGTGACACATAGCATACTCTTAAATATTTGTATACTGTGTATCATATCAAGCATTCTTCCCTTTCAGAAAAATACAGTTCTGCCCTGCTCATCAGAAATGCCTGCCTGGCTGCTGTCCTCACACCCTGTCCTATATCCACATTAGTCAGAAAAAAAAAGATAATTTCTAGATGCCTTTAACTGACTCCACATATGACTCATGTGATATATTCCATGTTTTTCTAAATTCATACGATAGTTTTTTTGTGAGGAACAGACGTACAGACAAAAAGTTTTCTTCCTGCAGGAGGCGCTTGACGGCTCTGAAAACCGAATCCTACATCCATATGCATTTTAATTAAAAACTGTTAATAGAGATGTTCAGGTTGTAGTCCAAAACCCCTGAAGACAATTTGCCATGGGTTCCCTTGGGATTTTCTTGTGTGAATTAATTTAAATGTAATTTTGAAGCTGTATTGAATTACATACTTTTTAAAAAAAAAACACATGGCAGTTTCAAAATTCACATTTAAGGTATGACTGTGTGGAATTTATGATGTAAAACAAAAGGGCCACATATCGTCAAGTAATGTTTACCACAGACCTTATTTTACACATAAGCTGAAAAACCCCATTATAAAAACTCATAGGAAAATCCAGAGGGAACCTATGGCGAATTAGACTTCCGGGTTCTCCTACGAATTGAAGTCATGGCTGAACAGCTCTATTGCAAGGATTCATACCTGTGAATGGAAATCCGCCTCAACAGTATCTATACCATGATTTACCCAAGTAAAACATGTTCCTGGATCAACATCCTTATTGGTCCTAGAACAACATTCCTGTTAACCAAACAAATGTTAAGGTTAAGGTTAGGGTGTATATATCCTCGGGTGATGTCAGCGTAAATAGCTAATCAAATATCGACGTATTACTAGTATATGGCACTCGTGTCAAGCAATGTCTACAAACAGTGCCTGATATGTAAACGTTTTTTGACCATCGCTGTTGTAATTGACTGCATAAAGAAAAAGTTCCCAGACAGGAGACTAAAATGATGCGGCTTGTTTTCTCTTGCCATTTTGCCAGCTAACACATGCAGAAATGTGATGTCATCAACTAATTTAACATACTATAAGTTTATAGGACAGCTTCTCTCTGTAGAAAGCTGACCCACGTGAAACACAGGCAGAGTGTGTCCATCTACAGAGCCATACAGGTGTGACGAGGGCATGACCGGCCGAGAGAAGGCATGCCCGGGGCTGAGTTGCTCAATCAGCAGGAGAGAGATAAAAGGAGGAGCTAGGGATGCCAGAGAGAGAGATGCATGCAGCAGTGTTCGTGTGTGTGCGCTTTTGTTTATGTTAAGTCTTCATCAGTGTTTTATTAAAAGTCTGTTGATTGTTATACGGTTCCTGCTTCCTCCTTTCCCGAACAAGTAGAGATCCATTACAAGGTGCATTAGCGGAGGTTACAACTGCGCATGTCTATTTGGCACATTATTTTCTTCGCCAAACTGTATGATCCAGATGCGTTATTAAACTAGAGATGAACCACGGAGCAAATGTTTACCGAGCCATGGTTGGCGAACTGCATGGTTCGTTTTTTTACTGAGAACCATTATACCCCTACTACTCACATATACACACACATATGCTGAACCACATTAAACTATCCTGAGGATTGATTCTCCACGTCCCTCACTCTGATTAACTCTACCATTTTTTAGACAGTTATTAAAATCGAAGCTGCCTGCTAGACGTTGCATATTCCCCCAGAGCGCAGATGACTCTTGCGAGTGCTCGCGCTATCTTGCAGCCCTCGTCTGTTGTGCTGAAGAGACGGGGGCCATGACCATCTGTTCCCTATCCTCCTCCTCCTCTGCCCCCACACACAAGCTTCTCTCTCCTTGTTCCCTCCATTCATCCACCCCTCCGTCCCTCTCTTGCTCACATTGTCTTTGCCTTCTCATTGTATGTCATGCAATATTCAAATTCTCATATCTCATTGACTAAATGCCTCTTCTCTTTCGGTCCAGGGTCTGGGAGATGAATATGACCACGGGGTCCCTCCTGCTGCCCACAAGAACAAATTGTAACACATTGTTTGAAGAACACACTGTTTACTTTGTTCTGTGTTAAATTTTCCTTTCAGTGTTTTGTTTTGTTTTGTTTTACTTTTTTCTTATTTATTTTTTTTATTTTATTTTACTTCAGTATAGAGAGACGTTTATCAAAATTGTGATTAGCTTGCACTGTAAGAAAAGATACACACATGTCAGATTCACTTAAACAGTCTTATAACAGTTCAGTTTGGTTCTGAAAACAATATGCAGATTTAACGTAAATACAAATTTTGTGTTTAATGTGAACATTAACCTGAATATGGAATGAATTTGGTTGTAGAATGCAGTTGTCACTTCAGTGAATAACTGAAATTTGTGTGTACAGAACAGTGTTGAGCATTCAGAATGTGAGTGATAATCATGTTAGCCGCAGTGTGTACATTGCCACACTCAAATCTGTATCAACTGTGGTTTTCTCAGGTAGAGTGACTTCCATTTCGCTCTTTCTATCACTCATTGTTTCTCTTTTTTGAAATAGATTGACCAGCAGTCATGTGAGTGAGCCCCTGTGATTGTGGTCCCCCACAGTTGGGCTTCTCTCTCTGCCTGGAGGCCTGGGGAGGAATGGAAGTGAAAGTAGGCCAGAGATCATACAGTAGTACCACTGTCACTGTCTGTGAGTGGGTGAGATGGAACCTTACTGCAAACCCTGACAAGCTGAATGACTAAATCTATGGGTGTTTATATTTATTTATCAGTGCCTGAGAGATCTATATGATCATTAATTTTAGGTTACAGTACAGATTTATTTTCCAATGCAAATTGTTATTCAAACACAACATGCTTTGCGTGAATGGGATACTGTAGGTTACTGAACATTGATTAATTGTCCTTCTCTGCTGGGTTGATTTTACAAATAACTGGGTGGATTAGAAGGGTCAGGAATGCCCTAGTAAACATTAAAATTGTATCTGGCTACACATATCTGACAGTTGAAAAGACAGTGAGCATACATACACAAGAGGCCAGAGTCTCACACATGCACGTGAATATAAATTACTCATGTAGCTTTGCACAAACCGAATCCGAAAAGTACACCGGGATGCTATTAATAATGAAGATGACAGGGCTCCATTTATTAAAATAGTGAAAAGTCATGTTTTCTCTGATGTGGCCTATTTAGGAAGGAGCAGCACTGGGAATAACATGGCCCGCCAACTGCCAACTGTTCAGTCCGAGACCCTGAGAGAGAGAGCCGGTGAGGAAAAGATGCTACAAAGAGCCTCAGCACAATCCACAACTCCAGAGGGATCTTAAATCTTGGGTGATGGGGAACAGTTTGAGCACAAGTTCCTCATATGCATCAGTTTGTCTGGACTAATCTCTCTCTTTCTCTCTGGGTTTCTATCTTTCTTTCTCTCTCTCGCTCTCTCTCTCTCTCTCTCTCTCTCTCTCTCTCTCTCTCTCTGTCATGCTTAGATCTAACATTTTATTATCCATGAAAATATTCAGTAATTTTATGCCTTAAGCTATAAAATGTAATAAAAGGGGAACACCCCACGGTGCATAAAATACTTCAACATTTTTGTTTCCTTTTTTGTGGCGATGTCGACAGCTCTCTTACAGAAAGCCAAAGGCTTCAGATTTTATCTTTTGATTCCCACATTAACCTTCCATTAAAAATTATCTATGTTATCATCACCTCAAATTTGAGCTCGTAAATTGCCATTTTATGAGCCATCTTAAAAGGGAGAATTATCCTGATGTTATAGTTTAAGCAACATATGTTCCAATTTACTGACATCTACCAGATTTGACGCAACACCAGCCATCCATACACATCAGTGTCATTTGGTGGCACTAAATTGCCCTGCAATAAGTCGCCCTGTGGAATGTTTTGGTGATCAGGCAGCACATGGAGCTGGAAATTAATAGCCCACAGCCTTTACAGGGGAGACGGGGCCAAGTCAACTCCTCTCCAAAATACTGCTCCCATTCTCACTAGACTGTCCCGTATGGTGCACAGTTTTCTTGTGGCACTCATTCTCTAGCAGTTGAATGAATGCTAATATGTTTTTTTTTTTTATTATTATTTTTTTATTTGTATTTGAATAGACATGTTTGAGACATTATTTTGTTGTTTTGGTCTTGATGCAAAAGACCTGACATTTTTTATTTCTTTCCTTCCCATGCAATAAATATTATATTAAAACTTAAGTGTGAACCAAATATGAAATAAAACTTGAAAATCTGGGAATTCACTAAGAAACATGTAGTTTGCATTGGTTTTTCACCTGATTTACTAAATAAATTATTCAAATCAGGTGACAGCACAAATATGCATATATGCAGAATAGTTGTAAGGGCTAGTCTGAGAAGGATGCAGCAGACAATCTGCAATTTGGCATATATTACTGGGATTGTACAGCACTGCTCCACCACTGTGATCCAGACACCTGAATCATCTGTTTAAAATGCTAAAAGTGCGCTTGTCTACATCGTGCATACTAGGATATATTCCTAGTTATAACCCTCTTTATTTGATCATAATTTAAATAATTATTTCTGCCATGATCACTAGAAAATGTACACAAATATCTCTTTTGAAAAGAAAAATATGTTTACCTCCTGCTTTCCGTGGTTGAATAATAGTGTTAATTTTATCAACGTAAATTGTAAACTACTAACTTTTGTGAATAAGGCAAAATCTAGTATAAGCCTCCTTTGTATAGAAAAAAGGCGTGTTTGTGCTGAAAAGAATGATAGTGACTTGTAAACCAGCACATACAGTTCCTGATTAAATTAGATTGAGTGTAGTTAGTGAATAACGCAGGTTTTATCACACACACAAGTGGTACAATTGTTTAGTGAATTTGGCCCAAAATGTTTTAAAAGACTTCAGGGGCTCATCATTTTGGATAAGACAAAACCCATAAAGTGGTCGTTTTGTACCTTTTCTTTATTGTGCATGCAATCAGTCTGCTGTAGTGATATTTTAATGCATTGAGTTAAAAATCTATTCCAGTGGGGTGACCTCACACTAAAAAGGTGAGTGGGTCAAAGGTTAGGGTCATTCATATCCATTTTACTGCTTTCATCCACAGCCCATATGGGTTCATGAGTAGGAGAGAAATAGGCGGCAAGCGGAAATGAACCATCTCTGGACAGCTGAGGCAATATCTTGAATAGATGTCGTCTCCCAGTGCAATTAAACCCTCCCTGATTACACCTCTCTGGCTATCGATTGGAAACTTTCACTTATTAACCACTAGCATGGTCTCTTATGGAATCACAAGGTCCAGCCTTCAAGAGCAGGACTGCTTGAGATTTATGTCTAATGGCTTAGTGACTCCTCAGGGAGTCTGTGTCATTTCTTTATTTCAATGTGTAGAGTGGGACTAACTTAGCTTTTTACACCACATTATTAAGAGTCAGACATCTGTAGACAGAAGGACATTGTTTCTGCTTAATGCACAGTAGAGTGATATATTCTATTTGAGTTTGAGCTGTTTATATAGTGTTACATTAAGGAAGGAGCTGGGTATTATTTGTTCACATTAACCAAGAGTTTCAAAAAGGAATATGTAGGTTTAGTAAAATTAAATACAATTCTAATTTCAAGCCAGTTTTAGACAATTATGAGTGGAAACATTGGCAATAGAATGTCGATACTTCAAATGTCACGAAAAACTGGTTTGGAAACACTTTTTAAAATTAGCATTAACACAAAAATGTAGTGTCACATTTACACCAATCGTTAGCCAGTGTTAATCATGATGACAGTATACATCCTTGAAAGCCAAATTATTGTAGGCTACGTGATTATGGATTGATCTTAACGGCATATAGATCTGATGCTGCAAACATGACACTTCCGGGAGTGCCAACACAAATATCTCGTATCATGCACATCGACAAGTGCATGGAGAACAAATTAATTTAATCACAGTAGCCATTCGTTTATTTATTAAAGTTGCTTTTCCACACGATTCAAAATTATAGACGGCAGTCATGGAATTAGCCCACAATACAAAAAAACAAACAAACAAACATATCATTTCTGTGCACAAAGATGTTTTAAATAACAAATAAATACACAATACTAGGAGAAAAGTATCAGTGTGCTTTTTTGGAACACTAACATATAGCCAAATTCTATAAAATTATTGTTTATACTTTTGAAAAAATGCCGGCAAAATTCCCTGTATTAAATTAGGCAAATAAATGACCAAATGAATAAAGTAAAATAATTAATTACCAAATGAAAAAAATATATATATTTTTAGACCTATATATGCCTTTTCTTTACACAAACTTAAATTAGCCTTACCCTGTTCTGTAGACAAAAAAAGTTGGCTGAATGACATTCTCAGAATGTTCTACACTTTTTTTCAAGACTAGATAAAACTATTTGTCTGTGCAACTGTGATGGCAATACTTTAGATGATTGTTCAAAATAGCCTATTGAATATCAGTAATGTATCATATGTAAACCCTGATATTACACCGCATAATTTTTCTTTAAAGCTGTGCACACAGCATATAGGCCTACACATCGATTGATGGTCCTTACACTAAGACCCTCTACTTGGTGCAGGTTTCAAGCTTGAACAGGGTCATGATGATTCGCTTTTGGGTCCGAACCGGTGGCAACCTGTGATAGGTGCAACATCAGGACCAATAATACAGTCCTATCAGGAGGGCAACTGTTCCTTTTTGACTGCAATTCCTCATCTTCTGACTGCATTTATTTGTGAAATTAAAATGAGAGTAAGCTGTCTAATTTCAATGAATTGTATCAATACTCTCCCCATTTTACCAAAACTTTGGAGGAAAAAAAATGTGGGACATCTGGGAGGCGAAAGGTGCACAATTAGCGATAAACACACATTTCTGTATGGAAACGGATTAAGGGCAGATTTCTTTTGCGATAAACCAAAACTTATGCGACAAAGCGTTTTTTTAAGAATGACGTCATCATGCACACCATTTTTATTGATAAAAGGCCATTTGAATGGAAACAGGCAGAAGACAGCAAATTTCGCAAATTTTTTTACGCATTTTCACTTTGTCGATAACAAAATAGCATGAAAAGTGGATGGAAACTAGGCTATTGTAGTATAAAAAAAATAGTTAGAGCTATTCAAATATTTTTGAATAGTGACCGCAAATATTATTTATAAAATACATTTTTTTTTTTAAATATGCAAGACTATGCGCAGTGCCCCAAAAAACACATCTGATACAAAGCCACATGTCTGATGAAGGTCTGACACAGTTTTGAAGTCGATATGACCAAAACTCTTTGTTCCATAATGATTTGTGTAAGTGTACTTCCAAAAAAAAGGCCACTTGGAGGCACCAATAGAGCACTTGTAGTAACTCCGTAAACCAATTATCAAAGTGGTTCAAAACACACAATTTGTTTATATTTCAATGTAAAAAATACCACACAAACCAAAATATACATGAACATATCATTTTTTTATTATTTGGGAATATATTATAATGCATTCCATATATATTTATGCATTTTATAAACAATGTGAAAAGAACATTGCAATTTGAAATGTTGCAATGGAAATAAACTTTTATTTACAATAAAGATGCTTCTGTTAATTTTTTTCCCCATAATGATGCAAATTGACTTTTTCCTTTTTCAGAGCTTTTGCTCTGCCATTCACCCAGGGTCTTTAGCCACTGCCTCAAGCCAGGGAGCCTCACCTCCCTCTCCCCGGCTTCGATCGCCAACAGTGAAGCCTGGAGCACACCTGCTCCCAATGCAAATTGAATGAAAAGCAGTGGAAAAAGTCAATGCATTGGGAGAACGTGTGCTCCGGGGTCTAACTCATGGTGAGTGAAGCCGGAGAGGGTGGCTCATCTCGGCTTGAATGACATGCAAGAGCCCCCTAGATGTGCAGTTGAACAGGGGGTTTGATGAAAAAATGCAGTCAGAAGCGTGTGTTCTCCATACCCTCAGTGATGGTGACTGAAGCCAAGGAGGGTGGATCAGATCGTGGGTCCAAGAGTAGAGTTCTTTGTCGACAGTTCGACAGTAACACGCTATAACTGCACACCGTGCGTAAAAGCGCAAACACAAACAAACACAGTCCACGGTTTTCCACTCCGAACCTTCGCGAATCGGCATCAGGGATATATACAACCCTCATATCGTTGTTTTCATCTTTTCATTGGCTACACGACCCATCAGTCAAAAATGATCTAGGTTTTCATTGGCCGGCTTTATCCAGAGACAAACATGGATGATGCAAATCTTTACTTCACTCGTGTCGACTGCCCTGTTTGGCTATTTTGAGTGACTACTCAATCACAACTCATTTTGTTCATAAGACCCTCCCAAATATCATGATTGGGTGTTTTGCTACTGAAATACTACACAGAGTGCAAGATTTCACAGAGAATGGACATGAATGATAACGTTTTGAATATGTAAAACTTGAACAAAGACAGATTGATCAATATTTCTTCATATTTGTAAATTTTTGGACTAAAATCTCTAATTAATTTTATTTATTGGACTCTTGCAATGAAAAGCATACCAAAGTTTGGAGGACTGTGCTCATCTGTGTTTGGCTGGAAGACAATAAAGGTCAGATTCGCAAGGTAAAGGTCCGGTTTCATTTTCCATGTTTTGATTTTCACTCTTAACACGTTTAATAAAATCTTATTGTTGTAGCTTTGTGATCATCAAAACCTCTTTAAAATATCAAATCTTGAGACCCAGATCTTTCAAATGATATATTTGATGGCAATATTAGTTTACAATTTCACAGTTTAAACATGCATTAAACATAAATTAAATGTAAATAAATACGCAAGTGGGTCATTTTTGACCCACCCATCATTAAGAGGTTAAGCTACTTTGGATAAAAGTGTTTGCCCAGTTAAATAAATGTAATTGACTGTTGTGTAGGGATGTCATAAAATATCGATATGTTGATTATTTATCGGCACATTATTTTATCAATATATTTTTGAGCCACCAATATATTAAAATTAGCCTACATTTAAATTAGAAGCTTAATTTGCATGCTTTCCAAATCACTCAACTGACTTTCTTTTTTAAAGTGTGGTGTAATAGCATTGGGAGACCACAAGAGGGTGATATAACATTTACTGAAGCTGGGTCGTGAGTAGGAAAGGCACTGGTATCACACACAGAGGACAAGCTTATGTGGTGCAGCAGATGGCAGTCCAAAGTTATGAAGGTTTTTGTAATTCTTCAAGAATGAAGTAAGTGGGGGCCTGGGTAGCTCAGTGAGTATTGATGCTGACTATCATGCCTGGAGTAGTGAGTTTGAAACCAGGGCATGCTGAGTGACTCCAGCCAGGTCTTCTAAGCAACCAAATTGGCCCGGTTGCTAGGGAGGCTAGGCAGTCACATGGGGTAACCTCCTCGTGGTCGCTATAATGTGTGGTTCTTGCTCTCGGTGGGGCATGTGGTGAGTTGTGTCTGGATGCTGCGGAGAATAGCGTGGGCCTCCACACGCGCTACGTCTCTGCGGTAACGCACTCAACAAGTCACGTGATAAGATGCGCGGATTGATGTCTCAGACGCGGAGGCAACTGAGATTTGTCCTCCGCCACCTGGATTGAGGTGAGTCACTAAGCCACCACGAGGACTTAGAGTGCATTGGGAATTGGGCATTCCAAATTGGGGAGAAAAGGGGAGAAAAAAAAAACATTTAAAAAAAGAATGAAGAAAGTAATGTTGATAAGTTTGTAGGTTAGTGCATGAAACTGGTGTAACTGTGAAAACTGAACAATTAGAAATGGCAATGTTTATTATGCAATTTCTTTGTATATGGCCTTGAATAGGTCTTTCATTCATGCTGCCAAACCACAAAACGACATACTTGTAACTAAAAATATATTTTGTAGGCTAAATGAAAGATACATAGGCACAATATATCATCCAGTGATGGCTAGAGTAAATTATATTTATCCTTTGATAAGAATTTGGGTCGAATTTGGCAGGGCATAATTTTGACGCTAAACATTGGTGGTATGTGAGTACCTTTGTAGAAAACAATTATGAATTTTAGAATGCCGCCAGACGCATCCTATGTGCTACACCATGTAAGTTACCCTGCCGCTCACACTTTACCAAAGTTGAGTTCAGAAATATGTTTGAAAAGACAAAGACTATTGTGCAACGAGCAGCCCTATTTATATCTGAAAAGAAATCCTGATATACACTCATCGGATACTTTATTAGGTACAACTATACATCTACTTATTCATGCGATTATCTAATCAGCCAATCTTATGGCAGTAGTGTAATGTATACAATCAGGCAGATATGGTTCAGGAGCTTCAGTTAATGTTCACATTAACAAAAATGTGATCTCAGTGATTTAGATTGTGGCATGATTGTTGGTGCCAGACGTGCTGGTTTGAGTATTTCTGTAACTGCTAATCTCCTGGGATTTTCATGCACAACAGTCTCTAGAATGTAAAGAGAATGGTGCGAAAAACATAAAACATCCAGCTAGCGGCAGTTCTGTGGGTGAAAACGACTTGTTAATGACAAAGGTCAGAGGAGAATGGCCAGACTGGTTCGAGCTGACAGAAAGGCTACAGTAATTCAGATAACCACTCTGTACAATTGTAGTGAGCAGAATATCATCTCAGAAAGCACAACTTGTTGAACCTTGTGGCGGATGGGCTACAACAGCAGAAGACCACATTGGGTTCCACTTCTGTCAGTCAAGAACAGAAAACTGAGGCTGCAGTGGGCCTACAATTTGTGTACCGCAGCAGGAATCCAGATTTGTCAGACCAGGTGATGTTTTTCCAATGGTCTACTGGTTAGTTTTGGTGAGACTGTGCCCACTGCAGCCTCAGTTTCCTGTTCTAAGCTGACAGTAGTGGTGCCCGGAGGTGTTCATTTTTTCCCCACCCGTTTTCTGGCAGGTCCCGCCTACTGCATTCGGATTGGCTACTAAGAGCTACTTACAAGCGGTCTGCGATTGGGCAGTTGTAGCCTTGGTAACATATAAGTTGCAGAAAAACAAATAGCCACTAAGTTCGAAGTTCTGTGTGAAGACAAAACTATCACATGCATTTAAATCAGCAGTTTACTGCTTTGTCGATTAATATTATAATGGGGTCGATGTAATACCCCAGCTTCCTGTGTATGAACATGTGTGTGTTTTTACTCTCTTCTGTCCCATACAACTGATAGACCTATTTGCTATATAGTATATTTCATACAGCTAAATATACAATATGTAACATATTTTCACATTTATCACTTCTTTTATATTAGTTATTATCATTAATTAATTCTGCAATTAGTTGTTTTTTTTTTTTTTTATTAAAAAGCATATTATTTCAAATAAACAATTTGAACAAAGGGATAGTTCACCCAAAAATGTAAATTATTTCGTAATTTACTCATCCTCATGCCATCCCAGATGTGTATGACTTTCTTTCTTCAACAGAACACAAATGAACATTTTAGAAGAATATTTTAGCTCTGTAGGTCTATACAGAGATTTGATTTACAATTACATGATTTTTTTTTTTTCAGTAAAAAAATAAATATGTCCATACATGTAGTCTTCTTGTACTCTTTCTGTCCAAAACTGAATTTCTTTACATTCCATCTCTACATAATAATTTTTTTTTTGTTTTTTTCACAGCATTCTCAGAATATTCTGAAATAATTCATAATAAAAAATACATATTCTCTCATGGGAAGTGATAGTTACCTTGATATTTTCATCAATATTTTTATATTTTATACAACAGGTCTGTTGAATGCTTGATTCTGATTAGATGATGGACGTTCTAAGGTGTGCAATTATTTTTCAAGTAAACGCATGGCTATGAAGAAGCTCCAGGTCTTGACCGCATAACAGTTCCATATCACTTCACCAAATTATTTCAGTTATTTCAAATAGGCTACCACAACAAAATAACCAATTAAAATAAAGACACTGATTAAGCACATTGGATAAGAATGACAAACAATGTCTATAATATCCTAAATTTATTTCACTTTCAATTGAAAAGCGTCCTTGGGCTCCCTCTCTTTCTCTCTCTCTCTCTCTTTCGCTCTCATCTCACACACACCGTACATGCTACCACAGCAAAATAACATATAAACAAAGACATTGGTTAAAATAAATCAGTTAAGAATGTCAAACAATGTCTATAACATCCTACATTTATTAAAGTTTCGGTTGAAAAGCTCCCTCGCACTTACACACGCTCACACACATACATATGCACGTGCATGCACACACACACTAGTGATGGGTCGTTCATGAACGATTCGTTCATTTTGAACGAATCTTTTATGTGACTCAGAAGAACGAGTAGTCTCAGAGAGTAATTCGTTCATTTTGTGTTGGCCGCGCATGCGCATTTCGCAACCTCCATTCCTTTGTTACATGAAAACTGCATAGGCACTGAACAGGAAACAGAAATGATTAGTTCACCTTTCAACTCTTTTGGTCCGAGTCGTTCGTTCTTTTGTCACGTGACAGCCGTATACACTATGCTGTCACGTGACAGAAGAACGAACGACTCGGACAAGAAGATTCCAGAGGTGAACTAATCTTTCTGTTTCTCATCATTTGTCTGTGGCTGCATTATAATTTTTTCCTTATTGAGACGATAACCAAAGTTGCGTAAGCAGACGTGTTGGGGGGGGGGGGGGGGTTAGCTATTGAAAGTTTAACATTTTAATTTAATTCTGCTCAAATGAACGAAATGACTTGAATAAAGATTCGTTAATTTTGCTGAATGAGACTCAAAGATCCAAGTCAGTAAAATGATCCGATCTCCCCATCACTAACACACACACATTGAGACTCGTACCGCGACCAAAAAATAGAGCCGCACCCCCGCGACTTGATCAGTAACAACAGTTTCTATTATCCGAAATAAATTTTAATATGTGAAACTTTTTATGTTTCAATGTATTTCACCCTAATCAGCCTCACATAGCTATAGTGGAAAGCACTGAGCTACCCCTCCCCCTCTCTTTCGCTCACACACACACACACATGCATGCATTAACTTGTTACTCCAGTGCCGAAAAGCGGCGCATCCTCCATTGCTAGTTGATACTTGGAGGGGTCTTCTGGTACTGTAGCTCATCCGCCTCACTGTTCGACGTGTTGTGTGTTCAGCAAATGCTTTTCTGTATAGCACTATTTTAACATGTGTTTATTTGGGTTACTGTCACCTTACTGTCAGCTTGGACCAGTCTGGCCATTCTCATTTGACCTCTGTCATTAACAAGTTGTTTTCACCCACCGAACTGCTGCTTGCTAGATGTTTTTTGTTTTTCGCACCATTCTCTTTACATTCAAGAGACTGTTGTGCGTGAAAATTCCAGGAGATCAACCGTTACAGAAATACTCAAACCAGCCCATCTGGCACCAACAATTATGCATCACTGAGATAAAATTTTTTCCCCCATTCTGATAGTTGATGTGAACATTAACTGAAGCTCCTGACCCATATCTGCTCGATTTTATTAGAGCTGTCAGAATTAATGCATGCATTAAAGCATGCGATTAATTAAAAAAGCTTTACGCGTAAAACATTTTTAATCATGACTAACGCATTTATGCATTGGTCAGAGAAATGAGGGAAATTCTGAGAAACATTTTGAACATGTCAGCAATGCTGATGAAGGTCGTTACTGACTTGGAGGATCTTGCTGTAATACGTTGATCGATTACTGCCATGGAGACGAAATTCACTGAGGTGGTTACAAGAGTGGGGAATGTCGAGAAATGGATTGATTATCTGGAGTCATCGGAGAGGGAATTATCTGCTAATCCGCTAGTGACCCAGGTAGATTTGGAGTGTGTCTGGGAGAAGTTGGAGGACTTGAAGAACCATAGCCGGCGGAATAACATCTGTAATGTTGGAATTCCTGAGGCCGAAAAGGGTCAGGATATGGTGAAATTCCTGGACGGGGTCTTTCCAAGTCTGCTCGACATAACAGGCCATAAGCTGGAAATCGAGCGAGCTCACAGGGTTACAGCTTGGCGATCTGCTGAGGGAGACATGCCCCAATCAATTCTGGCCAAATTTCTGAGATCATCCGATAAAGATCATGTGTTACGCGATGCGAGGAATAAAGGAAGGTTTTCTTGGAAGAACCACAGCATATTTTTGTTCCCAGACTTTGCAAATTTGATGAGAGAGAAACGTGATCGATTCAAGGAATGCAAGAAACTCTTACATCAATGGAAGGTCGCTTTTGCACTGATTTTTCCTGCCAAATTTAAAATATATGCTAAGGATGGCCGCAAAACTTTCACATGTCCCCAGCAAGCGATGTCCTTCATAAAGTCAATGGAGTGAATAAGTTATTTTGTGGTACTCACATTGCAGGTAACTCAATGAACATTCACTTGACTGTCCAAGGATACTGAGCACCTTTTTTGTTTCTTTTTGTGCTGGTTTCGCCCAGCGGCTGGTGTTTGTTTTTTGAAGTAACACTCCTTCGGGACAGTTTTGTAAGTGAATCTGCACGTTCCTTATGCTTATGCCTCCTATTGGCTGGAGTTTGTTTTGTGGAGTATTTCTTGCAAGTCATTGGAGTGATTAGGTCATTTGTTGCACTCATGTAGCAGCCGAATGGGCCAGCTCATTGAACATTCGTTTGACTGTCCGAGGAAACTGAGCACCTTTTTTATTTGTGCTGGTTCCGCCAAGTGGCTGGAGGAACACACCTTCAGGACAGTTATGTGGATAAATTTACACATTCTTTGTGTTTATTCTGCCTATTAGCTGGAGTTTGTTTTAGAGATTATCTTTTGTTGTGTAATTCTGTGTCATAAAATGTGTATTGAAACACTGGATTTGAGCAATCCGACGGCCAAGTTGTCCCGGGGGCACTCATAGGCATACATGGACTGTTTGAGTTTAGAGGGATGGACGCCAGCTGGCGCTGTCATATGTGGGATTAATGCGCACGTTTTTCTTTTTTCGGTTTGTTTGGTGCGGGGGGGAAGTTTGGGGTTTGATTGTTGCAATAATGTTGGAATGTGGTCTTTATAATTTTGTTTTTGACACACAATCTATTTTTTCTATTATGTCAAAATGTAAAATTTTAATATGAGTGGATTGTCTCTCTCCACATGGAATGTGAATGGGTTGGGGCACCCCATAAAAAGAAGGAAGGTTATTTCCTTCTTAAGCGAAAGAAATATGATATAGTGTTTCTTCAAGAAATGCATCTTTCCCTGCAGGAAGCTGAAAAATTTGGGAAGATATGGGGTGGACATATTTTCTTTAGTGCTGTCTCAAGTAAGAGCAGGGGAGTCATTACACTGATAAGTAAGCATCTCAAATGTCTCAAACAGATTAAAGATAAATTAGGAAGAGTCATTATTGTTTTAGCAGAAATTCAGGGGCAAAGTCTTATTTTGTCTCATATTTACGCACCTAACGTTGATGATCAGGGCTTTTTTATAGATCTTGATGGGATGTTGCAAGCCGTTGGCACCCCTCATGATATAATATTGGGAGGAGACTTTAATCTTTTGATGGACTCAATCCTTGATCATAGTGAAGCAAATGTGTGTAAGCCCCCTAGAGCAACATTGACGCTTCACAGGATGTGTAAAAATCTTGGTCTTACAGATATTTGGAGACTTTTGAACCCATCTGGTAGGGACTATACATTTTTTTTCATCAGTCCATATGAGTTATTCTAGAATAGATTTTTTATATATATCTAAGTCCCACATTCATCTGTTGTTGATTGCTCTATTGGAAACATTTTAGTCTCAGATCATGCCCTGGTGAGTTTAGAGGTGTTGCCACATATGGAGAAAAGGAAATCATATAGTTGGCACTTTAATGTATCCCTTTTGCAAAATCCTGATTTCCAACAAATGTTAAAGGCTGAAATCAGTGTTTATATGGAGACCAACTGGTCCTCAGTATCCTCTGTAGGCATGGCTTGGGAGGCACTTAAGGTGGTTCTTAGGGGCCGGATCATACAGTATGTCTCATTCACCAAAAAATCCAAAGCACAAGAACTCCTGGAGTTTGAAGGGAATATTAAAAGTGCCGAGGTAGAGCTAAAGCAGCGAATGTCATCTGATGGCCTCAGAGAATTGACCCAATTGAAATACAGATATAATACTATTTTATTATGGAAGGTGGAGTTTTGGCTATTCAGGGCAAGACAGTCATACTTTGAGTCGGGGGACAAGGCAGGAAAACTTCTGGCTAGATATATAAAACAGAGAGAGTCTTTTTCTACCATTCCCTCACTGAAATCTTCTGGTGGTGAAATATTTACCTCAGCCATTGATATTAAAAATGCTTTTAAAGAATTTTATCTTGATCTCGATAGTTCAATGTCTTCGTCTACTGATGAGGATATTAGAAACTTTGTGGAACCATTAGAACTTCCTATAATAATGGCTGAGCAAAACAAGGTAATTAAGGTAATTAAGGCCTTGCCTACAGGCAAGGCTCTGGGGCCAGATGGCCTTGCCGTGGAGTTTTTTAGATCTTATGCTACAGAACTGGCTTCACTTTTGCTAGAAGTTTATCCGGAATCATTAAAGAATGGAAAGCTTTCTCCAACCATGACGCAAGCCCAGATCAGTCTGATTCTTAAAAAGGACAAAGATCCAAGCGAGTGTAAGAGTTATGAGTTATGAAATCTCTTATACATATAGATCAGGTGTGGTTTATTCAGGGCCGTAGCTCTTCTGATAACATTAGGCATTTCATCAATATCATGTGGTCAGTGGCGAATTATCAGACTCCGGTTGCTGCCACCTCACTTGACGCCGAAAAGGCATTTGATATGGCAGAATGGGATTATCTTTTTAAGATATTAGAAATGTATGGGTTCGGGAATACTTTTATTGGTTGGATAAAGTTGCTTTATAGATACACGGTAGCGGCGGTACAAACAAATGGATTAATTTCAGAATATTTTACTCTGGATAGGGGCACCAGGCAGGGTTGCCCTCTTTCCCCATTATTGTACTGTCTTGCCCTGGAACCATTAGCAGCTGCGATAAGAAAGGAGGATGATTTTCCAGGAGTGGTGGCGGGAGGTGTGGCGCATAAGATTTTGCTTTACGCAGATTATATTTTATTATTCGTCTCCAACCGTACTAGATCTATGCCTTGCCTCCACAGAATTATTAATTCCTTTTCTAAGTTCTTGGGGTACAGAGCTAATTGGTCTGAATCCGAAGCTTTGGCTCTGACAGCGTACTTCCTGGTAATGGCTTTTCAGCCAGGTGCCTTCCAGTGGCCCAAATAGGGCATTAGGTAGTTGGGTATTTCATTCCCACAAATTTGTGTGATTCAGTTAGAGTTAATTTTAACCCTTTAATAAAAAGTTTTGAGCGATGTGGGCAGGTGTGCTTCATTATATTTATCAATGATTGGGAAGGTTAATGTTATTAAAATGAATTGTATTCCAAAATTCAACTACCTGCTACAGTCTCTCCCTATAGATGTCCCCCTCTCTTATTTCAAGCAATTTGATAGCATAGTGAAGTCCTTCATTTGGAATGGTAAACGTCCCAAATTACATTTCAATAAGTTGCATAGGCCGATTGACAAAGGTGGGCTAGGCCTACCCAGGATTTTGTTTCATTATTATGCATTCGGTCTCAGATATTTGGCGCATTGGTCACTTCCACCTGAGAGAGCCCCTCCCCTGGTTTTGTATTGAACAGGAAGTGCTTGCCCCTGTTTCGCCATTGCAAAGCCTTTCTTTCAAACTAATCGGAGAATTTAAGTTATACCCTGTTATCTCGCATTTGCACTCGGTATAGACAAAAGTGTCCAAAGTGTTTAATTCAGACATTTATTTAAATGTTGCATCGAGCATATGGCTGAACCCAAAATTATGTATTAATAAGTCCCCTTTCTGCTGGTCAGAGTGGATTGTGAGGAAGGTTAATACACTCGGTGACCTATATGAGAGTGGAGTGTTGAGATCCTTTTAAAATTTGATTCAACATTTTGGGATTCCCAGATCTCAGTTCTTTAGGTATTTACAGCTCCGCCACCTGCTCTGTACTATTTTTGGGCATACACCCCCCTAAAGCAGCAGATACTTTGGGAGTGGTGATTACTGCTTTTGGAAAAGGTCATGAGGCATCAGTGTATTACTCCCTGCTAATTTAGAGTCTAGGGGACGGAGCTTTATCTTCTGTCAAGAGATTATGGGAGAAAGATTTAAACTTGGTATTGGAGGAGGGAGTGTGGGCTAGGATTCTAAAAAACGTCAAGTCTGCATCTAGAGATGCAAGAGTTCGCCTTAAGCAAGATTTTATATCGATTCTATTGGACCCCCTCTAGATTGTATAGGCTTGGTCTTAAAGACACACCTACATGCTGGTGATGCCAATCAGAAGATAGAGACACAACCCATGTTTTTTGGTGGTGTGTTAAGATCCAAGAATTTTGGTTTAAGGTTCAGAGTTTTACGTGTGACGTATTGGGCACTCAAATTTCATTGTGCCCCAGACTCTGTATTTTAGGTGATGGGGCAGTCATCAATATAGGGAATAAACACATAAAAAATTGGGTCCTAACCAGTGTTATGATCACCAGACAAGTCATTTTAAGGGGATGGAAGTCGGCTGGAGCGGCCCAATTTCAGGAGTGGTGCTCGGAGATGGGGAGGTTGCCGGCTTTTGAAGAAGGGTCATCTAGAAGACTGGGGAATTTGGATTTGTTTGTTGGGAAATGGGGCAAATATTTGGCGTTCTTTGGAGGGCTCTCAGGGTGAGGCATTGGAGAGAGAGGTGTAGTTATTAATGTGTGTGATTATTATACAGTTGTGCTCAAAAGTTTGCATACCCTTGGAGAATTGGTAATATATGTACCATTTTTAAAGAAAACATGAGTGAGCAGGCAAAACACATTTATTTTATTTCTTATGGGATTCATATTCAACTGTAGGTTATAACAGAATGGCACAATCATAAAACAAAACATGGCAACAAAGAAGAAAATTTAATGACCCCTGTTCAAAAGTCTGCATATCCTTAGTTCTTAATACTGTGTATTGCCCCCTTTAGCACCAATGACAGTGTGCAGCCTTTTGTAATAGTTGTCTATGAGGCCCCAAATTCTTGCAGGTGGTATTGCTGCCCATTCGTCTCCAGGTCATGCAAAGTCTTTGGTCATCTTGCATGAACCACACGTTTGAGATCTTCCCAGAGTGGCTTGATGATATTAAGGTCAGAAGACTGTGATGGCCACTCCAGAACCTTCACCTTTTTCTGCTGTAACCACTGGGGGGTCAACTTGGCCTTGTGCTTAGAGTCATTGTCATGCTGGAAAGTCCAAGAGCGACCCATGCGCAGCTTTCGTGCAGAAGAATGCAAATTGTCTGCCAGTATTTTCTGATAACATGCTGCATTCATCTTGCCATCAATTTTCACAAGATTCCCCATGCCTTTAGAGCTCACACGCCCCCAAAACATCAGTGAGCCACCACCATGCTTCACAGTGAGGATGGTATTCTTTTCACTATAGGCCTTGTTGACCCCTCTCCAAACATAGCACTTATGGTTGTGACCATAAAGCTCTATTTTGGTCTCGTCACTCCAAATTACAGTGTGCCAGAAGCTGTGAGGTGTGTCAAGGTGTTGTCGGGCATATTGTAACCGGGCTTTTTTGTGGCATTGGTGCAGTAAAGGCTTCTTTCTGGCAACTCGACCATGCAGCTCATTTTTGTTCAAGTATCGTCGTATTGTGCTCCTTGAAACAACCACACCGTCTTTTTTCCAGAGCAGCCTGTATTTCTCAATTTTTCTTTGTATCCCGAACAATTCTTCTGGCAGTTGTGGCTGAAATCTTTCTTGGTCTACCTGACCTTGGCTTGGTATCAAGAGATCCCCGAATTTTCCACTTCTTAATAAGTGATTGAACAGTACTGACTGGCATTTTCAAGGCTTTGGATATCTTTTTATATCCTTTTCCATCTTTATAAAGTTCCATTACCTTGTTACGCAGGTCTTTTGACAGTTCTTTTCTGCTCCCCATGGCTCAGTATCTAGCCTGCTCAGTGCATCCACATGAGAGCTAACAAACTCATTGACTATTTATACACAGACACTAATTGTAATTTAAAAAGCCACAGGTGTAGGAAATTAACCTTTAATTGCCATTTAAACCTGTGTGTGTCACCTTGTGTGTCTGTAACAACGGCAAACATTCAAGGGTATGTAAACTTTTGATCGGGGCCATTTGGGTGATTTCTGTTATCATTATGATTTAAAAAGAAGCCAAACAACTATGTGATAATAAATGGCTTCATATGGTCACTATCCTTAAAAAAAAGACATGATCAGTCATATTTTCAAAATCAATGCCAAAATTTCACAATGCAAACGTATGCAAACGTATATATATATATATATATATATATATATATATATATATATATATAAATATTGTGTGTGTGTGTGTGTGTGTGTGTGTGTGCTCATGTGTGACCACAG
Organism: Myxocyprinus asiaticus; assembly: GCF_019703515.2. Lineage (NCBI taxonomy): Eukaryota > Metazoa > Chordata > Actinopteri > Cypriniformes > Catostomidae > Myxocyprinus > Myxocyprinus asiaticus. The sequence goes on from NC_059367.1 coordinate 28,313,166, forward strand.
GGGTGTTTGTTGAGGGTTGAGGTGCGGGATTGGCAGGGGTCTAAGTGGTAGTGGGGGTTAAATGTTGATTCTGTGTATATATGTTTTGCTTTTCTTTGTTTGATGTGTAAATCAATAAAAAAAAAATAATCACAAGTAAATAAAAGAATCTCTGCACAAACAACAGTGCTTCCGTGATATAAAAGATGGAGAAAGGACCTTTTAATGCTATTTGATGTACTAAACGAGCCCAGGTGGGACTTGTTTTAAAAATCAAGCATTTTAATTACCACAGAAGCATGTCAAGTCTTAACTATAACAAAAACACAGAATGAGACATTTTTGTCTGCAAGCGTTCTTCACGTGGAGTTCAAAGCGCCGATGACGTCCTGACGCAAATCATTAACGCAGCTTCAAGATTGCTGTAGGAAAGCAGATAGCCACAGTCTTCTGACAGATTAATACTGTGGAGGATGTGAGTTTAAGACATTTAATGCCCATTGCAATGAATATGCAACCTATGGGGAGACTAGTTATTTCAATTAGTCAAACTCCCAGTTAGACTTTGGGAAACATTTAATATTACTTGAATTGTTAATTTAGTGCATCGCTATTATTATACTGTGAAAGGCTTTGTTTGGAAAATGTTAATAAAGCATTATATTGTTTTGTTTTCTTCCCTAAGATGGAAATAAATGCATTTTGACAGGAAAAGAAGTATATATTGTGTCAAATTTCAGCATTTTCAAAATATGCGATCCCGATTAACTAAAAACATTATGCGATTAATCACGATTAAAATTTTTAACTGACTGACAGCACTATATTTTATACATTACACTGCTGCCACATGATTGGCTGATTAGATAATCGCATGAATAAGTAGATGTACAGGTCTACCTAATAAGTGTATATTGATAATCATTGGGAAAATCTTGTGTGAAAAAGGCATCGATCCCAAGCCTACTGTTGTGGTAATGCTACTTAAAAATGGAGCAGAAAATGAACTGACTGGGAAAGAGGGTGGTCTTTTAATCGAATTCAGAGGATGTAATCAAAAAGCGAAGCCATTCACATCCGTAAGGCAGCTTTATTCAAATAGTCACTTTGAGATGTGTGTAAAAGCTTCTTGAGTCTGGTCCAAACAGCATGACTGGCTCCAAAAGCAACATTACCTCCACATAAGAAAATTCACCCTTCACAGCCCGCATCTTCCCATCATACACCTGTTTGGCTAAGCGTGCCAGCTCGGATCCCTGGACCGCTCGCTGCTCACTCATGTGAGTAGAGCACAGGTTGTCCATGCTACTGCCCTCAGGCACTGCAATGTGTTCACAGGCCTGGCTGCGGTAAAAAAAAAAGAGCGAGGGATGAAAAGACTGCTGGGAAGAAAGGATTACAGAAACAATGCAATGGTTTTCATGTCTTTCTGGATGAGAAAATTAAAGTTGTGAATCTAACACATGTCCCCACAGATTTTTGAGCCAAGTGGATTTTTAAAGGGATAGTTCACCCAACAATGAAAATAGACCTTATTATTACAGTCCCTTCAATGTAGAAGTCTGCACGGGCCTTAAAATGAAACCTGAACCCAACCCGTACCAGAGACCGTGTGGACTTACCCGGCCCGAACGATACCGTCAGATATTAAGCCCAAATCCGACCCGAACCCGAAATTGCTTACTATCTAATTTCTTCTCCTAGCAAGTACTGTTGCAATAGGCTGTATTTTATGTAAGCATATAGGCAACATTCGTAACAGTACTGAAACAGTAAACATACACAGTTTTAACAAGGCACGGCAGCCCCTTGGTACACTAGAGCAGAAGGGAAAATAAGCATTGCCTTACCGTTTATGTGCTGAAACTTCACCTGGTCCAGAACAATCTGGAATAATATGAAACAATGCAACAGTCCCCTCTATGCAGCCTGAATTTGTTTAGAATGTTTAATCTTTGTAACAACTGTGCTGAAAAAAATCTAGATGCATTGCAAAGAATGAAACAGAGCGCAGGTGTTTCAACATGCGTTTTTTTAAGTTCTTTTTAACTTGACATGGTGTTTAAAATATGCCGGACCTACGTGAGACGCTGAAGAAAAAGCGAGACGTGGTGCAAATGTCAAAGACATTCATCCAGCATGTGTTTAAACAATGGGAACAGAACAGACGTGCGCAAAAACACATTCGGTGTGAACGACCACTAACTCGTCCGTTCGCATGTGTCTGTGAGTGAGAGCGTGCGCGAAACAAGTTCGGTAAGCCTGTTTATTTTTCATTAATTACAAACCCGACCCGAACCCAAAGTCCTACTTGAAAAACTGACCGAACCCGGCCCGAAACCCATCGGGTTCTCGGGTCCCGTCAGGCCCGGGTCGGGTTGCAGACCTCTACATCAATGGCATGCACTGTATAAAGCTCCTAGATCATATTTTACACAACATGTGTTTTGGAGTTTTTTGTGAACTGAAACTTTGTGGAAAGATGTTTTGTACAATGTTTCATCAGCAGAACGATCCAAAACACTTTAAACAACAGTACAACACATTGAAAAGGCAGTAAGTCCAAGGGCACAGATTTGGCTCGAACATTGGGGGGTTGCAGCGTGAAGCATTTACCCATGTTTTAAACCAATGTATAAATAATGGGGGGGGTTGTACTTGCTTGTTTTGATTATTTTGGGTGGGGGGGGCGGTGGGTGATTACCTCCCCCATCCACCCCAGAATCTGCGCCCCTGGGTAAGTCTATCCTTCACAGCCACGTTGTTATTCCTGTCAAAAATTTAAGATAGCGCTACTGTTAATAAGGTCCTTTCTGTCATTATCATTTATTCCTCATGTTGTTCAGTGTTTTTCTTTTTCTTCTTTGGTCATGTCTTATTTCTTTCAGGCTATTAGCATAGATGTAGGAGTCGTGGTCTTTTAAAATGGTGTCTATTTCAGGTTTAGGGGCTATTTCAGCCTTGGGAATTATTGGGATTCTTTCTTTCTTTTCATGGTAGAGTACATTATATGTTATATAAATTCCTCTGGCATGGCCCCATCTGACAGTACGCTCTCTGCTCTATATGATGGGTAATCTTCATAAAACATCAATGACTTCCTTTATTTCACACACCTCAATGATTTCACCATTAAGGTATGATTTTATGATAAATACAGTGAGGCTGATGGGAGATCACACAGCATTGACAGACAGGAGTAGGGTTTACATGTTTTAAACTACAACTATCCCATAGACACGTTAATGTGAGAAAATATGTACAGAGCAGGGTAGTTGTAGTTTTGTCTTTTCAATTTAATTTCGTTTTTGTTAGTTTTAGATTTCAGGTATTTTTTGTTTTTTTCTGTAGTTGTATTTGTACAATTTAAGGGCTACAAGTGGAAATGCATTAGCAAATATAATTTAAATATGTTATTTAAATTAATATGTCTTTTTCATGAAGGTTAGCTGAAAATGTTTTAAATTCTATAAATTTATATCCAAATACACAAATATTTATAATAATAATATATTAATATACTGTGTCTCAAAAACTTCATCAGTTATATTAATTTATGGTTATTTTTTAGTTTAGTTCATTTTGGACTCAAGAAAATGGATCAGCTTCAGTTCCTCCAATTATTATGGAAAAACAGTTGTAAAATGTTTTCATTTAGTTTTCATTTTAGTTTCCGTTAATGATAAAAACACTGATACAGTACAGAGAAAAGAAACACGTTGAACCAAAGTACACTTGTTGAGGCTGGTTCTTCAGTTCTTTTTAGAGCAGTAGAGAAATACTGGCTCCTCTTGCATCTGAAGTGCTTTTCTTCTGCATGGCAGCATAGCGGCGACTGCTGCATTTATCACAGAGATCTACGGTGAGTGGAAGACAATAGCTAATGAGAGCTTACTCCCTGTTGGGCTGGAGTTCCAGACAATGCAACAACATCTGTGCTGGCGTGCCGAAGTGCCTCATCCCCAGAGTAGGGAGGACGGGAAGGGGGGTTTGCTGCCTCACCTGTCCTGTTCTTCCAGACACCCCCATTCTTCCCAACCCCCATCCTCCTTCATCCTTCTCCATCTTCTTTTCACTCCTTCCCTCCATCAGCCCTGCTGCACCAAGAGCCAAGCTTGTCGAGGGGACTCCCAGGTCATATCCATAAAGCATCTCCCAGCAAGGTCACTGCTCATGCTTGAAACCTGAATCCCAGAAAAGAAACATTTAAAATGTCAGGAGTTTTGAGTTAGCACTGCAAGGAGAGAAGGGTAGCTTACCCCACGAGGGAGAAAGAGGAAAACAGGAGAATGTGCGAAAAAAAAAAACGTGAGAAGAAAACCAGGTGTGGACCTCATTTCAGCTTTAAGTGATGTTTAATGAATTGCCCTCCAGGGTGGTTTAACACTTGAGTGAGGCTGTACATTTCCCCCTTTCCCCCATGGAAATGCACTGGACATACACATGATTCAGAGACTAAGGAGAGCAGGCTGTAAATATGTCAACTTCTCTCGCAGTTTGAGGAGAACTCAGGAATCGCATTCAAACTGCTGCTCGGTAGGTGGACAGTCACAAATCCTAAACACACATTTTTTCTATACCAAAGTACTTCAGACTATAAAAACTATGAACAGGGGCAGACTGGCCGTCGGGAGCACCAGGCATTTTCCCAGTGGGCCGCTTGGTAATTTGGGCCGGCCCGTTGCTGCGTAAGTACCGGTCTGTACTACAGGCGATGTAGGCATGTAGGCAGCCGCCCTGGGCTCCAACATGCTCGTTCTGACCATATTACAGATTGAATTTTCAAAAAACTCTGTAAGGTAAAGCCAATAGGTAAAGGTAAGGCCTAGCTCAAAGTAAAATATTACTTTGTGGCTATTTGAGTCATTGAGGCTTACTTTGTTTAAAGGACAGCAGAAACAGTGCTTGTCAAAGGAATCTGGGGAAGGAATTAAAACATTGGAGATATAAAGATGAAACAAACTCACATAGAGTGAAAATATGAGCAATTAATCTGCAAAATATCTGCAAAGTTCTACACTTTAAGAGGTATGTTTATTTTGTTTTACATATATTTATATTTGTATATTTATATATGCACATATTCTTGCCAACTTTGTTTTCTTTTTTTAATAAATATTTACACATGAGTAATTGACATGAAATTTTAAGCATTGTCATCAGTGTCCTGATGTATGACACTTTCTTCATCTAACTATTTTAAACAACATTTTATGATCTTGTATAGCTACTGGTGTACATATACATATATATTATTATTATACTTGTTGTTTCCACAACCTCATTAACTAAGTCAAGTTTATTTGCACTTCTAGAAAAAAGTTGAAAGTTAATTAAGATCTTTAAAAATTTTGAAGAAATGTTGACTAACTAAAATACACACTTTCCCTTTACTTTCATGTACATTTTAACCTAACATCTGCATGTTGGGAAAAAAGGTTTTGGACATGTTATTTGTCTGATCTATAAAGTACTTACTTTTAATGCTTTCTCTAAAAAAATCCACTCATCACATTCATTGGTTTTATATGTTTTAAAGTTATGACCATTTTTGCACTGGTGGGGCCTGTTGTCATGACTAGCAGTCAATAGAAATGTCTTTTTTTTTTTCTTCCCAACACAAAAATTTGAAATTGAGCCAGAAAATGAAATCAATGAGCCAGTGTGTTATGATGTGGTGTGTTGTGGACAGGGTTTGGTGGGCTGCTCTGGGCCAGAAAGTCCAGGGCCACTTTTTAGTCCCAGTCTGCCCCTGACTATGACATTACATTTACATTTATGCATTTAGCAGACGCTTTTATCCAAAGTGACTTACAGTGCACTTATTACAGGGACAATCCCCCTGGAGCAACCTGGTGTTAAGTGCCTTAGTCAAGGACACAATGGTGGTGGCTGTGGGGATCGAACCACCTATGTGCTTTAGCCCACTACGCCACCACCACACCTCCCTTAGGAAAATATGTGCAATTACATTGATTGAGACTGATTAAAGGTGGTGTGTGGGGGCCTGGGTAGCTCAGCGAGTATTGACTCTGACTACCACCACTGGAGTCGCGAGTTCGAATCCAGGGTGTGCTGAGTGACTCCAGACAGGTCTCCTAAGCAACCAAATTTGCCCGGTTGGTAGGGATGTTAGAGTCATATTGGGTAACCTCCTTGTGGTTGCGATTAGTGGTTCTCGCTCTCAATGGGGCGTGTGGTAAGTTGTGAGTGGATCGCGGAGAGCATGAGCTTTCACATACTGGGAGTCTCCGTGGTGTCATGCACAACAAGCCACATGATAAGATGTGCTGACTGACGGTCTCAGAAGTGGAGGCAACTGGGACTTGTCCTCCGCCACCCAGATTGAGGTGAGTAACCATGCCACCACGAGAACCTACTAAGTAGTGAGAATTGGGCATTCCAAATTGGGGAGAAAAGGGGATAAAAATTAATAAAAATAAATAAATAATAATAAAAAGGGTGAAGTGCGTAATTTCTGCGCCACTAGCAGCACCAAATGGAAATTAACTGTTTTAAAAAGTTTTCCCAAACACTCCCCTTGTAACAAACTGATGGTCCCACATCACACTCACATCATTGGCTGAGCTAATGTCGCTTTGTTGAGTTGGATCAGAATTCTCAAAGAAACAGAGCAATGTTTTTGTAGCGCAACAGAGCCTCAATGTTTATACTTTTTTGGGGAAACAACCTACGAATGGCTTACTAAGAGTTTCCTGTACATACAGTATTTAACTGGGATGGGAGAATGTGTTTAGACATCGAAAAATAACTCATTTGGCCATGAATGTCCTTTCTACTAGAATATTAACATGCAATTAAACATGACTAGTAAAAGTGTAGCAGTTATGTAAGTAATAGAATTATGGACAACATGAAATCAAAATTCTAAAAATTCTAAAAACCCTATGTATTTTTTTTATAAATGTGCTTGGTGTCATTGTGTATGATCCATCACTGCATGATATACACAGGGTCCTAATTAAAAGCACAACGTGGTCCTCTGATGTTGTAGCCCATCCACCTCAAGGTTCTGAGATGCTATTCTGCTCACTACAATTATACAGAGTGGTTATCTGAGTTGCTGTAACCTTTCTGTCAGCTCGAACCAGTCTGGCCATTCTCCGTTGATTTCTCTCGTCAAAAAGGCTTTTCTGTCCACAGAACTGCTGCTCACTAGATGTTTTTGTTTGTGTCACCATTCTGAATAAACACTAAAGACTGACGTGTGTGAAGATCCCAGGAGATCAGCAGTTACAGAAATATTAAAATCAGCCCATCTGGCATCAATAATCATGCCATGGTCAGAAACACTGAGATAAAAAAATATTCCCCATTTTGATGGTTGATATGAACGTTAACTGAAGCTCCTGACCCGTATCTGCATAGTTTTATGCACTGCACTGCTGCCACATGATTGGCTGATTAGATAATCGCATCAATAAGTAGGTGTACAGTTGTTCCTAATAAAGTACTCAGTGAATGTACAGTATTTCTTGCAAACTTCCACTGCCTCTGAAACAACTTTTCTGCTGACATAACCAAGGCAGCGTAGGCAGGGGAAAATAATATCAACCAATAAAATAATTGCATAACATGTTCCACTCCCACTGATCCAATCCAATCCCAATGGATAAAATCAATTTTCTTCAATATTTATATCATCAATTATTCAATATTCTAAGTTTCACTTGGAATTATGTCACATTTGGTTAGTGATATTTTGTTCTTAATGACATCACACCCATTCGTTCTTCGATTTCATATTAATTATATCAGGGTGTTTAGGCCGCATAAGACGCTTCTTCTAAAGGCACATGTACACTCATAAAAAACATTGTCCATACACTTAAACATTCTTACCTGTAAACATTCATACACTTTACCTCCACCACATCTCCCACCTTCAACTCCAAGAGGCACACAGGCTGTGACCCCTGTAAAGGACGGAGAAGAAGTGGTTGGTAATTAAAATGCAATCTTCACCACTTCAGCCCCCCAGAGTGGGGCACGCCGCAACAGCGGTGTCGCCCAGGAGCCTGAGGGCGTGAGGTGCCACCTGCCCAGACGTGCCACCTGCGCCCATGTCCTCCCTTCATTAAAGTGTGTATTTATACCACTCCTTCTGGCCCCCTACTCTGCAACCCCACCCCCATATGGGACTCTTGCCCGTTAAAGCAGCGCTTTTATTAGAATTAATGTGCTGCTGCAGAGACGCATGGGCAGGCCTGGAGCCAGGGTGCCAGAGGAGAGGGTCCCCAGCCCTTGTACTGTCACTTTGAATAAAGGTGTCTGGGCAAGCTGAGCATGTAGATGAGCGTGGACAGGCACATGACAGCACTGTTTTCCACTGGGCAGAGGGGAAAGCAAAGTATTTTTTCTGTACAATCTGCTCCCATGCTCATGAAGAGGTGTGGGGTGTGTGTGGAATAGATGAGTAAACCTTGACAAAAAGACTGTCTCAGACCAGTATGAATTTCCATGCTGATTTAAGCTGGTTTATACTGGTTAGTGCTGGTTTGGTGCTGGTCTAGCTGGTGGACCAGCCCCAGCAAACACAAAACTTTTTCAAAACATTTCACAACTTTGCATTTTGGTTGCAGTTAGGTAATGTCTCAGTAAAAATTTAGAAACACAACCTAAAATTAGAAAACAATGTTACCAAAATTAAATGTTTTAGAAACATTGTAAAAATACCAACCCAGTATTTTTTCTGGTGGTATATGGTGCCGCTATATGTCATGATGGGGCCTATATGATGTCATAATGGTGGACCTACTGTATGATGTCATAATTCTGAAACTTTACAATAAGTTTCCATTTGTTAACATTAGTTAAAAACATTAGTTAACATGAACTAACAATGAACAATACTTTTACAGCATTTATTAATCTTGGTTAATTTCAACATAGTAACACATTTTTTAAATCAAAATGTGTATGTTTACATTAGTTAATGCACTATGAACTAACATGAACTAACAATAAACAATTGTATTTTTATTAACTAACATTAACAAAGATTAATGAAATCTGAAAAAAAAAAAAATATATCATTCATTGTTAGTTCATGATACCTAATGCATTAACTAATATTAACAAATGGAACCTTAATGTAGTGTTACTATTGTGCCTCTATGACATCATAATACAGTCTCACTGATGTCACAATGGGATCTTTATGATGTCATAAAAGGGTCTTCATCACACAGTGATCATATTGCTTCAGAAGACTTTATTCCATAAACAAATAATGTGAAAACCAATTGTTGCCGAAATTAAAACAATTTAACCACAATTTTTACATTTTAAGTGTAACATTTCTTTTAAAATGCCTAATACATGTGTGACTTTAAGATAAGTTAAACTTGCCTATAATTTGTTTGCCATTATACATATATTTATGAGTCCATAGTTTCTTTGTACCCTTAAGATTATTTTTTTATTTTGTGAATAAATACAATTATTTTTTATTATTGTTTTGATTGTCTAATGTTTCAACCTTAGGTCAACAATCTGAGGCCAAACCTGCTTATCTACACATAATCAGGGTGAAAAAAAATAAAATATATATATATGCTGGTAAAAAGCTAATTTTTCAGATTTACACAATCATTGCCTATGACATCATTTGAATTATGCAAATTGTTATGAAAAAAAAAAGTAAAAATACACAAGTCTCATATTTAATCTCTTACTCTCACTAGTACTGTTTAAGTTTTAGAAAACCATTTGCTTTGAAACATTAATGCAGTAAAACATTTTGACGACAACATACAGTATGTAGTACCAGGTTAGATGTGGTAAGTACCTGGAATATCGCAAGGAGACGTGCTAACAATGTCATAATGTCTGCACCATTGTGAATTTTAATTTTAATTTATATTATTATGTTAAGAAAAGCCAGACATCTGTCATACTAAGTATAGGGGATGACCTTTTCAAGACTATTTTTGCAATAATCTTTGGTCACGCTAGTGGCACAGTAATGACACATTTAACTTTTAAGCTAGTTAACAAGCCCCTTGGGGTCACCAGCACAACATCATTCCATGCTTGGGATCAGCATTCAAAAACACAGCCTATACTAGTAACCAGCAATCCTGGTCTTTTAATCAGGGGATTCAGTCTTGAGAACAGGACAGGTACTGAATTGAGCAAGTTTTGAATTTGATTGGAGTTGAACATTGACAATAATAAGCATATATCAGCATTTGTGGGTTCCAGTATCTCTCTGTAAACAGATATATTAACAAGCAAGATACACTTGTTAAGACTGCCGAGTGGCCTGCTTTCTACATATGGTCAAATGTTGCAACTAGTTGAACTTGTTCAAACTCCAAAATTCTGTATTCATTAGTATGTAGCACGGCCTAATTGGAGACAGCTTCAATACATAATGAAATTATTGAAGAAGTTTCTGCATTATAGTCCTGAAATGCGTCCGTGTGGTCAATAAGTCAGCAATGGAGAAGCTACATGTGAGGTTGTGATGCTTAAAAGGGCATTTCAGTCAGGACATTATCATTCCACCACACCAATTAGACACAAATAACCTCAATACGACTCTATTCTGAGAAAGGGCAATCCTCGGCATGCCATACTACTGCACCATAGCCTAATCCACATTTCATGCGCACACTCACTGTTTCGCACCCACCAAGACAATATTGACTTCATTAGTGTTAAAAATGGGTAGTATTTTATAGGCAGATGTAGATTTTTAGCATTATTAGCCCTCTGTAATTTTCTCCTAAAGGGCACATGAGGCAACCAATTAAAGCAGAAAATCTCACAGAGAGAACAGACCGGGGGACTTCGAAAGATAATATTTACCCCCATCCTCCTTGAATGGAATGCAACTGCATTTTATTTCCTGAGGAATGAGCAGCTCTTATCAGCCATTATCAAATGGGAAAATCAAAGAGAGTATATGGATTCCATGCTCACAAATAACACAGTGTCCACTTCTGTGGGATTGCCTCTGATTGTATTGTGAGATTACTCAGTTAATGCCTGCGAGAGGACGCACATAATCTTTACATTACCACCCAGATGTCTCACTAACATGGTCAGTGTTTTTGATGTATCTTTTATTTCCTTACACATGAAGTACTCAACATTCTAACTTATGTTTTATAGGTTATAGTAATCATAAAATTCCAATGCATTTGAACACTTATCTTGTATTGTGTCCTACCTATATTGATCATTATATACAGTACAGTAGCAGTGGTTCTTAATTGGTGGGTCATGACCCAAAAATGGGTCGCAGATCTTTGCTGATAGGGTTGCAGACAGCATGGAAAACAATGCTAAATGCAAAATCTGAAATGCAACTAATTGTATAATCGTGCATAGTTAGGATAGCAAAATAAATAGGCTAATTCATTTTAAAAAAAAAGAGAAAACACTTCCCATAACACTTCTTTAATTGTTGATGCCAGAGATGCAAAAACTATATACTGTATGCAATGTATGCAATGCACACAACGCATAAGGGTGCTATATAAAGGGGGGCACCAACAGGTGCTAAGGGAAGGAGCTACACAAAGGTGCCAACCTTAGTCAGTACCCACCCAATGTACTGAAAAAAATACAACCCAAGTAACTTTATATACAGGTTCAAGGATAAACATAGTTTATCCTTGAACCAATTTAAATGATTGTACTGCCAAGCACATGAAACCATTGAAATTCAAGACATTTAAAAACCAAACTCAGAAATTCCACTCTTTCTACTCAGCATCCAATGTAAATTAAACCATTTAAGAACTACTGATATATTCCAACCAAATTTTAGTCTTTATATCCATGCATCTTATATAAAGTGGAAATTGTTAATAAACTGGCCCTGTGATAACAGTGGTAAGTGTGGAGACCCCCAATGAGCAAGATAAGTTAAAATAGAGCACCGGCGTGAGGTGCAAAGGGATCCAGGCGCCTGCTTTGCAGTCTGCAAAGCTGTTACAGTGCTGTCACTTCTCATTGGTTGTTCCGCCTTCCATTGGGTGCCACCTCCTCAACAGGGGCATCACTGCTGATAGAAAACACAGCATGTGATTTGTGAACACTCACCGTCTTTGTAATTTCATCAGGGTAATGGGATTATATTTCAAATCACCGCTCCTTTCATCATTACACCTCTAAGCTCCTTTGACAGACCAAAAAACTTAAATAAAATGTGCGCGTCAGCCCCGCTTGACTTCGCCCGCCGCTCGCACTTGATTAGACAAACAGCGCGGAACATGAAGGGGGGAAATAATGTGCTCATTTATTCATCTTCCCGACGAGTCACAATAGATTTTTAACGACCGATGTCTGACCTCCCTTAGGTCCCACACGCTTAGGAGGGTTAATAAAGCCCAACAGTCTGAAGCTGAGAGAAGCGAGAGAGAGGGAGAGAGAGAGAGAGAGAGAGAGAGAGAGAGAGAGAGAGAATTGTGAAGAACAGGAAAGACTTCTGCAACAATATGAAGACGGCCACGTCGCAGGCCCCAAAACAAACTGCCCCTCCTTCCTCCATCTTGAGCAGCACCACCCCAGAGAGATGGAGAGAAGAAAGAGAGACAGAGGGATGGAGAGTTAGACTGCTTTTCCACTTAGATTCCAATTCCACTGGTCTCTGAGGGACAATTAAAGGCAGTGTGGTAGAAGTGGATTCTTTTCTGCGAGCTCTCTGGCGTGCATGTTAAAAGTTTTTTGACACAGAGACTCGGCAGCAAAAGGGTGGATGGAGAAAGATAGGGTATGACAGGGGTAGAGGGGTAGTGGGTACACTAAGGGACAAAGAGATACTTGCATCTTAAAACACAGTTGACTTCAGGCCAGTTACAAAGGTAATGAATGTTTAATAAGACCTAAACTTGGTTGGTTTTTAGAGGACTGGAGGGAGAAGGGAACTGTTAAGCTATCTCTCTTCCACTGACAAGATGCTGTTCTGTGTACTTCTATCACAGAAAAGGTGGTAGTGAGTCAGAAAAATCAACTCCATAAAACTTGCTGGTCTCAAACCAGGAACTGATTAACATCAGAGCCCGGGGGCACAATATAAATTTTAGTAAACAAATCAGATTACTATGAATTTTAACTTCAGGCCATTACATCAAAAGCAGCTTGTGTTTGCATAAAGACAATGAATCAAATAACTTTGCATGTTGAAATATGTTCTCAAAACTCAAAAGACTCATTAACTAAGACTGTGATGTGGCTTGTTTGATTGTGGGCAGGTTACTGAGTAACAGAATCACTTATGCCATCGTACTGCTCACAAGTCAGTGGAAACACAGACCGGTTTTGAAAGCAGGTCTCGGTTCCCCAGGAATGAAAAGAAGCACCTTTTCAGTAGAAGAGTATGTGTGATTATTGTGAGGCTGTGACAGAGGGTACAATAATCAGCAGATCTGTTTCACTCTCTCTCTCTACCCCCCCCCCCCCCCGCCCTCCCCCCCAACTATAATTTTCATGATCCCCTTGGGTGTTAAACGATCACATAATTTTTCCACGATAATGCTAAAGACTCTGAAAGGGCCTGTGATGTTGACACAATTAACTTTAAAGGCCACTCGAGAATCAAAGGCTATCACCAAACTGGCAGAAAGTGACACTTGGATTCTATTTTAAACACAGAACAGAAATTGTATCCTGGCATTCTTGGCATTTGAATATATGCATGGATTAATGCAGATGGCAGTGTCCTCATAAATGTTCTCATGGTGACAAAAGTCTGAATCCTGATCTTGTCAAATCATATCTCTTTCATAAATGCTCACAAAAAATTAACACCCAAATCTAGAATCAGAATGGTTATCAATTTGTTAGTTCCCATCTATAAATACAGTTTTCCACCATTTTAACTTTCGCTTTTCAAGGTCAGTGGCATATTTTCAGCAAAACAGGTCATTTTAAAAGATCTATCTACAATATATACTGAATGTTAACATTGGTATTGGTAACACTTTACATTAAGGTTCCATTTGTTAACATTAGTTAATCCATTAGGAATCATGAACAAACAATTAACAATATATGTTTTACCGCATTTATTAATTTTTGTTAATGCTAGTTTATAAAAATACAATTGTTCATTGTTAGTTCATGTTAGTTATTGCATTCACTTATGTTAACATATACTAATACATTTTATATGCATATATGTTAAATGTTGAAATTAACATTAACCAAGATTAATAAATGCTGTAAAAGTATTGTTCATTGTTTGTTCATGTTAACTAATGTTGTTTACTAATGTTAACAAATTGAACCTTATTGTAAAGTGTTACACATATAATATATACAGTATAACATTTACAGTATTGCCAAAGTGTACACTTAAAGTACAGAAATAGACAATATAGAAAATAAAATAGCCCCATTATAAATAGTAATAAACAGTGATTGGTGTAATCTAATTACAAAGTAATTAATTACTCTAATTACTTGTTACTGTAATCTAACTTTTTATTAATAAAAAAGTAGTGTAGTGCACTACATTTCAAATTCGTGTAATGAGATTACAGTTCCTGACTTTTAATTAAGTGAGTTGCTTTTAATTACTCTGCTCTGGTTAGACATGTTTCTAAAATAATATTATACATGTAGAATACATTTAAAACATGAATTACGTTCATATGGACATCTGTTTGCATTTTGTGACTGCTGAAGGGTGTGTGCCCTCTAACAAGTCAATGAACAAGGAACTGTAGACATTATTTTGAATCTAATGAGAGGAAAAACAAACTTTTCTGTGAAAGAGTTTTAGAAAGTAACTTGCAAAGTAATTAGCAATGTGATTACATTTTCAGTGAAGTAATCAGTAAAGTCAGTAATCCAATTACAATTTAATAGTAATAGTAATTTGTATTGAATTACTTTTTTGAGTAACTTATGCAACACTGATAATAAACACCTTTATTGTCATATTTATATTCCTATACAGGGTTGGGAAATAATGTAATACATGTAACGGGATTACGTATTTAAAATACAAAATATAAGTAACTATATTCCACTACAATTACAATTTAAATCATTTGTAATCAGAATACAGTTACATTCAAAAAGTATTATGATAACTGAAGAGATTATTTTGCATTTTATTGTTATTTATTTCATGTACTAATTAGTCTATTTAGTTGGTAAAAATGTATACGTATAAATGATGCGATCAGATGTCGTTGTATACTCTGTGGGGTTTTGAAGCAAGTTTGGAGGAGCAGAAATAAATAAACTTGTGTAAAATGTCATGTTAACATTTATCTTTATGCTAAGCTAAAATGCTATTTCTAGCCCTTTTACATGCACCTGTTACCAGGCACGATTTTATTTTTTTCTATGAAGAAAATCCATGTTAGATCATATCTTTTTTTTTCTTTCTCTAGTAAGACATTTAATATTAGGTCAATGATGTACTGCAAAAATCTTATTCTTGATGTGAAATTTTGTATTGTTTTCCTGTAAAATATCTGAAATTCCTTAAAACAAGATCAATTTGATTTAGCTTGTTTTAGAAGCAACACTGCATAAGATATTTAGGCTTTCTTCAGTGAATGTATTTTTTAATGTGTCTTACTGTACTGGCAGATTTTTTTTGTATTACTTGTTATTAGCTTATTTATAGTCAAAACAAGTAAATAAAACTGCCAGTGCTGAATAAGTAATCCAACGTATTTAGATTACATTACTGACCTTGAGAAATCGAATGTTACAAATTACATTTTTCAGAATGTATTCTGTGTCATGTATTCCCTGTTTTTGCTTTTATGTTGAAATTCTTGTTTAATTCCTGTTTCCTGTTAGTTTTGTAGTCCTTTGTGATTGGTTCTCCCTGATTGTTTCCCCAGGTGTTTCTCGTTCCCTGATTGTTTCCCCAGGTGTTCCTTGTTTTCCCTTGTGTATTTAAGCCCTTGTTTCCCCTGGTTAGTTTGTCAGTCTTCACATGTGTTGTCATGTTCTGTGCCTGGGTCCCTGTGGGTTTTTTTTTTTTCTTCTTTTCTTTTCTTCTCTCTCTCTCTCTCTCTCTCTCTCTCTCATTCTGAGTTCTTTGTTTATCTTTTGTTTTGTTAAAAGCTGCATTTAGATCCTCATTCCTCACCTGCCTCACATTCTGTAATCTGTAGTGAAATACATTTAAAAGTAACCCTGTTCCTATATATGTAATTATCTTCATATTAGATGCACAAATATTTTTTTTCTCAATATCTCAATAGGCTGCCTCATTGCCACATCATTGTTTAATTGGCACAATGAGCCACCCTGGTGCCAGATTTGCATTTAGGTAGAAAATGTGCTGCATTGCAATGTCTCCTTTGGATCTTATTCATGCTGGTCATGTCTTTAAAACAATGAACACTCGCCGGGCAGCCGGGCATATTCAGACTGCAAAATGAAATATATCCATTTGCTTTTCACCCCCCTCTCAACATCCATGCTTCATTTTCATCTAATTGTTCCCTCTATTCTAGCAGCTCTTTGACAGGGGCACATGGGAGAGGAGAAAATTACAGACTACCTGATAATTAGCAAAGTTTACAGTAGAACTTGGATCTACACAGCACTAGCGGCTCCACACTAGAGCTTGCTTTCTCTTAGCAACTAATTAATTCTGCCTCTGAGGGCTCCTACTGTGGTGGAGGTAGATGCTGCAACAGCAGAATCCAAAAAAGGGAGCGAGATAAAGCAAGAGAGAGAGAAATAGTTAGTAGAATTTTTTTTTTCTCTGATGCCAAGGAACAGAACTGACTTTAATGCTCCTGGTGTTTTATTATTTGTTTCAGACTGAAATGGATTTCTTTCCAAATAGAAGTATCATTGGTGGTCACCATTACACCCGACTACAAACAGCAAGGCTTGTTCAGTTCATGACACACTTTAATTATTATAATGGCATTATCCATATCCGTCGATGTAACACAGGGAGAAGAAACAGCTGAGCGAAGTGGGTGTTAAGCGCAGGTTTTTAATCTCCTGTGGTTGAATTAAGCTTCTTTCTAAAGATGACTTTATTGGTGATGCTATCATCATCACGGCAACAGACTATTAAGCGGGATGCATCATCAAATGCCATCTCTCGTACACGTCGGGTGCCGAGATTATCTCCTCAGGGGCCTTATTGGATATAATTGTGATTTTTTTTTGTGTGTGTTTCTTTGTTTGTTTTCATTTATATCTAAATTTCCTTACCCCGCTGTGTAAAGCGATATTTGCGCTGAAGTGCTGCATGCAGTGAGTTTTAAGAATTATGTTGTGATTTCAGTGAAGTGTGGCATATCACTTTCCTCAGAGTGTGCGCTTATACTTTGATGGCTGAGAGTAAAAAAAATAAAATAAAATCACATAATTCACACAAATTTAATCTGAAAGGTGTAAAAGATCCACTGATTAAACCCAATGAGTGACAGCACAAATTAATGAAGAAGGTTACAGGAATAGTTCAACTAAAAATGAAGATTCTGTCATCATTTACTCACCCTCATGTCATTCCAAAACTATTTTTTTTTTCACTGTAATAAAAAAAAAAAAAAAAAAAATGTTAGGCAGAATTAATGTTTGAGTAGCTTCTCAGCCACAGCTGTCCCAGGCATGATTTTCAGTGAATAATTATGTAAATTTAAGTTTATTCCTAAAGCTATCATATGGCTTCAAAAGACTTGGAATAAAGTCAACGAGTCATATGGACTACGTTTCTTATGCATTTTTGTTCTTTTTGGAGCTTGACGGCCCCTGTTCCAAGGAAGAAAAAAAGTCATACGAGTTTGGAACAACATAATGTTGAGCAAATGATGAAATAATTATTTTTTGGGGGTGGGGGGGTAAAACATCCTTTTAAGGTACAAAAGAAACAAAGTACATCCAGATTTATGAAGCAAAACATCCTATGGTAAAACACACCCAACAGAGTGCAAAGCCATGAGCCCAAGGGCCAACAGAGGACAGCTGAAGCCAGACAAACGTGATGTTTGATGCAGGGCATCCGTTGAGACTCCAGCTACACGGAGAGACTGTTTGTGATGCAATCCAAGAGAGACGCATCTAGCGAAGAGCAGACGAGGCTAAGGCAGAGACAGTCATTATTTTCCGTGCAATTAGAGGAAACCTGAAGTCCTTGATAACGAGCACAAAAAATGCCACATAATTAGAAATACACCACAAACACCATTATTGTCAGGAGAACACGGCCGCATAATGAAGCAATTATAAATGAGCGGCTGAGCTCCTGTCATTAATTTTAGCTTTTAAGGATGTGAGAAGATGAGCAGAGGCTAAATGTTTCAGTGAGAGTGAGCGCTGAGAGGGTGCTTAAGGTAGTCAATGCCGTCAAAACCACTTGAGGTTCCCCTCAATGGCCAGATAAAGCCTTAAGTGGTCTGTGGAAAGACTCCTTTGAGCCCAAGCACTAGGGGAAGAGCTTTGTGTTAACTCGTGAGCTATTATGGCCATCAGAGGCAGCACAGCAGCGATCATTTATACACACATGTATGCATATTAAAAAACACAAACTAGGGCACTGACCTTGAGAACTTTGGTTTAGCATTATTGCCTGTTTAAACTTTTTGAGTGAATTTAAACAAAACAAAAACAAAAATACAATTGTAGGCTATTTTTTGACAATTAAAGGGATAGTTCACCCAAAAATGGAAATTTGCTTTTCATTTACTCACCCTCATGCTGTTCAAGCATACATAGCTTTCTTTCTTTCTTGGGACACAAATAGAGATGTTAGACAATCACAGTCTTAGTCACCATTCACTTTCATTGTATGAATAAAACAATGAAAGTGAATGGTGACTATGCCTATTATTCTCTTTTTGTATTCCACAAAAGAAAGGAAATCAAACGGGTTTGGAATAACATGAGGGTGAGCAAATGATGACCGAATTTTCCTTTTTGGATGAACTATCCCTTTAAGTTACACAGTAATTGTAGGTAAAAAGAGTTTGTCTAAAACGCTGTCTGAATGTGCTTTGTCCAGTCAAAATTCCTGGTGAACACTAACTGACCTTGAGAACAAGTTCAGTTGTAATTTTGCATGTTTTATTAAAATTGAATTAAAATACAAAGTAGGTTGGGATTTCAACCCGAATCCCCTTGCATGTTTACCGGGAGCCAGCCGGTACGTGATTGTTGTGCAGTATGTGTAAACATCACTCCCATGGCCTCAAGAGGCGCACTAGCGACTGACGCTAGGGGCTGTAGCCTTTATCCTCCTCGTTAGCGTGCCCACCTTCCATGCTGAAGACGCCCGTTTGATTCCCTTTCGGAGCGGTTTGAGCAGGACCGGTTACACATGCTAATTAAAAACTGTACCCTCATTGTCCTAACCAGATGTGACGCGATGCAACACTGCAATATGGGATAAAAGGTATCTTTTCTATGTTAGAGTTTTTGTCCTAAACAGCCGCGACAGCGACACTTGGCGAGCAACAGGGCACTCTATTTTTGGAATGGTTTCTATTTCTGTGAGGTTGCACCAGGCAGTATTTATTTGCCAAGGCTGTCACACACATAACAAATTTTGTGCTTTATGTTGCCTTCATGTCCTATCGGAATTATGGTAAATACGAGTTTCCCATTTGGATGTTGCACATGAACGACCCCTCAAGTTATAATTACGACTGAGAAACTCAGAGATAATTTTGATATGGGAGATGGGAGGAGCCGTAAACTTTCAACATGGAGGAGGAGAATACGGTTTCTGTATGACAGGTTTGATAATGTTTTCTAAATACAGCTAATTGTTAGCGCTTGCCGTTTCGGTCATATTCATTTAAGTATATCAACAAACATCTGATGCATGTTGAACATTTTTACATTGTGAAAACACATACACACACCAATTCAGGGGTGTGTTCCCAAAAGCATTGTTAGCCAACTATAATCGCAAGTTCCATCATTACCAACATAGTTCAACGATTTGGTGTTTCCCGAAAATGTAGTTCCAGTGAGCATTTGCAAACAGCATCGCAAAGTTGTGTGGTTGGAACTACAGCTCTCCACCTGTGGTTAGAAGCATAGTTCCTTGTTAATTTGCTGTGTGGACATCATTTGACCGCTGAGGCTTCTATATCTTTCATTCCATATATTTATTTAATTCTGTCAATACAATACAATACAATACCATTTTATTTCTAAACCACTTTAAAAACTACCACACCAAAGTGCTGTACAGTTAAAAACATAATCAAACATACTAAAAAACAATGCATCAATAAACACATAATAAACATAATAAAAATACAGTACAACAAACAGTCAATTCACACCATACACATAGACAAGGCCATACTCTGCTGTCTAGCTAATAACATTCTATCAACTCTCATATGCCACAGAAAATAAATATGTTTTCAAACATGTCTTAAATACTCCTATCTTGTCCGATGATCTGACCGACAGTGGCAGAGCATTCCACAATCTCGGTGCCGCCGCAGCAAATGCACGAACTCCCTTACCCTTAAAACGTGACCGTGGAATATTAAGCATCAATTGCTTATTAGATCTAAGAGGTCTCACGTAAGAGTAAGTGTTAATAATTTCCGATATACAATCTGGGGCCATACCATGTAATGCTTTAAACGCATAGATCAGAACCTTAAATTCTACTCTCTGTTTAATGGGCAGCCAGTGAAGAGAGGCTAAGATCGGAGTAATAGGATCTCTCTTTCTGGTATTAGTTAGCAGCCTTGCTGCAACATTTTTTACCAACTGCAGTCGTGACAAAGAGGACTGACAGACCCCTAGATACAGTGCATTATAATAATCCAATCACGAGGACACAAAAGCATGAATAACTTTTTCAAGGTCCTTAAAAGCTAGGACCAGTTTCAGTTTGGCGATGTTACTAGGCTGAAAAAAGCTATTCTTCACCACAGAGTTGATTTGCCTATCAAATTTAAGATCAGAATCAACAATAAAACACAGATTTCTCACTTGGTTCCTCACATAAGAAGATAAGGGCTCAGAACTATCTTTATATGTTTCAGCACAGCCACTACCACCAAAATTATAATTTCAGATTTCTTATCATTAAGCTGGAAAAAATTGCTGCTCATTCAGCATTTAACATCATCTAGACATTCCATCAGAGACTGAATTGACATATTATCACCTACATTAAGCGGTAGATACATTAGTGTATCATCCGCATAAAAGTGATATGAAATGCCATGCTTTCTGAAGATTGCTCCGAGTGATATCATGTACAAAGAAAACAAAAGCGTTCCTAAGACCGAACCTTGTGGGACCCCATATCAAATCTGGCAGAGGACGATAATAGATTTCCCACCTTAACTGAAAATGTCCTATGCTGCAAATAAGATGTAAACCATTTTAGCACTTTTCCTTGAATACCGACACATTGTCTAATGCGCTCAATCAAAATGGTGTGATCAACAGTGTCGAATGCAGCACTAAGGTCTAACAGAACTAAGCCCATGCTATTTCCAGAATCAAGACCTATAAAAATATCATTTAAAACCCTAATAAGGGCTGATTCTGTGCTGTGACGTGCTCTAAAACACAACTGAAATTTGTCCATTACTTTATTCTGCATTAAAAACTGATTTAACTGCTTCAAAACTATCCTTTCCAATATTTTAGATAAGAACGGGAACTGCGAAATAGGCTGAAAATTACTTAAATCCAAGGGGTCTAAATTTTGCTTTTTAAGCAGGGGCTGAACAACTGCATGCTTAAAGCTTAAAGGTACATCACCATTCATTAGACAACAGTTTATGATCAGGGTTGGGAGGGTTACTTCTGAAATGTATTCCATTACAGAATACATGCTGTAAAATGTAATTTGTAACGTATTCCGTTAGATTACTCAAGGTCAGTAACGTATTCTAAATACTTTGGATTACTTCTTCAGCACTGGTAGATTTTTTTCACTTGTTTTGAATATAAAAACTCTGCCAGTACAGTAAGACAAAATACACATGTTAAAAATAAATTCTCTGAAAAACCTGAATATCTTATGCAGTGTTGTTTCTAAAACAAGATCAATCAAATTGATCTTGTTTTAAGGACTTTTAGATATTTTTACAGGAAAACAATACACAAATTATTATCAAGAATATGATTTTTGCCCTAATATCAAAGGTCTTACTAGATAAAGAAATTATGATCCAATGTGAATTTTCTTGATAAAAAAATATGATCGTGCCTGGTAACATGTGCATGTAAAATGGCTAGAAATATAATTTTAGCTTAGCGTAAAGCTGACAATTTACACAAGGTTTATTTCTATTTCTTCTGCTCCAAACTTACTTCAAACTTACTTCTCTGTCTGCTCGTATGAAAGTGTTTCACCGCTGTTCAAATGCACTTTGGATCGCATCATTTATATGTATAAATGTTTTCCATCTGAAAGGACTAAATATTAAATGAAACAAATGACAATAAAATACTTTTTGAACTGTATTCTAATGACCAATTATTTAAATTGTAACTGTAGTGGAATACAGTTACTTATATTTTGTATTTTAAATACATAATCCCTTTACATGTATTCCGTTACTCCCCAAACCTGTTTATGATATATTGTATACTTGGGCCAATAGTACCCACCAACTCAATAAACAGTTTGGGAGGGATCACATCTCTTGAAGAAGAAGTGGCTTTCAATACACCCACAACGTCTACAATGCAGGACAGTGAGATGGGTTCGAACTCCTCAAAAGTCCCAGCTACAGTTGGCATACAGATTGGGACCAGCTTAGAAGATACACTATATTGCCAAAAGTATTCGCTCACCCATCCAAATAATTGAATTCAGGTGTTCCAATCACTTCCATGGCCACAGGTGTATAAAATGAAGCACCTAGGCATGCAGACTGCTTCTACAAACATTTGTGAAAGAATGGGCCACTCTCAGAAGATCAGTGAATTCCAGCGTGGTACTGTGATAGGATTCCACCTGTGCAACAAGTTCAGTCGTGAAATTTCCTCGCTACTAAATATTCCACAGTCAACCGTCAGTGGTATTATAACAAAGTGGAAGTGATTGGGAATGACAGCAACTCAGCCACGAAGTGATAGACCACGTAAAATGACAGAGTATGCTGAGGCGCATAGTGTGCAGAGGTCGCCAACTTTCTGCAGAGTCAATCGCTACAGACCTCCAAAGTTCATGTGGCCTTCAGATTAGCTCAAGAACAGTGCGTAGAGAGCTTCATGGAATGGGTTTCCATGGCCGAGCAGCTGCATCCAAGCCATACATCACCAAGTGCAATGCAAAGTGTCGGATGCAGTGGTGTAAAGCACGCCGCCACTGGACTCTAGAGCAGTGGAGACGCGTTCTCTGGAGTGACGAATCACGCTTCTCCATCTGACAATCTGATGGACGAGTCTGGGTTTGGTGGTTGCCAGGAGAACGGTACTTGTCTGACTGCATTGTGCCAGCTGTGAAGTTTGATGGAGGGGGGATTATGGTGTGGGGTTGTTTTTCAGGAGCTGGGCTTGGCCCCTTAGTTCCAGTGAAAGGAACTCTGAATGCTTCAGCATACCAAGAGATTTTGGACAATTCCATGCTCCCAACTTTGTGGGAACAGTTTGGGGATGGCCCCTTCCTGTTCCAACATGACTGCGCACCAGTGCACAAAGCAAGGTCCATAAAGACATGGATGAGCGAGTTTGGTGTGGAAGAACTTGACTGGCCTGCACAGAGTCCTGACCTCAACCCGATAGAGCACCTTTGGGATGAATTAGAGCGAAGACTGCGAGCCAGGCCTTCTCGTCCAACATCAGTGTCTGACCTCACAAATGCACTTCTGGAAGAATGGTCAAAAATTCCCATAAACACACTCCTAAACCTTGTGGAAAGCCTTCCCAGAAGAGTTGAAGCTGTTATAGCTGCAAAGGGTGGGCCGATGTCATATTAAACCCTATGGATTAAGAATGGGATGTCACTTAAGTTCATATGCGTCTAAAGGCAGATGAGCGAATACTTTTGGCAATATAGTGTATAATCACAGATCGTATTCCAATAATCTTAGTCGGTTTTAAAACATAATTAATGGTGTTAAAATAACACCCGAGGGTTATGAGAATTTTGTGTAATGATATTTGAAAAATAGTTGGCTCTTGCTAATTTCACTGATTCTTGGTACTTGGATAAACAATTTTTAAAAATCTCATAGGATACCTGCAATTTATCCTTTCTTCATTTTCGTTCTGCCCTTCTACACTCATGTCTCACCGATCACGTGTTTTCATTCAGCTAAGTTTGAAATGTAGCTTTGCACTTTCTTAATTTGAATGGTGCAATGCGATCCAGTATGTCAGTGCAGACAGAATCAAACAAAATAACCAGCTCCTCTACTCCCATTTCAGAAGATACACATTCAGTAATACTCCTTGAAACATGGTCATTAAAAGCAATAGAAAAATTCTTAGTTGTGACAGAGTTAATGAGACAGGAACATTATGCATAAGTTTTCTGTTTTGGAAGGTTATCATCCATCAACAGATTAAAAATAATTGTACTATGGTCAGAAAAACAATTATCTGCAATTTCCACATTTGAAACCGGTACACCCATACACAGGACCTGGTCTAAAGAGTGGCCACGCTGATGAGTGGGCCCAGAAACACATTGAATAAAATTAAATGAATCAATAATATTGAAAATTTCCGAGCCAAAGGCTTCGAAGGACAACAAACATGAATATTAAAATACTAAAATATTGTCAAATGAAGCAACAACCATAGATAATAAATCAGTGAAATCTTGAATAAAAGATGCATTATACTTTGGCGGTCTATATACCAGAATACATAAAACGGGAGTAGGCATATCTATTACAAACAGTTGGGCCTCAAATCTTTGTTACCCTTCAGATGGTAATAATCAACATTTATGTCAATTTTTAAAGACCACAGCTATACCACCACCTTGTCCACTAGACCTTGGTGTGTTAAAATATGCACAGTCTGCAGGTCAAAGTTCTGAAATAGGACTGGGAAATAGAAACAGTGAATCATCACTGTTGAGCCAAGTCTCTGTGATAAATAAAAAAAATCTAGTTCACGCGAATTATAAAAGTCATTCAAGATAAAAGTGTTATTTGAAACAGAATGCACATTGACCAGCGCTGCTGTTGTTACAAGACTTTGACCACGTTTACATGCATTTAAGAAACCATTTATTCCAGGGTTTTGCAGAAAGTGGGGTTCTAAAACGTAACAAAAACATAAGTGCAGCCTTTTAAGGGATTAAATGCTGTTAAGAGAAAGCGCTTTATCACACATGATTTCTATCGGAGAACACAGCTTTTATGTATTTATGTTAATGCATAAGTTAAGTGTTTTTGAAGAGTGCTTATGTGCATATGCTCAAGTGCTTCAGGGGAACACCGAAGTCTAATATAGACGGAAACCCCACTATTGCAGCGCAATGCATCTGTCACATTACAAAGTGCATGCCGCTTTTGTGTCTTCAGCAGCTTTTTTGCATTAAACAGCTTTCTGGTGTACGTGTAAATGAGCTATTATACTTTAATATTTGCAGAAGTTATTACTCCACTCCCTGTGTTATGTCATTAATGACAGCTCAACCAACGTGGTTCAAACGATGAAT
Source organism: Myxocyprinus asiaticus (assembly GCF_019703515.2). NCBI lineage: Eukaryota > Metazoa > Chordata > Actinopteri > Cypriniformes > Catostomidae > Myxocyprinus > Myxocyprinus asiaticus. The sequence continues at coordinate 28,338,721 of NC_059367.1, forward strand.
GTGTGACACAGTTACTACTGTTTCAGGAAACAGTCATGACAAGCTAGTTAATTTCAACAACGATGCATCATACTATGGTGGTTATGCAGTGAGTTATGTCGTTGTACGTGAAGATTGGTGGAGACATACCGGCTAGAGATAACATGAGATCGGCAAAATAAAACCAGGAGTACCACGTGAAACATAAACAATGGTAACAGACTGAATTTGGATGTAATTCATAAAGTTACATTGCCCTGTGTATGTGTGTAATTGTGTATTTGAGAAAGCATATGTCCATACGCAGCCTTGGTGAGAAATTGTTTGCATTCAATAAACAGACCATCTGACTGTTCTGATTTCTGATTTTATTGTCATTCATCATCATTTTAGTGTATGAATATCACAGTGTCACGTCTAGTGTGGACAGACAGATTGCTTGTTGCTGGAATCTTGTTGCGTCTGGTTAGGACACGGTATTAGACTAACACATCTTAGGTTGCGTCCACATCAATAAGTTTTTATAATAAAACACAACGTTTACGCCTCTCATCCACACTTGAACAGCGTTTTCTTCTGACCAAAAACAAAGACTTTCTAAATGCTCTCTAGTACTGCAAATGGAAAACAGAGTATGGACATGGCTTCACACTTATGTTAAGAACTACTAAGATGTTAAACTAAGATATACAGTATGTGGGCTTTTTTTTTTTTTGTCCTTTGGTCATGTCTTATCTAGCTTGCAAGTGAGCTAAGAATGACGATGGTGCCCCACCCAAAAAATAGCTCGATACCAAGCTTGTGATAACCGACAATAAACCGAAACCAACACCATTAAAGCTCTACAGAGTGTCAGGAACATATTTGAATGCTGTAATGAGTGCTCTTGATGATTTCATTGAAATATGGGGGAGTCACTACATGTGTATGTTTGTTTGTCCTGTAGACTGTATGTTGTTGATCATATTAAACTTAAAGGCATAAAAAAACATGGGCAGTTTAAAGGCAGAGAAAGCTGGAGAGAGAGCATCATTACGGCCACGCTTGGATCTCCATGCTTTCTTGAGAGGAAAGAGAGAAAAACTCCTCATCCACGAAAATAACTCAAACGTATTGATCTTGCTTTGAAATGCACAAGCCGCTCTCCCTAAACCCTGCCAATTAAAAAAGTGGGGGTGAATTTCATTGAAATGCCACACGCTTAGTCTTTATCCCCAACCACAACCGGCCCCCCACCACAACCCAAGCAGTGAAGACAAGCAGACACAACGTTTTATTAATGAGAATTTCTCTTCTTTGATTTCCCTCTAACTGCTAGATTAGCAGCAATACGCTGAAATCCAAGACTCTTCCATATATATATATATAAGGAACCGCGGGGCAGTATACACAGTAAAGCTGTCTCTACAGCATTGCACAGTAAACATGAAAACACAGAGAGAGATACATTTCTTGTTCAAACACCACACACTCATGCACACACACACAGCGCGTTGAACTCCAAAGAAGTTGCGTCATCCAGCACACTTAGAAATACAATCTTATTAATAGAAAGGCTGGTGCTACAGGCACACTACATCATTATTGTCTTGAGAATGCAGCAGTAGAGAAGGAGGCAATTAGGCTGAGGAAGCTGCGAGGTTGCCATTATTTTAGCATTTAATGACCAGGCGCTACAGCGGGGGCTTGATGCAGAAATGAGGGCTTCAGCTCTAAAATTATGCATTATCTGGCAGATCTTAGTGCAACCCCTTTAGACTCCCTCTCCTTCACCATGAATAAATTTACATGGGAATGCTTATTTCTCTAATTTAGGCAGTAACATTAGAATATACAATACAAATCTACCCATGGAAGACAAGCATCTACGCTCTGTTTTGGTTTTTAATGACCCTGTTTCATGTCGTCCTGCTCTTTTTTGTTCTTTTTTTTTTTCGTCATGCAAGTGGGGGCTGGTACAGACTAGTGGAAAAAATTATTGTGTCTTTCCTCTATTAGTTCAGGTACCATTTGGGCAAGACGGGGAAATATGTTGAGGCCTGTGTGGAAAGTGGGCCTCATGTTTGTGGTCTAAAAGTAAGAAAACCTGCATTTCAGATTAGAATGCCAAATGTTTGAGGTACGATGACAAATGTTAGGAACTGGATCTTCAAAGGTAGTCCAGTAGCTCAACTGGTAGACCAAGGGTCTTCAACAGAGAGTCTGAAACAAATTTTTGAGGAAAAAAATGGAAATATGCATTTAACAAAAATACTTCAACCAAGGCTTAATGTTTCATTATTTCTCTGACATTAAAATGAATTAACCCCTTAAACTCTGGTGCATTTTGAGGCTGCCGTCTACAATTTTTCACACTCAAATTTCAAAACTCACCACTCACACATACTGTGGACTAATTGCAAAAAATAGGTCTCATTTTTCAGAAATTGTTTTTTACAATCTTATGATAAACAGAAAGTTTTTTCCCCCTAACTTTGAAAGCATGTAATTCTGGTTCTGTTTGCTCTATCTCCCAGCAAAGTCTTATTTCATTCCACTAGATGGCCACAAGTACTAGGATACATAATTTTTTCTCTATCACCTTCCATCACAAAATGCAGATCTGAAATGTAGGTAGCGCTCTAACGCATTTTAGCCCTCAAAGATGTGCTCATCCATAGACATTCAGTCTAATTTTCAGTCATGCACCACCCTCATTGTTTCATCAAATATCTCGGCCTCTGAGTGGACTAGAAGCTCAATCTATGGGTCATTAGAAAGCTGAAATTTAAATAAATACAATTTTTATCACCGATATTCGATAACATATTTTTCCGATGATTTGTTTAGAATGTTTTTTATGCTGGACTGCATATTTTCTGGACTAAGATATAACATTGTATTATTCATCCAAGCAAGCTCACAGACAAGTAAAAAATGGCTCATTATTTAGAAAATTGCCCAAAGTAAGAGCAGATATAAAGTTTCTGGCTAATTGGAGCTTACAGCAGCAGTGATCATTGCATAAAAGAGATGTTTGTTTTTGTAGCATTAAAGAAATCATTTTTCACTTTGTGATTCTTTTGAAAATTTTCAAACTATGGTATTAGGGAAACAAAATAGACATTCCTGAGAATGATAGCTTTTTTATTTGATATACTGTATGACTGGTCCATTTAAGTGCTATGTGAAAGACTTTTATTTTCATATTAATATTTCTACCACACTACCTCTAGGTGGTGCCTATTTGTGACGTGGATGTTTTCAGCCCTTATTTTATTATTTTATGTAACATACAGTACTGTGCAAAAGTTTTAGGCACCTAAGATGTTTCACAAAAACGTTTGTCTTAAGATGGTTATTTATATCTTTAGCTTTAATGACCACGTGTGTCAATATGAAAAATACATTTTAGACTCCCAAACATTACTTTTGCAAATAGAAAAGATTAGAATAGAAGAACAGGGCACTCTGCAAGAGATGGCAGGCCCCCACAGAGCCCCCCATTGAACATCGAGTCAGTCTGGGATTACATGAAGAGACAGAAACAATTGAGTCTAAATAGATAGAAGAACTGTGGCGAATTCTCCAAGAAGCTTTGAACATTCTATCTGCTAACAACCAAGAAAAACTGTGTTCAGGTGTACCTAGGAGAATTGGAGCTGTTTTAAAGGCAAAGGTGGGAACCAAATATTGATTTTGCTTTTTTATGTTTACTGGACTTTGTATGATGTTAACTGAAAAATGAAAACTAATTATGGCATTATTTTTGAAGACATCCTCACTATGCAAAATTTTTCACAATTGCCAAAAACTTTTGCACAGTACTGTACATGCAAAAGTGATGGTGTTCCATGAAAAGTTCAGATTCCAAGATTTCAAATGTGCCTGACCCCCCTTTGGACCTGTTGGCGGGTCCATAGAGTTCAAATTACAATGTAATATACAAGTAGGGATGTCAAAAGTACCATTTTTCAACAGTACTCAACTCTATCTATCTCAGAAGGGTGCTCGCGATAAATGTGGCAATCTGGCTGCCCAAATGAATGGACAAATCCAAAATGCCCATCATGCAAGTGTAACACCTGTGTGTCACTAAAGAAATAATCAAGGTAAAAGTAAACCAGGTAAATATACTACACTGGAAACATGTACCTATGGGCCATCAGAAGATTAGGTACCAAAGGAGGCGGCAGCAAACACACACACTCAGTTAGGAAAATAAATCTTTGTTTATGTTGAATGTTTTTGTAAAGATGAATTGGTATTGACAGGACATTCAGTGTTAACCAGAATATTTCTCTGTTCAGTTTTCCAATGAAATACATGAAATGGATAAAAAAAAAAAAAAAAATACAAAAAAAATTGATCATTAGAAATGACCCCTTTTTGGTTTTTAAACCTTATTTGTTTCTGTTGTATCTCTAATTTTAAACAACTATATTTTGAACCAGTTGCAAATTGTTTTACCTTGGTACAACACAATTTAGGCAAATACCATACAATACAATCAACAAGAATGAACCATGAACATGAATTTAACACATTCACTTTAAGAACAATAGTACAGGATTATTACTGACACTCAAATATCAGTCTCTGTTCTAGTTAAAGTTAAAGCACTCATCAAAATCCTTTTTAGATCCCCTGTCCGTTTAGTTTAGTTTAACTCTTATACCAAGAGGAAACAACTCCAAAAATTATCCAAACCATTCATGCAAGGATCCATGTTCTGTCTCATGGGTGGCTCGCCATCTTCCTCTCACGTGTGCGAAATGGATAGTTACACAGCAAGCGATTCTGGTTCAGAGTGAAATCCATAAACGAAAAAAAAAAACCCTGACCTGCACATGGCAGGACATTACACTCAGTTCACGTTTGCTCAGATTATTTTTAACTCAAATCAGCACTGCTTATTTAAGTCAGTTTATAATCACAACGCTCTTAATTAAAATAGACAACATACAACAGTATTAATCATATAAACAGTTAAAATGCATAGTTAAACTTTCAACTAACACAGTAGTTCAGACATATAATTTAAAATATCACTCAATATAAAACTCACCAATTCACTTTTGAAATAACAACAGTTTGTGTGTTGAATCTAACTTTTTAAAATGGCTGGGGCAGGTTAACTACAGGATTAACCTGATTGGTCAATTCACATCTGCAGTGCAATTCTTCTGTTTTAATAGTTTTTGTTTTTTCTTCTTCTTCTTCTTCTTCTTTTTGTTTTTGCTGGAATATTTTACAAGTAAAATTTATTTTAATAAAAACATTTATTTATTCAGTTTCACTTGTCTGATTCATTATTTATTTTTTATGTCTTGCTCTAAATATATCTTAATTTAAGCCTTGGTTAAATTAAAAACAAAATCCGATAATAATAATTAAAAAAAAAATACTCACTGCTATCTATGAAAGGAAACCACTCAATGCCACCATGTCTTTGTTTTTATTACTGTTCTTAGTTTACGTCATACTTCTAGATCTTTTTTATTACTATTATGACTTGCCTGAATAGTTACAAAACGTGAAGCAATGTTTACTTAAAGAGCCCATATTATGCTAATTTACAGGTTTATTATTTTATTTTGGGGGTCTACTAGAATAGGTTTACATGATTTAATGTTCAAAAAACACATTATTTTTCTCATACTGTACATTTCTGCTAAACCTATTTTCATCCTCTGGCTGAAACACTCTGATTTAGGTCCTGTCTCTTTAAAGCCCTCCTTTCCGAAAAGCCCAGTCTGCTCTGATTGGTCAGCTGGCCTAATCTGTTGTGACTGGTCAACCGCATAGAGCGTGTGTCGGAAATGTAACGCCCCTTACCATAACTGAGTTTCAGGCTTCCTTAACAGCTGTAAACACTACTGTAACTATGGTAACAATGCAGTCAGTTTTTGCCACCAGTTTGAGTCCGATAATGAAAGTTTGGAAGAACAAGTTGATCAACCCGAACCACCTTCGCAAGCATGACTTGAGAAGGACATTTCATAGTGGTAAGTTTTAATTTTGTAGCTTTCTTACAAATACACTGTTGATTATTGTGAACCTAACAAAGCTTCAAGTAAAAGACATGTAGTGCATCTAAGTTAGTCATCTTTTGCTGGAATGGGTGTAACCGAACTTTTTTCACCCGAGATATGAACGGAGAACAGAGGCTTACTCCCAGATGGACATTACCGGTGGTATTAGAGAGTTAGTGAGCAAGTTAGCCGTGGACTACCGTGGATAGCGGACGTAAATTTACAGCTTGTAATTATATAATTATATAAGACTCTTTTGTTACACAGTTTTAGGTAAAATCAGCCCACAGCAGAATAGTAAACCCTTACCAAGACAAAAACATTACATAGCAAGTTAGCCAAGCACTACCGTGGATTGCAGATGTAAAATTACCGTTTGTAAAAATAAATCCATCTCTACACTTGATCACTATTCATGATAGTAAGAACGACAAACAATCTGCATAATTCTACACAATTGTTGGTAAAAGTGGGCCCACAGCTGATTAGCAAAACTATTTCAACACAATAACATTAGCTAGCAGGTTAGTAGAGGCCTACAACTGTGCACTGGGTGTACACCGTAGCTACAACACAAAACTCTGCATTTGAACTCTGGGTAGCAGATAAATCTACAAATAATCAAGCATACTTACAAGTTGTGATCCTGAAGTGCCAGATTGTCCCAACAAAGTGGGAACTGCACCATCTTTCAGGAGTAACGTCTTGAAAATCCAGCATTGGTTGTGATTGTACTGCTAAATAACTAAAATTAATTTTAACCACTGATTCTTCAATTCGTCTGCCTTTGGAAGTCCAAACAAAGAGGTTTTGCTTTTGCAGTGAAGAAAACAGCGTCTTCTCGACAAGGCAACAACACTAACCCAACTCATCCGGGCCTCGGCTATAACTACCTTTGTTTGAGGGCGGGCCAAAGTAGCCATTAGGTGGGCATTATGCAAATGTGTTACATAGTGACATAGATACTTTACGGATGAAATGGCTGGACTACAAACCAGCCGTTTCGTGTAGTTCTTGAGCAGTGTTGTCTGTGGGAGAGAATATAGGACAAACAGCTATATTACACACTAAAGGAAAGGTAAAATCCCAAAAAGCATAATAGGGCCTCTTTAATTAAGACACACTTGAAAAACATGGCATTATTTTCATTTAATATTAACACTGATATTAAACTTTTTTATAGATGCTAAAGAATATAAAAGAAATTACAGTTTTTAATATGCACGTACCTACTGAAGAATGTAGGTACAAAGAATGTATTGTATACAAAGAATGTATTGTATACAAAGAATGTATTGTGCTATATTTTAAACATCACACTTGTGTACAAATATTTAATAAACATTTGAAATCATAAATGGTGCAAAAATGTCTACTAAATGTCATTCTAACATCCGTCAGGTTACGTTCTAGCAATGTATTGTACATAAGAAAACACTCTAAAAGTTGAGTAGATGATTTGTCAACATACTTTTGTTGTCAGGGAAAAGTCTGTATGTTGATGAAAGTTTCTATGGATAATGTTCTCCTCTGCACACCATAAAACATAATTCAGTTATAATGCCTTCAATGGCTCTCACGGTATCAACAAACCAATTTGTTTGACTCTCTCGACAATCATTCTTAACCAAGACATGTCGACACAGCTTGCACTGTCAGTCTAAGCTCCAGCTGATTTCTGCATAAGAAGTTACAGGCGTCCAGTGAAGTCGAGACTGAGAAGATGCTTCTCTCACTGCTAAGAGATGTTCATCATTCTTGATCTGAGTCTGTCAGGCCCTGGTGTTTTAGTGCCTCTTGCTATTAGGCAGAATTGATAGGCCAAGAAGGTAGCGAATAGCAGAAACGTGTGAAATTAAGGTGGGCATTGCATGTGTGTGTGTGTGATTGGAGAGAGCAAGTGAAGTGTGGCTGTCATTTAATCAGCAATTTATCAGTTTAGGCTGTACCTTGTTGCAATGGAGGGAAATTGTTGTTGCCTTCAGGAGAGATGAGATGGTGTCTCGCCTTCTCCATTGCCCCCCCCCCCCCCACTGTCTCTCTCTCTCTCTCTCTCTCTCTCTTTCTCATTCTCTCTTTCATTCTCTCTCTCTGTCTGTCTCTCTCTACATGCTACTCTTAATGTAGTCTGACAGCAGGGGGCTGGCTGGAGTGGGAGAGATATGGTTGAGAGGTATTTTTTATTGTTATTATTATTATTTCTGAAAACCCTCAATTAATATATAGTGTCGTCGTCCCCTCCATGGGTGAGCAGCTATAGCTGTGTGACAGAGTGGTGAGGAGAGGGAGAGAGAGAGGTTACAACAACACATCTCCTGTGGCGGCTGCGCCATTCTGTGTCACAGGGCCGAGGTCACACACTTATGTCGGTTGCTTTGGGAACAGACACGTATACACACACTCGCAAACACACACACACATCTCTGCTATGACACTGAGCACATTCATTTCAGGACAATCAATGCTTAATTGACATTTTTCCCATTAGGCTTCTCTATTAATGTCTTTTTAAATCAGATTTGTATGAGTTGTGAGCTAGTTCACGTTAGATTTCCCATTTTAGAAGGCTAATCGAATTACCTCATTGGGCTTCGGTGGAATAGTATTTTTCTATATCCATGACAATATTCGATTTAAATAGCCTCCTACTAAACAGGTTGACAAGCATACAGTAGTGTATTAATCTTAGCACAATGTCTGCTGAAATGACATGCAATCTACAATGCACAGACGTTTTCGAATGAGTTGTCTGTCACCGAAATCACTGTACCTGTGACAGAAAAAAATCGTTTTCCCATGGTTTTGTTTTTTGTGTAAAACTCTATTGGACATTGCAGTCGTGCCTATAAGACTAAGTGCTGGGGCATTAATGGTCAGAAGGACACTGGACTAAGCAGCGGTGCTATCACACCATGGCTTTTCGACAAGAGCCTCTTTAATACCGAGCAAATTCACCATTGTTAGCCTGCTGGGCTGACAAGCAGGGCAGGGAAGCCAGGAGCAGCCCTGTTTAATGCCTGTGCCCTGTAAAACAGCATTGCACAGCAGAAAAGTCAGCCCTGTGTTAAATACCTGCAGGGCATACTCCAGGCAACCAGGGGAGAAGAAGAGAGAAATGGAGGGTGGAATAAGAACTAGGGCATCTAAAAAAAGGAGAAATAGGGAGCAGGAGCTCTCACCTGGCAGGATTTGATGACACACATAAGTTAAAATGTGTAATTCAAACTAAGTTTCTGCATAACAGCAGTCTGTGTCATGTTGCCAAACATTTAATTACTGGTGGCCTATATTGTTTACTAAAAAAAAAAAAGAGAAAATGATAAAAAAAATAAAAAAAAACCTTAACAATACAGTTATGGCTACATTATTTTGTATCTATACCTGAGGAATTTCTACCTCATCAAACTCTTTAAATTAGTTTTGTTTGTGTAACCTAATGTAGTCAGGTTGATTCAGACAAGTTAAGTTATATATTTGAGTTGTATTAAAGTGTAGAGTTGTTAAGAGCTAAAGAGAGAGAGAGAGAGAGAGAGAGAGAGAGAGAGAGAGAGAGAGAGAGAGAGAGAGGAAGAAAAGTTGATTTCAGGAATGAAAAAGAAAAATAATCTAAAATTGAGATTAAATTAAGAAAGGCATTACAAGGATACAATTTATTATATTATTCGTATGTTTTAGTATTTAAGTGTTGCTTTAAGATGCTTTAAGATTTTTTTGATACAAAACACCCTGATCAGATAAACAGAAAATGACAAAAGCTTTCTGCTGTGAATATGCATGTGTTCCGAAAGTCTCTGCAGAGTTATAAGCATGTCGGCCCACATTTGAGATGTTTCCTGTTTCTTTACTCAAACGTGGATTAAACTGTTCTGCGATGAAGACACGATTTGACATCTTCTACCCACTGCATGTCTGGAACCGACATGCTCACAGCTCACTTTTACATCGGGCACGTCGCCAGACAGCCTGCCCTGGGTCAAAGTGGGGCCGCTGTGGCCAGAGACACATTTGCTTGTAACTTCTGTCACCTGTTGCTTAAGGGACAAGGCAGCGTGACTGAAACCGGTCAGATGAGTGCAAAAAATACTACCGAGCCACTATCTGATACTGGTGTAGTGGTGAAATCTATGTCCCTGTCAATTTAGTTTCCTCAGGCACGTCAGTGGCACAGCTCAGAGCTCATTGCTCATATTAACGCTGACAGAAATCAGCAAAGCAGGCGTCAAGCATACATACTTAGGCCAGATCGCTCTCACTCAGAGGGAGCCATTGGCTACAGATGAAGCATGTCTGATGGATCGTGGTGGTGGACTTCAGAGATGTCTGAGATAAAATATATCAACATCTCAGATGAGCATTCTATGGGCTGAGATGAAAACGTGCATGTGAAGACACAAAGTGAGCTTAAAGACACCATGAAACCAAAATTAGAGTTTTATGGCTTTTAGTTAATGTGCTTTATCTTTGAGGCCATCTATGTGCTAGTGTACTCCTAAACATTGACAAAAATCCCTTTTAGCAAATATACATGGGAGTTTCTTTATCCCAGGGCACTTTTAGCACTATGGACTTCTAGAAAGTAGTTTTGTTACAAAATGTTAACATTCTCACACATTGGTATTTATTTATTTATTTTTGTCTATTAACAATGTCCAACAGTGTACTTTATGTACAGTATTTGCATCACAGGAGATTTATGTCCTTTTTGTCCTTTTTTCTGAAAGTTTTGAAAATTCCCACCACAGTGTCATTTTTACCACATCTCAGATTCTGTATTGTGTTTAACAGAATTCGTGGTGGAAATGACAATGATGCAGAAAGTCATTTTAACGTTTTTGAAATAAAAAGGCAGACTCCTTTGTGTTACTAAGGCTAATTTCATAGCCAACACTTGATGTATCCTAAATACACACAATTAAATACAATTTTCACACTTTTTGCATAATTTGATTTAATTTGGAAAGGACACCTAATAAAAGTATTCTGCACACAATTGGTATTTACATTGATTATTTTTGTTTTGGTAACACTTTACAATAAGTTTCCATTTGTTAACATTAGTTAATGCATTATGTGTCATGAACAAACAATTAACAATATATATTTTTACATCATTTATTAATCTTTGTTAATGTTAGTTAATACAAATACAATTGTTCATTGTTAGTTCATTGTTAGTTCATAGTGCATTAACAAATACGTTTGATTTTAAATCAAAATTAATAAATGCCTAATAAGTATTGTTAGTTCATTTTAACTCATGTTGTTAATTAATGTTAACAAATGGAACCTTATTGTAAAGTTTTACCTTTGTTTTCTTTGAAAATCACTTGTCTCACAATTAATCTTAAGCATGCTCTTCACTGACACTTTTATATATACAGCTCTGGAAAAAATTAAGAGACCACTGCAAAATGATCAGTTTCTCTGGATTTACTATGTATTGGTATGTGTTTGAGTAAAATGAACATTTTTGTTTTATTCTATAAAGTACTGACAGCATTTCTCCCAAATAAAATATTGTCATTTAGAGCATTTATTTGCAGAAAATTACAACTGGTCAAAATAATAAAAAGATGCCATGTTTTCAGACCTGGAATAATGCAAAGAAAACAATTTCATATTCATTTTTAAACAACACAATACTGTTTTAACTTAGGAAGAGTCAGAAGACAGAGACAGAAATCAATATTTGGTGGAATAACCTTGATTTTCAGTCACAGCTTTCATGCGTCTTGGCATGCTCTCTACCAGTCTTTCACATTGCTGTTGGGTGATTTATGCCACTCCGGATGCAAAAATTCAAGCAGCTTGGCTTTGTTTGATGGCTTGTGGCCATCCATCTTCCTCTTGATCACATTCCAGAGGTTTTCAATGGGGTTCAGGTCTGGAGATTGGGCTGGCCATGACAGGGTCTTGATCCGGTGGTCCTCCATCCACACCTTGATTGACCTGGCTGTGTGAGGTGGAGCATTATCCTGCTGGAAAAACCAGTCCTCGGAGTTGGGGAACATAATCAGAGCAGAAGGAAGCAAGTTTTCTTCTAGGATAACCTTGTATGAGGTTTGATTCATTCGTCCTTTACAAAGATGAATCTGCCAGGTTCCAGTCTTGCTGAAGCACCCCCAGATCATCACCAATCCTCCACCAAATTGGGTGCGAGACATTGTGTCTTGAAGGCCTCTCCAGGTCTCTGTCTAACATTTGACGACCAGGTGGAGGATCGGTGATGATCTGGGGGTGCTTCAGCAAGGCTGGAATCGGGCAGATTCATCTTTGTGAAGGACGCACGTATCAAGCTACATACAAGCTTATCCTTGAAGAATTTTTTTGTGTTTTACTCAAACACATACCTATAAATAGTAAATCTAGAGATGCTGATAATTTTGCAGTGGTCTCTTAATTTTTTCCAGAGCTGTATATATATTTACACCAATCAGCCACAACATTAAAACCACCTGCCTAATATTGTGTAGATCCCCCTCATGCCACCAAAACAGCACCAACCCTCATCTCAGAATAGCATTGAGGTGATATTCTTCTCACTACAATTGTACAGTGCTGTTATCTGTGTTACCGTAGACTTTGTAAGTTTGAATAAGTCTGGCCATTCTCCGCTGACCTCTCTCATCAACAAGGCATTTCCATCCACAGAACTGCCCCTCACTGGATGTTTTTTGTTTTTGGCACCATTCTGAGTAAATTCTAGAGACCGTTGTGCATGAAAATCCCAGGAGATGAGCAGTAACAGAAATACTATATATAGCAAATAAATTGTTTTTGGTGTGGTGGAAACGACACCCCAAATATGGGACATTCGTAATAGATAGAAGTCATTTTCACACAATAAAACTCAAAATGGTTTATATTTATTTAACTCTTTGATAAGATTATCATAGATGTAAATGTGTAATAATTTTTTTATGGATTTCATAGTTAAATATTAAAGAATCTGGGCTGGAACAAGGCTAAAACAGTAAAAATTAAATTATACAGAAAAGGCATTTGAAAAGTACCCAAATTAAATGGCCTGGCGAAAAGTTTCCAAGTCAGCTGACCATCATATAATAAAAAGAAAACAGTTGAAATCTGTTAGTTTTAATAAAAATCAACCCCTGGGACATAAAAGTGCCCAAAGTTGAAGAACCACCCACATAATTATATAATTTACAGACTTTCTCTACTGGGAAATCGGACCAAAACTATTGATTAATCATTTTGTACTATACAGATATTTGTTCAATAAAATGTTCTCTAGAATGAGAATGTCCTTTTCACTAATGCCACTGGCAAACAACTAAGTAGCAAACCATGGTTCATGGCTCTGACATAAATCCTTTTAGCTATGAAAAAAAAAGAAAAAAGACATGCCCTTCAGTATTCCCCAACAAAAATACCTGTATCAATAGAGGAATCATCACAGGAAAGAAAAGTGAGCCCGTCAAGCAATTTCATAGGGTTTTTAAAAGGATATTCCCAGCTAAAAATAAAAAATAAAGGACACTTTTTTCTATTAAACAAAACAATTCACATATATAATAAAACAGGCCTTAGAACCTAAACCCCTAATATTCTTACAAGATATTTATATAATATTTATACGTATAATAAGCTTATCTACTGTAGAAGGCTGCATAAACTGCAAACATCCACAGCTTCTTAATGCAAAGGACTTTACTGGTGTGTTCGTTCATGCTCTTCACTAACTCAATTTAATCAGTCAGCTCAACTCATGCTTATTTATAAGTGAATAACATGTTTGGAACTGAAGATTCTGGATATTTGGTTTGGATACTGAACATCTCCCATGTCCATGCTGCGATACCAGTGTGTGGAGGTTGAGCCGGGTTTCATTATTTACATCTCTGTGGATCCTCCTGAGCTCTAATCTGCATGTCTCGCAAGCTCCTCAGGGCTATTTCATTTCGCTTTAATATGTGCGTTTGACATTTTGTTCATTTAGCTTCCCCCTTTAATTTAATTGACATGCTGCTGCCTTGTTTTGTTTGTTCTCATATGTGTAGGGATGTTTTTATCACCCTCATCTTCTAATGCTTCAATATCACTGCAGTTGTGTTGGAACTTTTATTAAGTGTGGACAGAGAGTGAAACAACTGAGTTTATGCGAGAAGCATGCATATGAGAAGGTCAGCCAAACAAACATCTCAAAAGGCTTCCAAAACCAGTAGGACATCAGTGTATTTTTCCCAAAATGTGGTACACGTGGGCACACTTCATCTATGCAATAAATACCAGTGGCATCATCAGAACTGTGTTGCATAATTTGACCGACTGAATTATGAATGACTGAGATTATGAGGATGCAGGGATATCATAAATTCGGTTATCGATTTTGCGCATTGGTTCATGGTGCCTCTAAACAGTTAGTTGATGGTGAAGACTGATGGTAAACTCAATTGTAAAAAAGTACTTAGGCAAAACAAGCTCTGAGACTTGTGTGGTTCAGTTAATTATTTCAGGAAGTTTTGCATAAGTAACACTTTTTGTTAAACTTATTTGAGCAGCAGTATTTAAAAAAAATCTTTTATCTTATTTTCCATTTAGGAAGCCATTTTTAGAGGCTTTAGGCAAGAGTAGTTTCTCTAAAGTACAAATGGACAAGAGCCATACATTTCCTCAATTTTATTTATTTAACATGGAAGTGTCAATGAACAATATCAGAGAAAAAAATGACTAGAATTAATTTCTTGAGAATAATGGTTAAAAAAAGATCATATATATATATATATATACACACACACACACACACACACATACTATAGACTTTAAATATACAGTAAAACAATATATTTTATAATAGTTTATATTACAATATTATTTTAGAATATATCTATTAATATATACATTTAACAACATATTTTTTTGAGAATTTTAAGTTAAATTGTAATGCATAAGAGAAAAACAGAAAATATAATAATAATAATAATGTTCTTTTGGATATGGTAACTTCGTTTCATTATAAGATTATTGTTTAGCTGTTGTACATCTAATCTGGATTATGCATAAAGTATGTTAACATAATACAACTACAATTTGGAGACTATTTTTTTGAAAAATGTATCAATATTACTTTTCTGTAAAATGATACATTTGAAAGGAAGGTTTCACAAAATGGTGTGTCTGTCTTTGATACAGTAGCTGCACGTGTTCTTTGTTTCAGCGAAATGAGAATGCGCAGCTCGCAAATGGTGCGGCTGCCATCTGGCGGTCACTGAAGGCACGTTCGAATCTGGAGATTTAATGACATAATTCTGTCGAACCCCCAATCGCTTTTTGACTTTCGCGCTGCGTTATCTTGAGCAGCTTTATACTGGTACAGGTGTTAATTAAACTTTCATACTCTGAGGTGGGAATACTAGGCTGAACAATTAAAAATTGACTAAATTTTGAAAAATATGTTGTTGATAGGCTCATTTTGCATTAGCATGTCTGCCTCAAAGGAACACTACCCAAAAATGAAAATTCCGTCATAATTAAGGCTTCCTTTTTTCCATAGAAAACAAAAGGTGAATTTCTGAAGAATATCCTGGCCACTCTTTCAGTTTAACAAAAGTGGAGAACTAGGGCTGCTCCAAAATGACTCGTGCACTTTATTCAACGTCTTTTGAAGAAAACAGACCAAAATTGTAAACGTTAGTCACTGATAATCTTCCGCTTCAGTGAGCTTCAACTGCTGTGACCAAATCATTGAACGAATCTACCAGTTGGATTTCAGAGGTACTAAAACAATAATTCATCTTTGTAAAATGTCATGTTACCTTTAGTCAAGCAAGTTCCTTATGAATTGAACATTGTTATTCTCTATTGACCAGTGTTGGGAATAATCAAATTACAAAGTTATTAGTTACTGTATTCTAATTACTTTTTCTTTTCTTTTTTTTACTAAAAAGTCATGTAATGCATTACATTTTAAATTCTTGTAATCAGATTAGTTACTGACTTTCAATTAATTTAATAACTTTTCAGTAAATTATGGGGTTATGCTGATTTCTAATAAAATATTTATTATGGCCCCGTAAGTCATTGTGAAGGAGAAATGTGAGGAGCTGAGTGTATGACTTGTGTGTAACAATGAACAAGGAAGAAATATAGACATTATTTTGATTGACATCACTTAAAAGTTAAAAGTAATTAGTAATGTGATTACTTTTTAAATAAAGTCATTAGTAAAGTAATGTGATTAAAATTTTAATATTTTATTTTTTTCCCCCCAATTTGGAATGTCCAATTCCCAATGCACTCTAAGTCCTCGTGGTCACGTAGTGATTTGCCTCAGTCTGGGTGGCGGAGGACGAATCCCAGTTGCCTCCGCCTCTGAGACCATCAACCCGCGCATCTTATCACGTGGCTTGTTGAGCACGTTGCCACGGAGACATAGTGTGTGTGTGGAGGCTTCACGCCATCCATGCTCAACTCACCACGCGCCCCACTGAGAATGAACCACATTATAGTGACCATGAGGAGGATACCCCATGTGACTCTACCCTCCCTAGCAACCGGGCCAATTTGGCTGCTTAGGAGACCTGGCTGGAGTCACTCAGCACGCCCTGGGATTCGAACTAGCTTGCTCCACGGGTGGTAGCCAGCGTAGTTTACCACTGAGCTACCCAGGCCCCCAAATTACTAATTTCTAGTGGATTACTATTTTTAAGTAACTTACCCAAACCTGCTCATGACCATCAAGATTCGGTGAACCACCAATAAATTTTGGTCCGTTCCTTACCCAAAGCTATCACTGACCTTCAGAAGACTTTGTATTAAAAGCAAAAGTCGTGTGGACCACTTTTATGACTATTATATATTGGCCGTTTTCCAAACTGCATTTTTGCACCATTGAAGGGCACTTCGGAAAGGGGACGCCACTCAAAGGTCGTTCCAAACAAAAAAGTAAAAGAAATTCACACAAGGCACTTTCACAAGATTTTTATTTTATGCTCTCTTCAGAGTGCCCACATGAAGAGCTCTGTCCTTCATAGTGAGTAGGGCATTGGGGTGATCACTTTTGATTGGAAATCGGCCAGTCATTTTGGAGCATTACAGCCCCAGTCTTACTTCACTGTCATTAAATGGAAAGGAGTAGCCAGGATACTCTTCAAAAATTCACCTTTTGTGTTGGACTGAAGAAAACCACTCTTGTTATTCTAGCTGCGAATGTCAAACCATCTGAATTAAAAAAAAAAAAAAAAAAAACAAGCCTAACATTCAAAGACAGAAGTGAATAGCATGGATACAGAGATACTTTATGAGTATAATGTATGAGAGTGTGTGTGTGTGTGTGTGAGTAGTCATGTGTGAACCTCACTGGACTGATGATCTGTGATTTCAGAGCCATCTGGACTTGGCCCTCAGGCTGTTTAGATCTTCATGCAACAATCTGACATCAATATGTAACACAGTTGCATCAGACAAAGCCCATTCCCAAATCCAGCATGCACAATTAAATCACCAAACCCTCAAGAACCTTTGTTTACAAATGGATAAACGACAACAACATTGCAATAGGATTGCCAAATGTGCTTAGATGAGGGGTGAGGACCTCGTATTGTGTAATCAAAGTTTATTCATATCACTAGCCTGTTTCCTCCATCTCACACAGCGGGCTGCCGATATTCGTCCAATCTCACCTAAACAAAAGCCATTTCATCTCCCAACCATGCAAGTCATTTTGGGTTATTAATGCAACTAATTATCCTTTTTCTGGCCAAATTTGAATTTAAATGAACAATCTGAGATATCATCAAGAGAAGCAAAGGCACCCCGCTGTGTTCTTTTGCTCTGATGGAAAGATTACAATTAGAGCACTGGAGTGGTAAGGGTTGAGCAGAGAGAGTCTATTACACTGAGAAAATTTCCAATTACAAATCCGCTATACAGTTGTCAGTGGTAATTAAATGCTTGGCGAGCATAGAGGGCTTTGCTATTTGTGGTGGCCCTGGTTTCGTCATAATTTGAGCCAAATGACATGCTCACTGTTGAGGTCACATCAGACATCCCACTGCATAGGGATCAGTCAAGGCAAGATGTTTTGAGAAGGCTTGGCTTTTAAAAAGTAGTTATGTATTCTCCTTGTTGATTGAAATTTTCATCAGTTGCACTACATGAAGAGATTGGTTTGTGGTTATCGATTGCAAAGAAAGTCATTCCACAGTCTGACCTTGGCTTTGCAATGAGCTTTTGTGAAGGGTAGGGTTTACACAATAAAAACTTTCAGAAAACAGTGAATTAGATAATCCAACTTGGCATACTTAGATGTGTTCTAGATTGCAACAGACCTATGTGGCTTAAAAACAGACATTGCATGTTCACGGCAAAAATCTCTTTTAATATTTTTTTTTTTTTTTTTTTTTTTTTAAGAAATATGTACAGATTTATATTAGATCACATAATACACAAAATACCTTTGCAACAGGAGCTTGACAATCTAAGCTCACAAATGTAAACCATCATCCATAATTCTATGTATCATTAGCATGCTCTTCACTCAAAATAGAGGTCCAACATAATATGATCAGGATAGTAAGGCTCAAAATGAATACAGATAGTACAATGCCTCAGTCAGCATACCTGTGCAGATATTAACATTACGGCAGTTCTGTCTGAGTCTTAAAAATTTCAGTCCCCCAAAACCCTGTTTATACTACCGCATTGGTGGGGTATGCAAGTTTGTGTTGAAGTAAGCAAACCAGAGTCTTTAAATAGATCGTAGTAAATTTTATCCAAACAGCATTATATCGCAGGCCTCAAACATTATGCTGTTAGCCTTGTGGGTTTGAATATGGCCGATTATTCAGATTGCACAAAACTGTATTCAAAATATCAACCCTTCAGTCTTGAGCAAAACACAAGGGGAAAAAAAAGAAAAGAAAAAAGACAATGAGCAAATGAAATCTTTCAATTGTTTGCCACAGGTTACACGAACCTCAAGCTGCATCTTTTTGTTAGGACAGACTTAACACACACAGACGAAAAAAAAAAAAAAAAACTCAGTAAAAGTACATGTTACGAAAATGTGAAAATATAGTCTGACTCTTTTGGTAACTAAATTTACAAAGATGCAGATGCGAAATTGCTGATAAATGTTAAAATATCCATTAATTGCAACCAGAGTACCAAAGATTTGGAAAACACTTTAGGCTGAGCCATTTGTAACATTAAAGTTATAAATCAATACGATCCGATTCCATATACAGAACATATTGAAAGGGTGAAATGTTTATATTGGATCATATTTTAAAAAAATAAAGTAAAATGAATAAAATAGAATATAAATGTTTCGAAGTGCACTGCAAATAAACAAATTCTTACAGCTGATGGGTACATTTTGTGCAAGAGCAGAGATTTTACATGGCTTAGCAACTGGCAATCGGTATACTGAGTTCATGCACCATTCAAATCAGATGGACAGAAATAAAATCTGTAAAGAGCTCTAATGGCCACAAAAGCTAGTGGAAAAGAAGGCATTACAACAGTTTAGTCATCCCTTTTGTAATAGCATGGTAGGAGGTAGAACTAATTGTTCTAAGTGCATCTACTAATTTTACGACTGATATCAACATCCAACCCTACTGCAGAACATTTTCCTGCAATCTTTGAGCACAGGTGATCATAAAAAAAAAATAAAAAAAAGATTTAAAGGGGAAAATCTTGGACAACACAGTATCAAAATATCAAGGCTACAGTTCTATGTGCAGAGTTTAATGGGAAGATATTAAAAGATATTGATAGACAAATAATATTCTATACTCTGGTTTGATGAATGCATTTCCCCCTTAACATTAATTTGATATCAATTGCAAAGACAGTTATGAACACAAATCATGTATGAAAGACTGAATGAGTTAGCTCGTATGGAAATGACACGAGGTAGCCTACAGCACATTGAACATCACAACACAGACGCATTATTCTCAACTATATCAGATCATACTATCCTACTTAAACAATTACCTATCAGTCCTCAAGTACTGTAGATGAGGATGCCACAGTGTTTCAATGTTCTTAGATGTCTAAACTCAAAACATACCCTAAACTAATAAATAAGAGGCACTACTGTAAATTTGGGAGTCTTTTGTAGGCAGCGGAATAGCCCTCCTAGCTAGTATTTTTACTTGGGATCTGCATAATTAACATGGCTTTGAATCAAACTAGTAAAGGATACTGAAACAATACATGGAACTTAACACAAGCAACGAGCTAACCGAAAACACATATTTTCTTAGGGTTAACAGCGGTAATGATCAAGACCACGTTATCGAATGAGACGCGTTGAAACCCACTGAGCCTTCTTCATAATACATCTCATATGAATAGGTATGATCACATACAACAGAATATTTTGGAAGACCTAGCAGTCAAGATGCTTTTTAATAATAATTTCCCACATATACAACAAAAGAAATCCATGTTCTAAATGTCCATTAGTTGGTCATGTTTCTAGTGCATTCATTTAATGTTTACTTGCAGATTAATATGCTACAGTACTGTTGTTTTGCATGGCTTGCCTTTGATGGGTCGGACTTCCTCATCTAGGAAAACAGGAAATCCAAGATGTGGCAGAAAATCTACCAAAACTAAAAGAACCAGTGTTATATACTGCAAATATCTGCAAGGCACTAATTTACAACTCCAAACAGAAATCCGCTAATGTGAAGACACCCTGTTTTAGCAGCTCTCTGTGAGTTTTATAATGTACTGTATTACTAGAAGTTCTTAACCAAATTGTGCACTGAACTGCCATCTGTCCAACAAATTCATTGAACAAGTCTGTAAATATATAAAAAAGGATTAAATACAGGAGTTAAGTAATAAATAAAAAATTTATTTTTATATAAATATGTGGGCCCTTATTTTCAAATTGTCTGGGAAACATAGGAAAGAATGTACAATAAATGACAACACCTGTTTACATTCATAGAACAAGCTGCCCTATTAAAATAATGGCATGATTAATTCGATAAACTGTAACATTGATACACTTGCAGCATCTATAGTGATGTGTTCTTTGATATGACTCATCTATGACAGTTAGCTATGAATGGGATTAAGATTGCACGGTTTACACAAGGAAGCTAGAATCACTGATTCCCCTCTGGAGCGCCCCGACACGAACATAATCACTGCAAGTAGTTCATGGTCCCTTTTTTTATTTGATAAGTATCTTATAATAGAGCTAATGACTTCCTAAATATTTTATATAAAATGCAATTCTAAGCCCCAGCACCTCCCCCAGTACTACAGAAAAAGAGATGTGGGTTATAAGCGAGATCAGTAGAGGCAAATTCGCCATCAGCCATTTTCACTTGGCTGTATTATTAATTTTTTATTCATTTAATACCCCACAGTAAAACCTGCCATGATCATACCTAGTATTTGATCATTTTTAAAGTTTAAGTGTTTCTGCCTCTATATACAGCTATACAGACGGAGCTGACACCTCGCTGTGCACTCTAGGTGAAGGGAAGTGTAGTCGTCCACTCTTGTGTCCTCTCTCCTTCCTACAGTTTGCCCATACAGGTGGCTGTTCTGCTTCACTTGCGATCGTCGATGGTTTTAATGAATTCCACGGCGGCAGTGAACTGCATCCACCAATAGCACTCCTCCCCACTCAGCCTGCTGGCGTAGAAATTATTGATGTACTGAATGGTGGACAGAAGGCAGGGTGGGTTTGCCTGGAGGGAGGGGGAGAGATAGTGAGATGGGAGGAATTAACGTACGAGATAACATCTGACAACCCACTATGTAAATGCTTACACATCCAAGTGCACTTACTAGTTGAGAAAATCTGGTGTGTGTGCTCACACATACGTGAAAACGGGTATGGAAAGGTGAAATGAAATAGAAGTGAAAGAGTCATGCACAGATACACAAACAAACAACTTTTTGTTTTTCTATGTAAACATGCTAGATGGATAGTTTTGCTTTTGTTTTAATGGATTAGTAGTTTTTCACTACATCTTAAAAGCTGCTTAATAAAAGGCATTGTGTTGTTGTCACGGTACCAAAATTTCAGTAGTCGTTACCGATACCAGTGAAATTTCACAGTTCTCAATACCAATTTCGATACCACAGCAAAAATATGCTAATATGATAATGTGCTATTGAACACTCCACTTTAGTTATTTTTAATTATTTTAATAATTTTTTTTCAGATTTTTTTAAGTTCAATTTAAAGTAAAAAAAATGTAACTTTTCAACGTGTCATTGCCTTTTTTTGCCAAACATTTATTCAACAGCTGTCTTGCTTGTGATATTTTTATTATTATTATTACAGTGAATATTCCATTTACTATACAATTGTAATATATTTTTATTCAATTTCATCAATTTCAGGCATCTAGCTTTTATTATGAATCATGCTTTTATTATGATGTGTATTTTGCCGGATGCTTCACTTTCTGGATGAACGGTTTGCGTCACGGCGCAGCGTGATCATTGAAGACTTAAGTCACGTCTGAAATCTCATCTCTTTACACTATCCTTTAAGTCTGAAATGAAATGTAGGACACAGTTTTGGAGTGTTTGTATTTTGGACTACTGGTGTTTGTGAATGTGGTCATTTTGAAATGTTGTTTTAAATTGTATTACTGTGAAGCACATTGGTCAACTCTTTAAATGTGATATAAATAAAGCTGAGCTGAGATTAAAGCGCAAACGCTGTGATTTTAATTATATAAATATATATTTTACATGTGCTGCATGCTTCACAATAGATAAGTGCTCTGTCATCTCATACAACTTGAATGATTCTCAATATCTGTGGAGTTCTAGTGGATGAGCGGTCGGATTTAAAGTACGCAGCTCTTCCACAGTAAGATTGCAGCCTTCAGTAGTTTAATAAAATCACACTAGGACATGTCACGATTTTAATTTGAATAATTGTCCATTTCAGTGTTCAAGGAGTAACAGAGCACGCATTCAAAATAAGCCTGTGAGCATTTTAAAGCTGTCGTGTGTCAGTCATACTGCACGCTGGTACCGGATTGAGTCGGTGCTAGGTATTACCAGTACTGCAGAAAATCTGGTATCATTACATCTTTTTTTATTTTAGTACCGACTTGGTACCGAAGTACCGGTACTTTTGGCAACACTAGTGGAAACTGAAGCTGCCGTTTGTTTGCTTATTTTGGTCTTTGCTTGGTGGAAAGCAAGACCTGACTCAGCAAAACTCCACCTTTAACACTGACACCGCCTTAATCCCCAATTGGCCTTCTTTTGCCTAAGGGTAATCGGCAGGCCAAAGGCGTTTGACTGTTGGCCCCAAAGAAGCCCAGTAAGTGACAGTGGGAATGCAACTGGCCCTGGCACACACTAGCACGCCCTCATCTGGCCCGATAGTGGAAACACGACTAATGGTTTTGGGACTTTGAACCAGGAACTATTAAAATGCTATTATAGAATGCACTACAGACTTAGTACAATTTGCACCATGATCATTCTGTTTATGGCTCTTGACTTACTTTAATTAGAACAAAGACGAGCACAGGGACAAAGTCGTCGGCCCCAGGTACCGCATCCTCATTGGCCAGGCTGAGCAGGTTCATAATAGTGGAGCACATGCGCAGGATACACTGCACTTTATCTCGAGGGGTCTTGTAGGCGTTAATCGTCCTGATCTCGGCTTGTGCTGAGGGCCACGGTGCCTCTTTCAGATACACCTACACATCCACAAAAACAAATCAGATTGCTTTTTTCTGCCTTATTTTTAAGCATATTCTGAGGTGTAGTGAGAAGTTACCTCTGGGATCTGCAGTGCCTTGTGATTGGCCGTCACCACTTTGGATAGACGTTGAATGTGCTCCAGAAAGAGCCTTGAAGAGAGGAGACATCACATAATATGGGACATTTAAGAAACGTCATCCTAATTAGGCACGAAATCACAAGCTTCAAGTAATTTTTCTGTCTTCACTGAAATCCTAAATGTCGTATTAAGTGACAATCAGAACACTCGGCATTTGATATTTAACTACACAGCACGATGAAATGAATATAGAAACTGAAGCTGCATCCGAATATGCATTCTTCCTTATTAGAGCAAAGTAAATTATATATACACATTATATACAGTATATATACATTGCCCATGTTTGCACATGAAGTATGTCCGGAATCTATTCATACTATTCACCTGCATACCTAAATAATTTTTTTTTACTGGACGAGAAATGAATCCTTAATGAAATGCAGTATATACTCTAACCAATGGCAATTTCAGATGCAGGGGAAGTGACCAAGGAAATGTCAAGCAATGCAGTTGCCAAGCAGCATTTTACAACGGCTTTAAATTTGGCTTATCCAATCAGAGCTATCCATTTTATGAATTCAGATTTACATGGAGAGATGCAATCGATTCTTTATCACGTCACTTGGTTATTTTAACCTGGTTATGATACAGTGTAAGGATCAAAAAGAAATAGAAAAAAAGAGATGGATGAACAAAGACAGTCAAGATATAAGCGTTCCCTCACTCGTCTCTGAGGATGTCCCCATCCTGATTAGGGTAGAATGCCAGTTTGAAGATGCGGTTCATGACGCTGCGTTCGATGGCCATCTGGGCGTCCTGGAGCTGCTCCTCACTGGCGAACTGCCAAATGGCATCGTGGGCCATAGCGCCATACAAGTCACGCAGGAAATCCTCCACTGCTGCAGTCTTATCGTCAGCTGCTGTGCAACCCTGAAATGCTGCGGGGATCCAAAAAGAGAAATCAGGCTCTAATGAGATAAATATCTACCTCTGATCAGAGTAAAATTCTAAATAATGCACTGAATTTTTTTAGGATTATGCAATTAACAGTAAACAATGAATCTACAAACATTTCTGATATTTATGGAGATTTATGGAGCACACAAAGACCTTTGATGAAGTCAAGCATTTTGGACTCCATGTGTTCCAAGAGCAGTCGGACGCAGACGGTGGTGAAATAACGGTTGGCCACTTCTTTGTCTCTCAGCACTCTCTGCAGGAGTCTCTCCAGATGAGCCTGAGATGTTTGCAGGCCTTGCCGACACCGCGTCAGATAAGCGATGTATGGAGCCCGCTTCCTAACACACGACCCATCACAAATCACATTATGGAATCATGCCCAAAAATATGTCAGCACAAGCTTTTATTAAAGCAATAGTTCACCCCAATTTTTTTTTCTACATTATTACACATGCCGTTCCAACCTAGTATTGTTTTCTTTCTTCCGTGACAAAAGACAAAAGTAGATGTTTAGCACATATATGTAAGAACCAATGTTGTTTGGCATTAAATGGCAGAAAACAGCTCAGTTGACCAACGATTTTAATTTCGAATTGTTTCACAAAGTTTTCACATGGCTTCAGAAGACTTTAAATATAGCGTATGTGTCATATGGACTACTTTTATTACACTTATGTTGCCTTTTTGGAGCCTGGCAGTAAGACGAAAGAAAAAAAAGTCTGCTATACACAAGAAAATAATAATGGGTTGCAATGATATGGGGGTGAGTTAAGGATGACAACATTTTCATTTTTGGGTAAACTTGTCCCTTAAATTGTGATTAATGGTTGTGAGTGAGAGAAGAGAGTAAAAGTGAGAGACAATGAAACAGAAAGAGTAAGTGAGACTTTAGGAGAAAGAGAGAGAACGAGAGTAATGGGTGTACCTGTAGTCCTCTGCCATGGCAGTGAGCAGTTTTCTGCAGGTGCGGGGGTCGAGGTGGCTGACGCAGCGCGTAGTCTCCTGGATCTGAGCCATCTGGTTCTTATCCTGCAGGTTAATAGCCTCCGCCAGCTGCACCTTCAGAAAGCACCTGATCTCATTGTCTGAGGAGAGCGAGGAGACAGGGGCCAGACATAAATGCACAGTGTTTTGAAACCTCAGAACCTGCATAACAGCTACTTTTATCCCATGTGTATACAGCCACAAAACAAAAAAAACAAAAATAAGTTCAGAATAAGATTCATTTTAAATGGGAAGGATCCTGTTGACTTTAGTATACGGGTAGTTGACATGAAATAATTAGAATGAATTTTCTTTTTACAATTATTATGCATTCAGCTTTTATAACCATATTATCTGAAAAACTACAGAATATTTGTGCTTTTAAAAATTCATTTTTCACAATGTAGCACCATTTAAAATAAACTATTGAAAGCAAACAGATGTTTAAAAATTGTGAAAATCTTAAATCTGTAGTGTGTAATTTATCATAACTAGTGTCATCAAACCGAATTACATCAGCCACGGTCAATGTCGGGCTGGTCGGGATGATCCAAAAAACAGCAATTTTTGAATGCACCACAGAGCCAGTGTTTACACTTTTTGCATAAATCAACATGGCTTACTTAAAGTTGTTCCTGCGTATAAAGCATTTTAAAATTGAAAAATTACACAAATCAGCTTTAAAAGAAATGGTCGAGTGTTACAGGACCTAAAATACAGTATACAATTTCCTTCTTACATTTATTTAAATTCTAACCAAAAAACTGTAACTTCAAAACTGTAAGTATCACAACTTTCTAGTATTGAGGTGGCAGGTATAGACAATAGGAACCTTCTGGGTCTGCGTGGTCTGGGAGGCCGTTGCGTGTTGTTGCAGGAGGAATGATGGGAAATACAACTGAATCTGCTGAGCACAGTGCCATCCGTAATTTCTTCTTAATATCACTGCAGAGATGAAAGATAATATACATAATATGTATACATTATATAGGAATAAATATACATATTCACGCATGTATAAGTTATTTAGTTCACTCTATGTTTTGTTTTGGTTGTTGTATGTTGAAGTGAGTAACTCAGAACCAGTAAAAGTAAGGTTGCTGGTTCAATACCCACTAAGGAGCAAGCCATGAGTATTGTGCCCATTACATCCAAGGCACCTAAGCCAAAGTTGCTCCAGGGGCATTCACCAAAAGCTGAAGTTAGTGAAAAATAGAAGTGTAAGCGTGTGTGTGTTTGACTGAGAGACCTGAAGGAGAACGTCTTATACTGAGGTGGGGCCGTCTGACTGGCAGAGTCTGGCATGTCATCTGCAGAGATGTTTTGCAGAGCTTCGTCTTTTGGAGAGTCATGCTCACTGTCTCCTTCCCTACACGGCTCTTTAACAACACATAGCAAAGCATACTTTAGAACTTTAGTTTTAGTGTAAATGATTAAAAAAAAAAAAATTTTTTAAACAATTAATACTAGTGCTCTCAGTCGATTAATTTTTAAATCGAATGAATCGAGATTTTGAAAGTGCTGAAATTTAACTCTACATATAATTATTTTCTTGTCAAAATGTAGTTCGTTTCTTTTTAGGAAAGAAAGCAAAATAATGTGTAACAATATAATGCTTATTTGACATTTTCCAAACATAGCCTTTCACAGTATAAAGATAGAAATGTACTAAAATAGCACCAATTCAAGTAACATTAAACATTTCCCAAAGTCTAGGTCTAAATAACTAGTCCCCCCAAAGGTTGCATATTCATTGCAATGGGCATTAAATCTGTTAAACTCATCCTCCACAATATTAATCAGCCGGGAGACTGTGGCTATCCGCTTTGCTACAGCAATCGTGAAGGCGTGTTCATGATTTGCGTGAGGGCGTCGTCAATGCCAGAGTCAAGCGTCGCTTTGAACTCCACATGAAAAGCACTGCAGACAACATCTCATTCTGCGTTTTCGTGATAGTTAAGAGTTGGTCTGCTTCTGTGGTAATTAAATTACAACTTACAGAGGCTGCAAAGTACTTGCTTTCTCTCAGAAGTTCCATCTAGGCTTGTTTTGTACATCAAATAGCGTTAAGAGCTGCTTCTTATCGCTGTTGTGGTGTGTCCGTCAGTGTAATGACTCAGGGCAGACACATCGGAAAGGTTCTGTCCTAATCCCACCAGTGTTTTTGTTGGTTTATGCTTTATTAACAGTAAATGCATTAATCACGCTTAATTAAAATGTAAACTTTAATTAAATTGCATGTGGTAATGCATTAATTTTGACAGCTCTATTAAATACATTTAAGAAAAACAGTTTAACCAAACAATATTTAACAAAATTAATTATTCATTTTTGTCTCACAGACGTAACTGCAAAGTTAAAGTTTTACAGAAGATTGTGTGTACTGGTTTTACCTTTGTGGTTGTACGTTTGGATAGTAGTGTATGACAAACCTTGTCCAACATAGGGTCCTACAGCTGCTCCATCACTGGGGGTGGGCCGTTTCTCCATGTACCTGATGTACTTGTCCATTATTGCCTCTGCTGACTGGGTCTTGGAGCTTTGCCTGAGCATTGATGGCTCATCTGATAAACCTGATACAAACAAACACACACAGTCAACACAGATCAAAGTGACAACCACCTGTTACGTTCTGTGTTATTTTGTGCATTTTTGCTCTTGTACTCTTTTTTTCCTCTGTCTGTGTATCTCATTTGCATTTTGAGTGTTCTGTTCCAGACTTTGCCGATTCTCAATTTGGATGCTGCACCTGTACGAAGGTGATTGGCCCACCACCAGCTGCCAGACCAAACCTCAGCGTTTGAGAGCTTAGAGATTTTGTTACATTGGTGCTCTCCAGTATTAGTGTCTGATTCTGTGCTCTAAGCAGAAAGGTTCGTAGGGGTGTCCTGACCTGTTTATTTATATTGTCTGTTCTGTTTTATTAGTGTAAGTTAGGTTAATTTAATTCTATTTTATTTCCTTCAAGTTTATTGCTTTGGGCCAGGGGTCACCCGGAAGCCAAAATACCCGCTGCTTATTTCCCAATTTTACAAACATTACTTCCAATAAATCAATATTGACTCTATGATCTTGTCTTTTTGGGCTTTTGGTCTGACGGTTGTGGGGAGCACATCTCCCATCACCTTTGTTGCATCCTAACCCCTAGAGGACGTAATACACTCCACTGTGATGTTAGCTAAGCAGTTGCAGTTGGTGTATGCGTGTATGATAAAGATAAATGACAGCTGACCTTGAGGGACCCTTTCCCCTCCTTGCTCGTCTTTTTCTGGCTTGTCCCGCTTTCTAAGACCTCCGATTGGCACTGCAGAGATGAACACAGACAGTTATCTCACCAACCATCATACCGCTGCATCCACGTTCATGCGAAAAGTCGAACGAAATCGACTCTATTCTGTCCACCGCACCAAATGAACCTACATGCTGTGAATGCTTTTGCTCCATTCAAGCCACTGCTACATATTTAGTAATGGGGTGCAATCACAAGCATGAAACTACAGAGCAAGCGCACAAATGTGGAAATCTGTGTTGCAGAATGTCATGTGTTTGCACAGCCTGTATGCATGAATTTAGGCTAAGTGTACAAGTGGGCAGATGAGATTTTGGCTTTGTATGACAGCAAGTCTATAACAGCAAAATATGCATCTTTTCAAATAAATGCATATCTGGGCAAGTTCCCTCTTATGTGGGTCAACCGACTGGCTTTGGAAGCATTTAAATAAAATGCTCCCATGTATCAAGATCTCAGTTGTTTGTTTGGACCACTGCAAAAATAAACCATGGAAAACCAAAATGGCTGCATGGATGAGGTGTTGAAGCCCGACTGGGCTCTAACCGTCACGCAGTGGGGTGAGGAGCAGTCTACAGGACTCTAGCAGCTAGTTTACAGTGCTAGACTGAGTGGGAGAGAGCTTGATGAGCTGGTTACCTGGGAGTTCACCCTCTGCAGTCCAATAGAGCACTGTGTAAGGAACACAGACAGCAACAAACAGGGTTGGGGGGCTTCATAAACACAATCTCTCCGCCCACGCTATGCTAAATGCTAACAGCCAATGAGCATCAAAGTCAGAAAGATCCTTAATGGGATAGTTGGGAATGTGGGTGTGAAAGAAGTAATATCAGTTAATTGGTTGAGTTATGGTAATCCAGTTAAAAACTTCTTTAAGCAGCTTCCACATGACTCCAGGGCATTATTGCACCGCTCAAAGCCAGCGTAAAAGACCACTTTGCCCTCTGTGAATTTAAATGAAAGAACTGAGGTCTCTGGATGCTCAGAAACATTAAAGTAAATATTTGTGAATAAAAATAAATGAAAAAGAAAATGAAACATTCAATATCAATAAGTTTGACTGTTTTAAAATATTTCTTGTTTCTTTGTACTCTAAAAGACATCACTAACTAAGTTTCCATCCAAGGATTTTTTGCGAAAAAAGTATTATGGTATCAAAATAAAGCTGATGGAAATGCAAATTATTGCATATAATATATATTATAAATAAATTTCACAAGTGTCGACATTATATTTTTCCGTTTAACTAACACATAAATGTTGATACTTCAAATGTCACGAAAAACTGGTTTGGAAACACTTTGTCGAGAAAATTGGCATTAACACAAAAATATAGTGTCACATGACAGAATTTACCCCAATCGTTAGCCTGTGTTAATCATGACGACAAGGTATACATCCTTGAAAGCCAGTTTATTGTATGTGAAGCATTACTCGCACTGTTATGGATTGGTCTTAATGGCATACAGATCCGATGCTACAAACATGACACTTTCAGGAGTGCTAACACAAATATCTCGTATCACGCACATCGACAAGTGCATGTAGAATAAATGAATGGCCACTGTTTGCGATTAATTTAATCGCGGTAGCCATTCGTTTATTTATTAAAGTTGCTTTTCCACACCATTCAAAATGACAGACAGCAGTCATGGAATTAGCCCACAATACCAAAAAACAAAACAAACAAACAAACAAAAAAAAAAACATAACATTTCTATGCACAAAGATGTTTTAAATAAAAAAATACACAATACTAGGAGAAAAGCATCAGTGTGCTTTTTTGGAACACTAACATATAGCCAAATTCTATAAAATTATTGTTTATACTTTTGAAAAAATGCCGGCAAAATTCCCTGTATTAAATTAGGCAAATAAATTACCAACTGAATAAAGCATTAAATAAAATAATTAATTACCAAATGAAAAAATTATATTTCTTTAGACCTACCTATATATGCCTTTTCTTTACACAAACTTAAATTAGCCTTACCCTGTTCTGTAGAAGAAAAAAGTTGGCTGAATGACATTCTCAGAATGTTCAACACTTTTTTTCCCCAAGACTATAAACTATCAGAACTATTTGTCCAGTGCTGAGGTCACTTTCAGAATATGAGCTTTTGAACATTTTAAAACTATTTTAAATGAAAAAAAATATATTTTAAATCTAACCCTCTTTACCTCGGATCGCATTTACTGAGCTTCTTCAGAAAATGTAAATTGCATTATGACGCTAAAATTAATTTTAGATGACAATCAAGTTCAGTTGGTCGTAAAAAATTGCGGGACATAATGCAACTGTGATGGTAATGCTTTAGATGATTTTTCAAAATAGCCTATTGAATATCAGGAATGTATCATATGTAAACCCTGATATTACACTGCATCAATTTTTCTTTAATAGCAGTACACAAAGCATATAAACATCGATAGATGACCTTATACTAAGTCCGAAAGTTTCCCCCACTACTTGGTGCAGGTTGCCAGCTTGAAAAGGGCCATGACGATTCGCTTTCGGGTCGGAACCAGTGGCAACCTGCCATAGGAGCAACATCAGGACCAATAATACAGTCCTATCAGAAGGGCAACTGATCCCTTTTGATTGCAATTCCTTGTCTTCTAATTGCATTTATTTGTGAAATTAAAATGACAGTAAGCTGTCTAATTTCAATGAATTGTCTCAATACTCTCCTCATTTTATAAGACTTCAGAGGTGAAAGGTACACAATTAGCGATAAACACATTTCTGTATGGAAACGGCTTAAGGGCAAATTTCTTTCGCGATAAACCAAAACTCATGCAACAAAGTGTTTCTTTTAGGCATGACGTCATCACGCACACCATTATCGATAAAAGGCCATTTGAATGGAAACAATTTTTTTAAGCATTTTCACTTTGTCGATAACAAAATAGCACGAAACGTTTGAACCAGTCTGGCCATTCTCTGTTGACCTCTCTCATCAACAAGGCATTTCCATCCACAGAACTGCCGCTCAGTGGATGTGTTTTGTTTTTGGCACCATTCAGAGTAAATTCTAGAGACTGTTCTGTGTGAAAATCCCACAAGATCAGGAGTTACATAAATACTCAAACCAGCCCATCTGGCACCAACAATCATGCCATGGTCCTAATCACTGAGATCACATTTTTTCATTAACTGAAGCTCCTGACCCGTATCTGAATGATTTTATGCACTGCACTGCTGCCACACGATTGACTTATTAGATAACTGCATGGATGATTGTTGGTGCCAGACAGGCTGGTTTGAGTATTTCAGTAACTGCTGATCTCCTGGGATATTTGGTGGATGGAAATGCCTTGTTGATAAGAGAGGACAACAGAGAATGACCAGACTGATTCGAACTGAAAGTCTACGGTAAATCAGATAACCGCTCTTTACAATTGTGGTGAGAAATATGGCATCTCAGAATGCTATTCTGAGATGCTGGTTGGCGCTGTTTTGGTGGCACAAGGGGGACCTACACAATATTAAGCAGGTGGTTTTAATGTTGTGGCTGATCGGTGTATATTCAAATTGTCCATTAATCATTGGCTGGTGCTTCGAAAAGTCAGTGGCAAACAGTTCAAAGTTGAAATTCTTTTAACTTTGAGCATAACGTTACAATGCTTGACAGAAGCGCAACGCAGTGCCAGGGGCAACACAAACTGCCGCTCCACTGCATAGAGCTCAATGGTTTCGGCACAACTGACACCAGTCATGCAGAAACCCCTTTAGTGTTAAGCAAGTGTTGTCAAATGCTGGATTAAATAATAATTTAAAAAAATGTAAGTAGTTCTATTCTAACTTCCATATAAATATGCACACTTAAAAATGCATAGTCAAAGACTATGAAATACTGATTATCCAACAGAAATGCAATAGACCTTTTTCACACTCCAGGTTTCAAAACGCGAAGTAAACAATTGCAGGGTAAACTTCGACAGTGATGAATGGAAGTGAATGGGAGACTACAGCAAATTTTATTTTCACTTACCCACTTGCTCCAACCAAGAGCAAAAGAAAAAATCCACTATTACATTTGAATGACTTTCCAGAAGAAAACAAAAATCGAGAGCAGTGGATTAAGACAGTCAGATGGGAGAAGATGCCAAATTTACTGTCACTCTCTCAGCAGCTGTAATCAAAACCCCCTCGCAGCTGTGGTAATTCATTTTTTAAAACTAATTCCAGGGTAATATAACACAAAGCATAATGTTATAAAATGACACTAAATATTTAATAATAAGGCGGAAACTCATCACAGTCTTATATGTCTATAATCAGCTTTTAGACAGCTTAGATAATACAGCTTTTTAAAAATTAACAGCATTGGTCTGATTAGGTTAACTGAATCCCACAGATTCATTCAGGGCTTATTTCTAGTTATTTCTATCAATTCTAACGGCAAAGTACTAAATACTCAAATACTTCCAAATACTTATCCCACCTTTTCTATTACAAATGTTTTGATACCTGATATTACTTGCCTGATTACCTGTAAAATTAAAAATAAAACAAATCTGCCAAAATATCTGTATTGGTGCATCTATTTATGGTATATACATCTATATGGTGCATCACCCTATTAAGTTGGAATGCTTCTGACCAGTAAAGACTAGACAGACCAACTGGATGAAAGCAGGCTTTTTACAAAAACAGTGAGGGGATTAGAGGTGGGCTCCTCACCTTTAGGAATAGAAGGAACAAAGCGCTTCTTCCACCAGGGCCTGTTCCTATCAGACTTCTCATCATCACTGTCCTTTCTGTCCTCAGACTGAACACATACAAAAAGAAGTTACCAAAAGTACACTGTAGTCAGTACTCCAACAACTTAAAATGCTCTTTAGATCTGAGCCAAGATCTACGGTACTCCCATCCAAAAACTTAAAATTGCTAAAGGACGCCACACTTTGTGCTTGTGGACATTTGCAACTACCATTTCGGTTTAAAATTTTTTTGTAAATATGTAAAATAAGTGTTCACTTAATTTCACAATGTATATATATATATATATATATATATATATATATATATATATATATATATATAATCAGCATTATATCGGCCATCTATCACTATCTTTTCTAGATACGAGTATCAGCCATTGAAACACCAATAATGGTCGACCACAACTCTTTACCTCTCCTTTCAGTGAGTCCTTGCTAGGGGAAGAAGTGGGCCCTGTGGAGAATGACCCGGCAGGGTCTCTCTCCTCCATCATGTTCCTGCGGTTCAGTCCAGGATCACTGTTGGGTCTGCGGCCAGCAGACACCACATCTGTGCTGCGGCTCCTAACCAGTCTTTCAGGGTAAGAGTGCCTTTGCTTGGGATGCTCCAGGTCACTCTGGGTCAGGTGGGGAGCAAAGAGGGGCGGGCGAGGCTCCTGTTGGCCTGTTATGCTGGCCTCTGGAATGGGTGGATCAGGTGGAGGGTGAGGGGGACGGGGATAGTGTACCTTGGGCCGCACGATGGTACCGGTGGAAGACCCTGCGGGAGAGGGATTAAAAAAGAAACATTTATAGTGGAAGATCGTGGGAATGGGACATGGAGGAAAAAGGTCAAGTTCAGTCAAGACATCTTGACGTATACCAATGATAACACTGCTTTTTTAAATCTATCATTATTTTCGATTTTTTTTGCCGATACCTTGATTACATTAACAACAACATTAAAATACTGTGTTACTATTGGCAAGATTTTAAAAAGGCTATATAACCTCAAGAATACAATGCATTCAGAAAGTATTCAGACCCCTTCATTTTTTTCAAATTCTGTTGTGTTGCAACATTATGCTAAAATTCTAGCTGTGTGCTTAGGGTCATTGTCCTGTTGGAAGGTGAACCTTCGGCCCAGTCCGAGGTCCTGAGTGCTCTGGACCAGGTTTTCATTAAGGATATCTCTGTATTTCGCTGTTCAGCTTTCCTTCAACCCTGACCAGTCCCCCAGTCCCTGTCACTGAAAAACACCCCCACAGCATGATGCTACCACCACCATGCTTCACCGTTGGGATGGTATTGCGCAGGTGATGAGCGGTGCCTAGTTTCCTCCAGACACGACGCTTGGAATTGAGGCCAAACTGTTCAATCTTCGTTTCATCAGACCAGAAAATCTCGAGTCCTTTTAGGGCTTTCATGTGTCTTGCACTAAGGAGAGGCTTCCATCTGGCCACTCTGCCATAAAGCCCAGATCGGTGGAGTGTTGCAGTGATGGTTGTCCTTCTGCAAGTTTCTCCCATCTCCACACATGACCGCTGGTTTCTTGGTCACCTCTCTTACCATGGCCCTTCTCCCCTGATTGCTCAGTTTGGCCGGGCGGCTAGCTCTAGGAAGAGTCCCGGTTGTTCCAAAATTCTTCCATTTAATAATTCTGGAGCAATGTGCTCTTGGGAACCAGAATCTGGTTTTTGCTTTGTCATCATTGGGTATGGAGTGAAGACTGATTAAAATTATTTAAAGCATTTTAGCATATGGCAGCAACATAACAAAATGTGAAAAAATGAAAGGGTCTGAATACTTTCTGAATGCACTGTAGCATATAACGATGCTTAAATAGCTATACGACTTAGAGGTCAATTTTGCCGATACTGATAACTAAGCTGGTGGAAAAGGCTGATAACTGATTAATCACCCAATAGTTTTTAAAATCGATTTATAAAAAAAAAATGTTTTTTTTTTTTTTTTTTTTTTACTATAATGGGCACAAACAAAGAGGCAAAAAGTTAAAAGTTAAATAAAAATGTAGTTTGTTCAACCAAATAATCAGAAAAATTTAAGATTTGGTGCATAATGCAGGACTTTTAACTATAAACAAGCCTGAAACACACCAGGGACTATTATTTTGAAATTACAGAGA
Organism: Myxocyprinus asiaticus; assembly: GCF_019703515.2. Lineage (NCBI taxonomy): Eukaryota > Metazoa > Chordata > Actinopteri > Cypriniformes > Catostomidae > Myxocyprinus > Myxocyprinus asiaticus. Next base: position 28,374,558 of record NC_059367.1, read on the forward strand.
CTTGGCTCCTTGACTATATATTTAAGTGTTAACCAAATTAAGCTTTTTATAGCTTATGTATTCACCAGATGAAGGGTATTGTGTGTGTGTATGTATAAATAAATAAATAAATAAATATATATATATATATATACACACACACACACACACACACACACACACACACACACACAGTTGTGCTCAAAAGTTTGCATACCCTGGCAGAGATTGTGAAATTTTGGCATTGATTTTGAAAATATGACTGATCATGCAAAAAAAACTGTCTTTTATTTAAGGATAGTGATCATATGAAGCCATTTATCATCACATAGTTGTTTGGCTTCTTTTTAAATCAGAATGATAACAGAAATAACCCGAATGGCCCTGATCAAAAGTTTACATACCCTTGAATGTTTGGCCTTGTTACAGACACACAAGGTGGCACACAGGTTTAAATGGCAATTAAAGGTTAATTTCCCACATCTGTGGCTTTTTAAATTGCAATTAATGCCGGCGTATAAATAGTCAATGAGTTTGTTAGCTCTCACATGGATGCACTGAGCAGGCTAGTTACTGAGCCATGGGGAGCAGAAAAGAACTGTCAAAAGACCTGTGTAACAAGGTAATGGAACTTTATAAAGATGGATACCTTGAAAATGCCAGTCAGTACTGTTCAATCACTTAAGAAGTGGAAAATTTGGGGATCTCTTGATACCAAGCCAAGGTCAGGTAGACCTAGAAAGATTTCAGCCACATCTGCCAGAAGAATTGTTCGGGATACAAAGAAAAACCCACAAGTAACCTCAGGAGAAATACAGGCTGCTCTGGAAAAAGAAGATGTGGTTGTTTCAAGGAGCACAATACGACGATACTTGAACAAAAATGAGCTGCATGGTCGAGTTGCCAGAAAGAAGACTTTACTGCACCAATGCCACATAAAAGCCCGGTTACAATATGCCCGACAACACCTTGACACACCTCACAGCTTCTGGCACACTGTAATTTGGAGTGACAAGACCAAAATAGAGCTTTATGGTCACAACCATAAGTGCTATGTTTGGAGAGGGGTCAACAAGGCCTATAGTGAAAAGAATACCACCCCCACTGTGAAGCATGGTGGTGGCTCACTGATGTTTTGGGGGTGTGTGAGCTCTAAAGGCACAGGGAATCTTGTGAAAATTGATGGCAAGATGAATGCAGCATGTTATCAGAAAATACTGGCAGACAATTTGCATTCTTCTGCACGAAAGCTGCGTATGGGACACTCTTGGACTTTCCAGCACGACAATGACCCTAAGCACAAGGCCAAGTTGACCCTCCAGTGGTTACAGCAGAAAAAGGTGAAGGTTCTGGAGTGGCTATCACAGTCTCCTGACCTTAATATCATCGAGCCACTCTGGAGAGATCTCAAACATGCGGTTCATGCAAGACGACCAAAGACTTTGCATGATCTGGAGGCATTTTGCTAAGACAAATGGGCAGCTATACCATCTGCAAGAATTTGGGGCCTCATAGACAACTATTACAAAAGACTGCACGCTGTCATTGATGCTAAAGGGGGCAATACACAGTATTAAGAACTAAAAGTATGCAGACTTTTGAACAGGGGTCATTTAATTTTTTTCTTTGTTGCCATGTTTTGTTTTATGATTGTGCCATTCTGTTATAACCTACAGTTGAATATGAATCCCATAAGAAATAAAAGAAATGTGTTTTCAAACATTTAAGCATACGCCTTCAGATCAAAAGATTTAAGATCATGAGAAACATTTCAGTCAAGTGTTTCAAAACTTTTGAGTTTTGTGTATATATATATATATATAAGGAATAATTGATGAAAAACTGTTGAATTATTGAAAAATTATGCACACCCGAGGTGGTAATGCGATCGACGTGCAGCGGAGTGCATTATTTTTCAATAATTCAACGGGCCGGAATCAATTATTCCACTTATACCATGCCTTAAGACATCTTTCAGGGTTTTATCTCAAGACATTTTCAGGTTTTCGTCCCTAAAAATTTCTGGGATCTTTTATTTCAGCTCATGAAACATGGGACCAATACTTTACATGTTGCGTTTATATTTTTGTTCAGTCTAGTTCGAAAACGTCACTTTAGAACTAGCAACGGAGGATAGCAAGGCTCGCGCTGCTTTACTGGAGCACTTACTGGAGTAACAAGTTAGTGCGTTTGTGCATGTGTGTTACAGTTTGCGTGTGAGTTTGTTTTTGAGGGATCGAAAGAGAGAAGCTCAGAAACTAAGAAAGATCGCCTTGTGAGATTAACTTTATTTGTTGCAGCTCTCATCAGAAGTAACATCACTTCAAAATCACCAAGATGTAAGTTTAAGCACTTCTCAGCAGCATCGAGTGTCGCCATATTTCCGTTGTAAACCTTACCAACTGATTTCAACCCCACTGATATGCAGGTGTGCGCTGACATGACGGCTGTTATTTGCTCGCAAGTGTGTGCATAATGCGTATAATGAATCCGTGTCCACGTATATGTGTAAAGAGGGGAAGGGGCGCGAGAGTGCTTCCTACAGATAATATAGAAGTTTTATTGATCAAGTGTATCTTGCTCCGATACAGTTCAAGCCTTCGTTGTTAGTTCAAAAACGTAACTTTAGAACTAGCAACAGAGGATGTGCTGCTTTTTGGCATGTGTCTGTGTGTCTGTATGTGTGTGTGTGTGTGTGTACGCAACCTACATAGAATGTTTCACATATTAAAAGTTATTTCGTATAATAGAAACTGTTGTGTTGATAAGTCACGGGGGGTGCGGCTCTATTTGTTGGTCGCGACAAGTCTCAGTGTGCGCACATACGCACGCGCGCACGCGTGTGTGTGTGTGTGTGTGTGTGTGTGTAAGTGCAGGGGAGACGAGGGAGAAATAAATAAATGTAGGATATTATAAACATTGTTTGACGTTCTTAACCAATTTACTTTAACCAATGTCTTTGTTTATATGGTTATTTTGCTGTGGCAGCATGTACGGTGTGTGTGTGTGTGTGTGTGTGTGTGTGTGTGTGTGTGTGGAAAGAAAGAGAGGGGAAGCCCAAGGACACTTTTCAATCAAAATTGAAATAAATTTTGGATATTACAGACATTGTCATTCTTATCCGTTGTACTAATGTCTTTGTTTTAATTGGTTATTTTGTTGTGGTAGCCTGTAGGATCTTTGAAATAACTGAAATAATTTGGCGAAGTGATATGGAACCGTTATGCGGTCAAGACTTTGAACTACTTCATAGCCATGCATTTACTTGAAAAATAACTGCACACCTTAGAACGTCCGTCAACCAATCGGAATCAAGCATTCAACAGACCCGTGGTGTGTGTATATATACACTGGTGGCCAAAAGGTTGTAATAATGTTCAGATTTTGCACTTATGGAAAGAAATTGGTACTTTTATTCACCAAAGTGGCATTCAACTGATCACAATGTATAGTCAGGACATTAATAACATGAAAAATGACCATTACAATTTGAAAAAATATTCAGAACTTAAAATACTTCAAAGAGTTCCCATCAAAAAAATCCTCCATGTGCAGCAATGACAGCTTTGCAGATCCTTGGTATTCTAGCTGTCAGTTTGTCCAGATACTCAGGTGATATTTCACCCCACGCTTCCTGTAGCACTTGCCAGAAATGTGGCAGTCTTGTCGGGAACTTCTCACACACCTTACAGTCTAGCTGATCCCACAAATGCTCAATGGGGTTAAGATCCATAACACTCTTTTCCAATTATCTGTTGTCCAATGTCTGTGTTTCTTTGCCCACTCTAACCTTTTCTTTGTGTTTTTCTGTTTCAAATGTGGCTTTTTCTTTGCAATTCTTCCCATAAGGCCTGCACCCCTGAGTCTTCGCTTTACTGTTGTACATGAAACAGGTGTTTAGCAGGTAGAATTCAATGAAGCTGTCAGCTGAGCACATGTGAGGCATCTATTTCTCAAACTAGAGACTCTGATGTACTTATCCTCTTGTTTAGTTGTACATCTGGCCTTCCACATCTTTCTGTACTTGTTAGAGCCAGCTGTCCTTTGTCTTTGAAGACTGTAGTGTACACCTTTGTATGAAATCTTCAGTCTTTTTTTTACATTTCAAACATTGTGTAGCCTTAATTCCTCAAAACAATGATTGACTGATGAATTTCTAGAGAAAGAAGTTTCTTTTTTGCCATTTTTGACCTAATATTGACCTTAAGACATGCCAGTCTATTGTATACTGTGGCAACTCAAAAACAAACACAAAGACAATGTTAAGCTTCATTTAACGAACAAAATAGCTTTCAGCAGTGTTTGATATAATGGCAAGTGATTTTCTAGTACCAAATTAGCATGATTACACTAACACCTTTAGCACCGAGGCTCATCACAACTGAGAAACACACAGACTGATACACAATCTCAAGACGCTTACCTCTTACCGGAGTTTCCACATTGGAGAGGACATACTGTTCAAAATGGCGGAGGAGATTGCGGTTTCTATAGTGAATGACACTTGTGCACCAGCTACTGCGAAATAGGGAGAAATACCCCCCCCCCCCCCCGGACGGCTATTTTTCCACTGAGAATATAGGATGAATTTGACCAAAATGACATTATCTTCAGAGAGCTAACATACTACAGCATCTCTGCTTGTGCGTGGCAACAGGGGATGGCACACATTCTCTCTCTCTATTTCCTTCTCTCTCTGTCACACACACACACAACATGTCCTCATTTCTCCAATAACTTTTTAGAAACAGCCCAAGCCGTGATACTAGTTCTAAAGTGACATTTTTTGAATTACTAACGAAGGCTTGGACGCATAATTTGGTTTGAACAAGCAACGGCATATTCTGATACGTCGCGTAAGAAAGTAGTTCCATGCACAAATGCATTTGACCGTACTCAGTTTTTCCTCATTTTTAAAATGTACTTGTTCATTGAACTGTTGTATATAAGCAATATCACACTGGCAATCATGCTATATGGCCCTAAATCAGCACTGCTGTGATTACCTATGGCCAAATCACAGCAGTGCTGATGTAGGGCCATATAGCACTCTTGCTCATGTGATATTGTTTAAATATTATTTATACCACGGGTTTGTTGAATGCTTGACTCTGATTGGTTAACGGATGTTCTAAAGTGCGCAATTATTTTTCAAGTAAATGCATGGCTATGTAGTAGTTCCAGGTCTCGATCACATAACGGTTTCATATCACTTCGCCAAATTATTTCAGTAATTTCAAAGAGCCCTACAGGCTACCACAACAAAGTAACCAATTAAAACAAAAACATTAGTTAAAGTAAAATGGTTAAGAATGTCAAACAATATCTAAAATATCCTGCATTTATTTCAATTTCGGTTAAAAAGATCCCTCGCGCTCCCTCGTACTTACGCATACATACGCACACGCACACACACACACACACACACTCTCTGAGACTCGTGTCATGACCAACAAATAGAGCCACACCCCCGCGACTTCATCAATACAGCAGTTTCTATTATCCAAAATAACTTAATATGTGAAACTTTTTATGTGCCAATGTATTTCACCCTTAGCAGCCTCACATAGCTTTAGTTGAAAGCAACGCGCTAACCCTCCCCTCCCCTCTCTCTCGCTCGCCCACATGCACGTCCTTGTTATTCCAATGCCGAAAAGCAGCGCATCCTCCGTTGCTAGTTCTAAAGTGAAGTTTTCGAACTAGCAACGAAGGCTCGAGCTGCATCAAAGCTAGATACACTTGATCAATACAACATTTTCTATATTATCTGAAATATCTGTGGGAAACATCCTCACCCCCCCTCCCCCACGCGTCGTGAATGCATTACCACCTCGGGTGCGCATTATTTTTCAACAATTCAACGGTCCATTGTCAATTATTCCTTACATGTATATCTACACACACACACTTTACCAGATGAGGTTTAATGAGGAATAAGGTTTATTATTATTCACAAGATATGCAGATCTAGTTAAAGGGGGTGTGTATATATACATACACACATATATATATATATATATATATATATATATATATATATATATATATACACACACACATACGCATACACACATACGCATACACACATAAGCATACACACACACAGTTGAAGTCAGAAGTTTACATACACTTTGTTACTACTTGGTAGCATTGCTGTTAAATTGTTTAACTTGGGTCAAATGTTTTGGGTAGCCTTCCACAAACTTATCACAACAAGTTGCTGGAGTTTTGGCCCATTCCTCCAGACAGAACTGCTGTAACCAAGTCAGGTTTGTAGGCCTCCTTGCCCTCACACGCTTTTTCAGTTCTGACATTTTCTATCAGATTGAGGTCAGGGCTTTGTGATGGCCACTACAATACCTTGACTTTGGTGTCCTTAAGTCATTTTGCCACAACTTTGGAGGTATGCTTAGGGTCATTGTCCATTTGGAAGACCCATCTGCGACCGATCTTTAACTTCATGGCTGATGTCTTGAGATGTTGCTTCAATATATCCACATACACTATATTGCCAAAAGTATTCGCTCACCCATCCAAATAATTGAATTCAGGTGTTCCAATCACTTCCATGGCCACAGGTGCATAAAATGAAGCACCTAGGCATGCAGACTGCTTCTACAAACATTTGTGAAAGAATGGGCCGCTCTCAGGAGCTCAGTGAATTCCAGCGTGGTACTGTGATAGGATGCCACCTGTGCAACAAGTCCAGTCGTGAAATTTCCTCACTACTAAATATTCCACAGTCAACTGTCAGTGGTATTATAACAAAGTGGAAGCGATTGGGAATGACAGCAACTCAGCCACGAAGTGGTAGGCCACGTAAAATGACAGAGCGGGGTCAGCCGATGCTGAGGCGCATAGTGCGCAGAGGTCGCCAACTTTCTGCAGAGTCAATCGCTACCGACCTCCAAAGTTCATGTGGCCTTCAGATTAGCTCAAGAACAGTGCGTAGAGAGCTTCATGGAATGGGTTTCCATGGCCAAGCAGCTGCATCCAAGCCATACATCACCAAGTGCAATGCAAAGCGTCGGATGCAGTGGTGTAAAGCACGCCGCCACTGGACTCTAGAGCAGTGGAGACGCGTTCTCTGGAGTGACGAATCACGCTTCTCCATCTGGCAATCTGATGGACGAGTCTGGGTTTGGCGGTTGCCAGGAGAACAGCACTTGTCTGACTGTATTGTGCCAACTGTGAAGTTTGGTGGAGGGGGGATTATGGTGTGGGGTTGTTTTTCAGGAGCTGGGCTTGGCCCCTTAGTTCCAGTGAAAGGAACTCTGAATGCTTCAGCATACCAAGAGTTTTTGGACAATTCCATGCTCCCAACTTTGTGGGAACAGTTTGGGGATGGCCCCTTCCTGTTCCAACATGACTGCGCACCAGTGCACAAAGCAAGGTCCATAAAGACATGGATGAGTGAGTTTGGTGTGGAAGAACTTGACTGGCCTGCACACAGTCCTGACCTCAACCCGACAGAGCACCTTTGGGATGAATTAGAGCGAAGACTGCGAGCCAGGCCTTCTCGTCCAATATCAGTGTCTGACCTCACAAATGCGCTTCTGGAAGAATGGTCAAACATTCCCATAAACACACTCCTAAACCTTGTGGAAAGCCTTCCCAGAAGAGTTGAAGCTGTTATAGCTGCAAAGGGTGGGCCGACGTCATATTAAACCCTATGGATTAAGAATGGGATGCCACTTAAGTTCATATGCGTCTAAAGGCAGATGAGCGAATACTTTTGGCAATATAGTGTAATTTTCCTTCCTCAAGATGCCATCTACTTTGTGATGTGTACCAGTCCCTCCTAGAGCAAAGCACCCTCACAACATGATGCTGCCACCCTCATGCTTCACGGTTGGGATGGTGATCTTCGGCTTGCAAGCCTCACCCTTTTTACTCCAAATATAACGATGGTCATTATGGCCAAACAGTTACATTTTTGTTTCATCAGACCACAGGACATTTCTCAAAAAAGTAAGATCTTTGTCCCCATGTGCACTTGCAAACTGTAGTGTGGCTTTTTATGGCAGTCCTTGCTGAGCAGCCTTTCAGGTTATGCCGATATAGGACTCATTTTACTGTGGATATAGATACTTGTCTTCCTGTTTCCTCCAGCATCTTCACAAGGTCCTTTTGCTGTTGTTCTGGGATTGATTTGCACGTTTCGCACCAAATTAGTTCATCTCTAGGAGACAGAATGCATCTCCATCCCGAGCGGTATGATGGTTGCGTACTATTGTTTGTACAGATGAACGTGGTACCTTCAGGCATTTGGAAATTGCTCCCAAGGATGAACCAGACTTGTGGAGGTCCAAAAAAAATTTTCTAAGGTCTTGGCTGATTTCTTTTGATTTTCCCATTATGTCAAGCAAAGAGGCACTGAGTTTGAAGGTAGGCCTTAAAATACATCCACAGGTACAGTTCCAATTCAGTACACCTCCTTAATGACTTCAACCTAAATGTATGCAAACTTCTGACCTCAACTGTGTATATATATATATATATATATATATATATATACACACACATATACACACACACATACATACACACCACCAGTCAAAAGTTTTGATACACTTACTCATTCTTTATTATAATTTTTTTTCACATTTTAGAATAATAGTAAAGTCATCAATACTATGGAATAACATAAATGGAACTATGGGAATTATGTTGTGACTAAAAATCCAAAATAAATCAAAACTGTGTTATATTTTAGCATCTTCAAAGTAGTCACCCTTTGCCTAGAATTTTCAGAAATGTACTCCTGACATTTTCTCAACCAACTTCTTGAGGTATCACCCTGGGATGCTTTTTAAACAGTATTGAAGGAGTTCCCATCTATATGCTGGGCACTTATTGGCTGCTTTTCTTTATTATTTGGTCCAAGTCATCAATTAAAAAAAAATTATTATTATATATATATATATATATATATATATATAAAATTTTAGATTTATAATGAAATAAATTAATATGGTGGCACAATTATATTTTTGTCTACAAAACTAATTTCAAACATTTAAGCATACGCCTTCAGATCAAAATATTTTTAAGATCATGGGAAACATTTCGGTCAAGTGATTCAAAACTTTTGACTGGTAGAGAGAGCGAGAGAGAGCGAGAGAGAGCGAGAGAGAGCGAGAGAGAGCGAGAGAGAGAGTGAGTGTGAGTATGTGTGTATATATATATATATATATATATATATATATATATATATATATATATATATATATATATATATATATGATACATTTTTATTTCATTTTGACTAACAAAAGCCAATGAATGAATTCTTTAGGCTTGAGTGAAACAGAAAACTGTCATTTCTGCAATGTAACTGATTCTTGAAAAAAACAAACTAGATTCCAGGGTCATGACATGACTTCTGTTCAACTGGCATTCATAAAAACTAAGATTCCACACGCACAGTCAAGAAGCAAAGCTAGCAGGAGTGCGCTTGTGTGTGTGTGTGTGTGAGAGAGAGCGAGAGAGAGAGAGGGAGAGCTTGAGAGAGCTGTCAGAGTGAGACAGACCTCAGGTGAAAGTAGGCCACCTGTTTCAAGGGTACAGCATCTCTACTGAGTGTTTCAATGCCAGCCCTGTGCCACTAGCTCAGTGGGGACTGGCCACAGAGCCAAATCGCCCGCAGTGAGGTCTAGCAACCTGTCATCCCCTCACCTTGTCCCCCCCCCCCACCACACACATTCTCAAAATGTCTCTCCAATACATTTAAGCAGCTCCAAAGGCACTCCATTGGAGATACACAGTATTGGACACACACAAAACAATTGCTTTAAAACACCAATGTACAAATCCATTAAATAGAAGGAAACCGGACCTCAGAATGCACCTTAAATAGATAGTGCACCCAAAGTCACCATTTACTTTAACTGAATAGTGACTGAGGCTAAAATTCTGCCAAGCCTATCGTGTTCCATGGAAGAAAATCAGTCATATGGGTTTGGAACTATATGACTAAATTAAGACATAATTTTAAGTTTTGGGTGGACGATCCCTTTAAGAGAGTAGAAATCTGGCACACGTTCGCTTTATTTCACACAACGCACACACTGTAAAGTGAGCTCTTGTCATGAGGCACATTAATGGCTCTGTTTTCTAGCTCTTACATTCATAAGTACCGCATCCTACAGCAGTACATGCTGGGAAGTGACATTACCTTCTCCAGAGGAGAGAGGATCAAACATGGCCAGCAGTGAGTCTGCTTGAGAAGGTGCGCAGGACAGACTGTGAGCCCCTAGAGAGGTGGAGGAAAGAAGGGACGGATACAGGGATGTTGAAAATGAGGGACAAAGGAGCTGTTAGTCCCACACCAGAGATCCCAAGAAACATTCAATAGCTTAACACCAAATAGCAGCATATAGTGACCCCAAAAAATATTTGAATACTTAAGCCACACTAAAAAAAAAAAAAAAAAAAAAAAGAACTGTACGAACTGGATCACAAAAACAACTATAAACCAAGTGGCATTTAATTAAAAGAAAGCTAGCACAAGCAAACTTTTAAAGCAACACATTTTACAAAAAGAAGTTTATTAGATTTGCAAATTATACAATATAAATATAAAACAGAGATATAATGTTCAAAATTAAGATAAATACATGCCTTTTTTCAACTCTTTCATTGTAAATATTAGTGGAATATGTTCATAGTTAATGTGATGAACTACACTTGTGATTCTTCTGCTAGGACACGTGTGAACCTGAAGAGAACTGACTTTATACATCCACTAAAAAATTCCCTGGGGCCAGTTGGTTAAAAGTGAAAAATGCTAAGAAAAGTGCCTAGCACCATTTGTTTGCACATACCACTTGGTTTCATATTTGTTAAATGATGTGTGAAATTCACACATTAAGTGCGGCTTGATTTTCTAAATATATTTTGGGGCCATTGTATATTTCCCATTATGTTGGAAGATAAAAGGTTTGTCATATCCCTTTAGAGACAGATCTATGTAGTTAAATTTAAACAAAGCCTTTTAAGGCACAGTAAGACTGTTACCAATCAATCACTTCAGTGTGCAAGTGTGTTTTGTACCATGTGCTGAGTCCTCTCCATCTGGACTGGCTACGGAATCTTTCCCTCCGAAGTCTGAGCTGCACTCAGAGCGTAGGTCCTCAATCTTATTGGGGATGTCCTCCGATGTGGCACTGATGCCTGCACGAACAACAGACAACACTTCAGCAAAACCGCCAAACTATAAATCATAGCAGGAAGCATATTAGTTTTACAGTTGTATTATTTGTCAAAGTAGTCAAACTTTGTCAAACTTTGCCATGAAATACTACCACTGATAAAAAGGAACAGCAAATAACTTTTTATCTGCTGCCTCTGCAAAACGAGCTTCGGTCTACTTTTTTCATAACTAAGGATTTGACTGTACATATATCGGAGATATACAGAAATGTTAAAGAATAAGTCTATAGCGTGTTGGTGATGGAGAGGCGGGCATGTCGAACGGCCCATCTCATTCCACTCACAGAAGCATGGAATCCACGCCAATGCTCCCTTGAGTATGCAAAGAGGGCAGAGGAATCCTCCAGGGAGGTCATAGTAGGTGAATGAGAGATGGAAACGGCAAGAATGAATCAAAGAAGAAAGAAAAGACAATCCATCTGCCAAAATCCTCAGGGAAAACTTCCAACGAGGAGTCTGTTGGGAGTTTGTTGTTGCTACCTAGCTATTAGTCTTCATCACTATGTCAAGACAGAAGAGTCACCAAATAAAAATCAGCGAAGCAGAGAACAGCATTTAAAGGTGCTGTAAGCGATAGTTTTTTATGGAATGGTATGCAGAAAATGTTCCTTCTCCCTGAAAGATATCACTGAATTAAGTGTTCTGAGATATGTCACCAGTCTCTGTGACAGCACTAGACTGTGTAACAAAAATATGGCCGCTGACACATTCTTTGATCAGCCAATCAGAAGACTTTGATGTGCTTTATGCCTGTCAATCATTTTGCATGTTCTCATAGTGTAGTAGTTGAAGTGGATCATTCAGGCTTAATGTCATATTCAGATTCATAACAGTTGTCAGCTGAGGGCACTATATTGCTACTGTTGTGTTTGACAACTGTGAGAAGAAGCAATGCTCTTTTGTTTGGTGCCTATCTTTGGAGGGAGGTGTTTTGAAAAGAGGTGGTGTGTCTAATATAACAGCTCAGTCTTGTGGAAGTTCCAAAATGGCTCAAATCGCTTGCAGCACCTTTAACTCTGATGTGTAAGAAGGATGATATTTTGGATTGTCAACTGTTGTCCAAACAGTTAAGACCGAAGTATGCTTTGGTTTTGGGCGTGATGTACATTTCGTCATTAGCACAGTCTGCATGGACTGTCTGTGTGCAACCCAGTTTTTTCTGCCACATTTACCTGTTTACATATGTATGCAATGTCTGCACATGCGCCTAGTTGACAATACTAAAGATTATCACAAAGCAGTCATAGTGCACATGCATCAAACGTGTCCGTGCAGGCTCATATTCAAAAGTTTATTTTGAAAGGCTAAAATGCTCGACTGTGTGCAAGATGTAACGGCCTGTGAAAAAAGTATTCCATTGCCTTTACACAATGTAACCAAATGTGATGCAACAAGTTTCAATGATTAATGTATAGTTATGAGGACCAGGATTGGACCAATTAGATTTTTTACAGTGGGCGATAGAAAAAAAAAAAAAAGGTCCTGTTGCCTGTTGAGGTTGTTTAGGACAAAAACTTCATTTACATAGAAGAGAGAGCTTCTATCGCTTGTTTCTTTATTATGTCACGCATAGTGAAAATACTGACGTCTGATGCGCATTCATGAGTAAATCAGAGAATCTCATTCACAGTGGTTTGCATGTTCACATGACAACTACAAAGACCAGAGCTTATCGAACATGTTCTGATATGTTTAGCCATGGTGCTCATGTGGGTGACAAGTCCGAATTGACAAGTTTGAATCTGGATCACCCTCATTGCCTGACCTTTCTACTGACCATTTAGACCAAAAGAATTAAACAGTGAGTTTGCATACATGCAAGTGTGTTTGTGTACCTGAAACAACGCTGAGCCCCGGGGTGCTGGGTCGGGAGCTGACCTCTCTGACCTCTGTGTCGTCTGAAGTGCTCCCAACACCAGAGCAGCTCTCTAGCTCTTGCAAGCGTTCCTCCTGCTTCAGATCTGCAGCTTCTGCAACACAGATCCAATAACTGCACAAACTACTGCATCCACACAAACACAAAGACTACAAGGGCATGTCTGTGGAAGGCTCTCATTTCTATGCTCATTTGTAATAATGTAAGTCTCAACTGGTCTTCGGAGTCTACTTTTGTGCAATTTAGAACAGAAACAAACCTCAGCTATGGATAAAAAAAAAAAAAAAAAAAAAAAAAAAAAAAAAACAATCACTCATTTTTTTCCCTGTGATGCAAAAGAGGCAGGCGGACAAAGCCGCACATTGGCTGCCTTCTGCCTACTGGCATAACACACTTCAATGACAGGGATTATGGAGGAATCATACAGAAATACTATGTCTTACTTATCATTTCTAACTCATAATGTGCCAACACTTTGCTAACAGGATTAGGGATGCACCAATACCACTTTTTCTCTTCCGATCCGATTCTGATATCGGAAATCTCAGTATCGGCCGATACCGATCCCAAGCTGATACCAGTGTTGTTTTTTATGCATAATCAGTTTAGAATATCTTTGCATTATTCTGTGGAACTAATTGGGTGTACTCTTTAATATGTAAAGAAACACAAACCCCTAACTACACATTATTTCAATATAAATGTATAGCTTATTAAGAAACACTTTATTATTAACTAGTATACTGGATAATGTAGCAGCAAAATTAACAGTAATTCCAGTCTTCAAGAAACCAGTGTTTTATTTTTGCCCTTTTTTCCCCTTTTTTTTTTTTTTAAATATTTCAAATTGCATCTGGACTTTAAAGGATTCAGATCTCTTTTTGTTCAATTTAGTTGTAAGATATCAGTCCACTTTTTTTATTTTTTGGAACCCATTCAACTTAAATATTATTATAAATTGTAAACAAATACTAATGATGACAATAATAAAAATAATATAATAAATTATTATTAATATTATTATTATTGACTTAATAATTTTAAATATAACAGTAATATATTTCAATTGTGCACTTTTTAAAACCTCACACTTTTATTTTTACATTCTAAACTCCAGGAAGTCCTGTATGTGCTTGTAGGCAAGTTCACGGTAGTTTAATTCGCTTATTCAAATTCTAAATGCATATTATAAGTGAAACAAACTATTGAGCATCTACATCTAAAAATAGCTGCGAGTGCATCACCAGTCTGTGCTTGAGTTTGTCAACAGAGCAGCACCATTCACTAACACGCTGGCGCTGTGCATTCTATATATTTACTTATTAAACACAGCCTTTTGTGATTCACAGAGCTATCGTGAACAGCTATAAGTGGCTTTGAATAAAATACATGAGTCATATGAACTTTAATGGTGTTTTTATGGTTCTTTTATTTCATTTTTGGAGCTTGACAGTAATGAACATGACTAACACACAGTATCGGATTTGGATCGGGCTTGTCGGACCGATACACGATCCGTCTAAAAGCTTCAGTATCAGAGCCGATACCAATCCAGGTATCCGATCGGTGCATCCCTAAACAGGATTATTGCAGTATAAAACGGAAGAAAATCTCTAAAAGAAATTCAATGCATTCTCGAAGCATAATTTCTTGACATCTCCAGTGTATCCATCTCAAATACATCGAGTTTATTGAAAGGATCGGATGCAACACACTTATGTCTAGTGGCCCCAAAGAGCATACGGGCACTTAAGCCACACTTAAAAATATATGAATATCACTGCATTAGAGATAACAAAATATCACACCAAGTGCCATTTATTTTTAAAGAAATATAACAATATTTTAAAGCAAAATATTTTACATAAAAGTTGTTTGTCCGGTTTTAAATTATAAAATGATAAAAACATGTTCATAGCTTATGTAATGAATTGCATCTTTGGTTACTCTGCTAGGATAGGCCTAACTGTATGAACTCCAGGGAAACTGACTCTAAACATCCACAAAATTACTAAAACATTACCTTGGTTTTAAGTAATACTAAATATGGCTCGGAAAAATTAAGTTAGCTCTTAGAAAGGGTCGAGCATTATTTGTTTGCAGATGACTTTGTTTTCATATTTTATTATCCAATTCAGTGAAAATCATACGTTTTAAGCATGGCTTAAGTGTACAACTATTTTTTAAAGGAACAGGCATATTTAACTTCACCTGGTTTGTCTTCCTTCACATTTAATATAGAAAATGTTTGATATTGGTAAACATACTGACATCTCAGTATCCTTTACTTTTATGTGTGAACACTCACCTGAGTCACTGGGCAGCACCTCTACACTCCATGCCTCACTTGTCGTTTCAGAGATGGTAGAACCGTATGGGTCCAGAAGAACAGGCAGACAAAGCAAGCTCCCCAACGCGTTCTCCGCCGCAGTCCCTGAGGAGATGACATTTAAAAAAAAAAATGCATGTATATGGGGTGAGGAACCTCTGACCAAAAACAGCTGGAAAGAGCACTACGACAGGGATGGGCAAAGGTTAATTGCAGTCTCCCTCCTCGCAAGTTTTCGAGGGTGAGCGTACACACAGACGAACACACGCAGTACCATCAGGGTTGTGACTTTGAGGTGTGGATTGAGAGGAGAATCACTCATAACCTCATTATTCGCTCAACCAGCATCCCACACAGCACCTCCTCTCTCCCAAACACTCCCAACAGGAACTAATGCCTAACAAGGCAGAAGAATGGAGACGGAGAGCAGAGAAGTGAGGGGAGAGAGAACAGCTAGCCTAGCGGGGGGTGGGGTTTGAATGTGTGTGGGGGCGTTTGATGGCCGGGTGGATGCAAAGATGAGCGCGCCCTATGATACTCGACAGGCCACATCTCCCTGCATACACACACATGCAGGCCTGCACAAGGGCAGGTTTGGTGGGCCTGCAGGATAGCTTCCCCCGCTGGCCCTGTTTACAGTGAGTGAGGCAGGGGCTCTGAGCCGCCCGTCTTTCAGGTGCATGATTAAATGAGTGGCACCCGCAGTTGTGAAACAATTAGAATTTCTGCCTCATTATCATGGTAATCTTATCAGTGGGATAATGAGGTATTAATGGATATTTAATGTGTATCTCATAACCCAATCCCTCGGAGAAAACACATAAGGAAATCGCTGTAAATTCACTTAATGATGGAAAAGTCCCCCAACGCCATATTCCGAGCAATGAAAAATGGAGGATGCAAATGAGAAGGAACCAAGGTCAATAAGACAGCAGGGACTGTGTGAATGTCAGACGGAGGGAGAGAGAAAGAGAGCGAACATGGAAGATGAGGGAATAAAAGGAAAAGATGGGGTGAAGAGAGTGAGAGGATGAGTGAATGACAGAGGAGTGAGAGATGGCATGTGATGGAATGAAATGAAGCAGACTGATGTTGTTTTTCTTTATGACTCTGTTCCAGAGAAGCTCTCTGCGAAACATTGGAAATTGTCTGACTCTACAGAGAAGGATAGTTTTGTCTCAATCAAGGAAAGAGTGAATTAAATAGGGCCAAATCCACTTAGCCAAAATTGGGAGGTGTAACAAATACATCACCCTCAGAAAATTTTTGGATAGTCATGCCAAATTTATTTGAATTTTAACTTTTTGGATTGTATGATTTAAAATGTTTTTGGTCACAGAACTACAGTTTTCTTTATATTCCAAAACAATTTCTTCAGATTCAAAACGGGTAGCGCACATGCTTTTGACATGTTAGAGGTATAGTGATCATAATATTTGACAGAGTTACATGAAAGAGAAATGGGGTTATCATCAAGTTGCTTTTTAGTTTAAGGAAATCAAACTATGACAACAGCATCTCAGAGTACACAAACAAAGTCTGGTGGACTTTGGGTAGCTGGGTTACAGTAAAATGTCCCATTCCCATCTCGTCTGTCCCTAATGACTTCCTGCCCTCCTTTCCCCTTTTACTGTACGGCAAATAAGAGGCAAATAGACCCTCCCAAAATACAATACAATCTAGTCCATTTTTCATTTATAAAACATTAAAAAATATTTAATACAATTTACCATAATTTATAAGGTCAACCATACAAATATAATTACAGTAACACAATCTATTCTAACCACTAGGGCACTACTAAACAGGACTCACAAAAATACTGTAATTCATCATAGGAACAAGTTTTCAATTGACCACGAGGTGCCAGTAATGAGTTTTCTGAACAATAAACTGTTTCTGATCATATAATGTTGTGTTTCTTTGTATGTGATTTAATGCCCTGCCAGCTTCCATGGCTATTTTCATGGTGAAAATTAGGTAAAAATGTAAAAGGTTTAGTTAATAAAACCTAAAGAACACTATCTAGTCTGACTTTTTTTTATTATATATATAATAATCAGAAGTGTCAGCTGAAAAAAACAATTTGCTCAAGGCATTAAAACCACCACATTCCAATAAAATAATCTTCAGAGACAGTGGACTCTGGTATGAGGCACATAATGGGGATCTTCACCTGTTGTTAAAAACTTATAAGTAGAGCATACAATGCATATCATCAAAATGAGTCTAAAACAAAATGTTAGGCATGCAAGACCTGTGTAGTTAGACTTGTACCTGAAAGTATAGAGGAGAGAGAGCCAACAACACTTATTCTGGTAATATATGCCTGTTTTTTTAACTAGTCCACTATAAATGGCCATGACTGTAGCCATAGCTCTGTGATCTAGCTGTGCAGCAATACACTGTGTCTTACCTGCTATCTCCTGCAATCTATCCTCATCCATATTGGGGTCAAAGTCACTGCCCAGGACATCTGTGCTCCATGTCTCACTTACGGTCTCAGAAATGTCCCGGTCTTCCGTCAGGCCCATCATGTCCCGAATCTCAAACTTGCGCAATTTATCGTCCAAATTATCCTGAGTGGTGGCTATATAGAGGACAACTCAGAGAAATTACTCAACACATACAACACAACTTTTTGTAATAGAAATTGTATTTGGTTTGTCACCCATTTTTATGGGCAACCTAAAAACACAAATTCACCTTGTTCATGTTCTAGTAGCTGCAAGGCCTCTGCACCATTACTACCAGAGGGCCCCGGTCCTCCTCCTGACACAGACTCCACTTCCAGGTCCAAAGAAGAGACTGAATTTGAGCGGTTAGATGGCCCTGTGGTCAAACACAATTTTGAGTTCCCATATTGACTAATTTATTATTACCATTTAGCTACTTAGTTGACACTTTTATCTAAGAGGACAACCTGGTTTAAGTGTTTGCTCAAGCGTACAATGGTGATCAGATCATAGACTGCACATTGCAGGCTTTAAATCTACAATCTGTCAGTTACCAACACACATCTTTACCCACAAGGCTAAAACAAAAACTATTATACAACCCCAATTCTGAAAAAGTTGGGACAGTATGAAAAATGCTAATAAAAACAAAAAGGAGTGATTTGTAAATTATTTTTACCCTTTGCTATATTGAAACACTACAACATTATATGATGTTTTACCTTGTCAATTTCATATTTTTTTTATTTTGAAATGTACAGTTATTTCAAATCAGATGATTGCAACACTCCAAAAAAGTTGGGACAGTCGAGTGTTTACCACTGTGATACATCACCATTTCTTCTCATAACACTTAAGCATTTAGGCACTGAAGACACAAGTTTAAGTTTAGAAAGTGGAATTTTCCCCCCTTCATCCATTATGCAGGTCTTCAGCTGCACAACTGTAAGGGTCTTCATTGCCATACTGTATGCTTCATAATGCACCACACATTCTCAATTGGAGATGGTCAGGATTGCAGGCAGGCTAATCTAGCACCAGCACTCTCTGCTTATTCGGCCAGTATGTGGTTTGAAGTCCCTGGAAAAGATGGTGCTGGATGGCAGTATATGCTGCTCCAAAATGTTTACATATCTGTCTGCATTAATAGTGCCCTCACAGATGTGTGAGTTACCCATGTCATGGGCACTGACACACCCCTGGCCCATACAGACACTGGTTTTTGGACCTGACGCTGAAAACAGCTTGGATGGCCCTTTTCCTCTTTGCCCGGAGAACACGACAGCTGTGTTTTTCAAAAACTATTTGAAATGTGGACTCATCGGACCAAAAAACACGGTTCCACTGTTCTACTTTCCATCTAAGATGAGACCGAGGCCAGAGAATTCAGCAGCACTTCTGGACAATGTTGATGTAGGGCTTCTGCTTTGCATAGTAAAGTCTTAACTTGCATCTGTGGATGCAGCGGTGAATAGTGTTGACTAACAAAGGTTTACTTAAGTAATCCCAAGCCCATGTTCATGATATCCATTGCAGATAAATAATGTTTAAGACAGTGATGGTCCGAGGGATCAGAGATCACATGCATTCAGAAGTGGTTTTCATCTTACCCTTTATGCACCGAGATTTTACCAGATTCCTTGAATCTTTTAAGTATATTGTGCACTGTAGAGGGTGAAATGCCCAAAATCCTTCCAATCTGTCATAGGGGAACATTGTTCTCAAAGTGCTGGATTATTTGCTGAAGAATCCATTGGCAAATTGACAAGTCTCGAATGATCCTTGCTCTTGAAGGACTAGGCTGTTTTTGGAGGCTCCTTATATACTATGACATGACTGCCTCACCTGTTTAACATCTCTGGTTTCACATCACCTTGTTATTTTAACTCGTCAAATTGTTATTAGTCTTAAATGGCCCCTGTCTAAACTTTTTTGGAGAGTGTTGCAATCATCTGAATTGAAATGACTGTACATAAAAAATAAAAAAATAAATTCACAAGGTAAAACATTATATAATGTGTAGTTGTAGTAGGATGAATGTAATTTAAAAATCACTACTTTGTTTTTATTAGGGATGTGCGAGACTAGTCGACTAAACGGTTCTGATGCTGCTAGTCGACACTGGAATTACTAGTCGGTTAATATTTCCCTCCATTAAACTGATCAACATTTTTACACATTTACATTTAGCTTTATATTTTTACAGAGGCTGTACTTAAATTACTGTCATATTAATGTTAAATATTTTAAATAGAATTAATAATACAAATATTATTTTAAAAAGAGGATATCTGGAGCAGATACAGAGTTTAATTTCACCTCAGGCAGCGCGTGCTTCTTTCCTCTCCCACTCGCGGAGCGCGCAGGAAAATATCCTCTCTCTAGACAAGCAAACTCAGCAGTTATGAAATCACTTCGGTGGGGTGCGGGAATCGGCTTTCCAAATGTTTGAAAGTGTGATGTTTTCACATTTGAGTCATCTTTAAATCTGTGCATGCTTGTACGTTATTTTTCCGCTGAGCGGGCTTTTTCAAGCTCAGGATAGACGCCTCAGGTGAGTCAAGTCCCGTCTTTCACCGGACCATGTCGACAGGTTAATTTTGCTCATCAAAAAAGTTATGCTTCTGAGTAAGTAGCCTAAAAAAATAACTGTTTTAGGCTAGGTATGCCATTTTTTAATCTGCTGATAAAAAAATCATAATTCAAGGCGAGCACGTTGCAGATAAATGCCCCTTTTCAGTGGTATTTAGCATCGGATTTGGAATAGATTAAGTATTTTAAATGGGTCGCATAAACACACTTTCTTTTTCTTTTACTGTTTTCTGAAGGTTGGTTTCTCTTTAGACTAGTTGGTTCCAAAACTTGTTTAAACAACAGTCAAATTAGTCGTAGCGCACATCCCTAGTTTTTATTAGCATTTTTCATACTGTCCCAACTTTTTTTGAAATTGGGTTGTAATATTTATTTATTTGTTCTTGATTGCCAGTCTCTTTCTCTCTATCTTTCCATCACAGAGGTTTTAAAGGAAAAAGAGACAGATGGACATGGAAGAGTTTGTATAAGAGAGCCATCTGCTGGTTGTCTGGTTAAAACACACCCTCAGAAATGCCCTCCAGGTTGTCACTGCAGAGTGAGAAGCGCAGTGTTTTGTCAGGTTTGCCGTGCAGTTTGGTGTCATCGACTGGGGCATCTCCTTGTCCACAGTCTCCAAGATGCAGAGTCAGGACCTACGGAAAGAGTCACAACAGCAATATATGCCAATCACCATCAATAGAGTTGCCAGTACTTACAGTATCAACTCCTGTAAAATGACTAGATTAGAATCTATAGTGATATATTAGTAATCTTATAGATAACATAATAGATAGATAGATATTGTTATAGATTGATATTGATACTGTTTGGTTAAGCTTATGACATATTGCATAAAGTTTCTCACCTCATTCTCTGACATCATTCCAGGTACGGTCTGTATTGAGGTTCCGAGCGAGATGACTAGCACTTCTTCTGGCATGACCTCCTGCAGAGACTCCTGGGAGCTGGCCTCAGTCTCGCCCTCCTGGGCCATGTTGGACCGGCTGCGGCTGCGAGAGCCTGCTAGGTGAGGAAGAGGGGGGCAGGGACAAAATGTTAGGGGTTAGAAGCAAAGTTAGGCAGCTTGCAGGCTGTTAAAAGGGATGGCAAGCTTTGGGCTGGAGTGCAGAAGCCTAAACATCAGGATAACGATGCAAAGCACCATGAGCACTGGTACAGATCTCCTCACAAAAATACTCAAAACAAACAACTTTAAGGGATAGTTCACCCACAAAAATGTGGATCCAAACCCATATGACTTTAAAGGGAAATTTAGGTCAAATGGAAGTCTCAGTCACCATTCACTTTCATTGTATGGAATAAACATGGAATGAAAATGAATGGTGACTGAGGCTAATAATCTGTTTTGCATTAAGTCATACAGGTTTAGAACAACAGCAGGGTGAGTAAATGATTATCGAATTTTCATTTATGGGTGAACTTCCCCTTTAAATGGATAGTTCACCCAAAAACAAATTCGGTCATCATTTATTCACCCTCATGTCATCCCAGATGTGTATGACTTTTTCTTCTGCTCCAGTGGTTAAATCCATATCTTAAGAAGCGATATGATAGGTGGGTGAGAACAGATCAATATTTAAGTCCTTTTTTACTATAAATATCCACTTTCACATTCTTTTGTTTTTGGCAATTTGCATTCTTTGTATATATCGCCACCTACTGGGCAGGGAGTATAATTTATAGTAAAAAAGGACTTAAATATTGATCTGTTTCTCACCCACCTATCATATCGCTTAAGATATGGATTTACCAACTGGATTTATGCTGCCTTTTGTGTGCATTTTGGAGCTTAAAGTTTTTTTTTATTCATTGACTTGCATTGTGAGAACATACAGAGCTGAGATATTCTTCTAAAAATCTTTGATGTGTTCAGAAGAAACAAAGTCACACACATCTGGGATGGACCATCCCTTTAAGTGGCAACAGAACATTTAAGTGAACAAATAAATTCTGTGAGAACTGCGTCAATAAAATATCAACAAAGAACACTTAAAGACAATGAAATTGTTTGGTTCCATACTGCTTAGAGAATTTTTTTTAAAAGACTTGATTTTAGTTTTTCTTCCTTGCAATTGTTACCTTAAAAGTCTGGCACAGGTAATGAGAGCATTTTCAAATGAAGACTACCACAAGTGTATTCTCACTCAGTAAAGTTGCCACAAAGGTCCTGTTTACATCTGGTATTAGCATTCACCTCAGGTGATACGATCACAGGTAATACAGATCAACATTCACACCTGGTATTTGCATCTCCTGTGATCACTTGTGATCTGAATTCGTTGAAGGGAGGGTCTCTGATTCCACGACAACATATCAGGAGGATTTATGGATGATGAAATCTCAGTTTTTTTCTGAGGGCCTTCCTTGGGCAGATTCTAAAGTCTTAAACGTGTATGCGTTTCTGGTCTTGGTGCATGATATAAGGTAAACACAAGTCAAATGAAGCAAAGAGAGCCAGTATGGAATATGGTGGTAAAAAGTTCAGATACCTGAAGATTACAAGATTTATGACCCATATGAACAGTCTTGCTTGTCTGAACAACTGAAACTACATTGAAAGTGCTAGAGGCAAGTAATGCAGCCCAGATGTGCTATAGCGAGCATCAAAATTCCTAGCTGGGACACACAGACATACAGCAATCACGGCAATGACTGGCAAAGCATGGGTGAAGCAGTGAAAGGCTGTGGATGGATGGGAGTATTTGAACATGTCAGCCACTGCAGAGTGGCAGGGCTACCCACCAAACGGGGTTACTAAAGGTATATGAGCAGACAGGGCTGTGGCAGAGGGCTCCCAACACGTAATGGCAGCCAACTGTTGTCCTGATGATCATTGGCGGCAAGGCAATAGAAAAGGTGGAAGAGACAGGAGGAGGAAATCAGAGAGTTGGTGGACAAGAGAAACAGCATACAGTGGCCTCTAAGTATTCAGACACTTATTCGACACTTTAAAAAAAAACACAAAAAAAATATTTCTGAATATCTTTGTATTACATAACAAAATATCAAACCAAGGGGCATCTGCAAACACAAGATGTGAGATCTTGACTCAGAACTAACTTCCCTTTTCTTAGCCATTTTTGCAGTTACTTTTAACTAACTTGTCCCAAGGTAATTATTAGTGAATGTATGAAGTCAGTTCAAGTGTCCAAATACTTTTTTTACTATATTTTAAACCATACATTATTTTACTATTTTCAACCTAACAAACTTATTTTTGTTAAATGTTCTGCATGAAAAGTGTGCTTGTGCTTTCTGTCTTAAAAAACACTACTTGGTTAGATAGTTTATCAAATGCAATGACAATCATACATTTGTAAATGTTGATTTAGTGTCCAAACACCTTCTGGGGCCACTGTATGTAACAGACCAGTACATGAGTATAAGAAAGAACTAACAGTAGTTAACAGTCAACAGAAGACCACTGCTGTGCATGGCTGAGAGAAACGGAAAATAAATGTTTTTTTTTAATCAAGTTGTTATTTGTTTTTATTTGGCAACACCTCAGGCAAAGTGTGCACACACAGAGATTACTTTTCTGTAATCAGAAATAAATTGCAGCAAAGAACATGCAGTAAACCTAATGTAGAATGAATACCAATAGGAAGTCTGTTCTTCTTGTTGGCAGGCGTAGTGACTGGGGAGAGCTGGGGTGTGTTAGATGGCGTAAGCTCCAAACTGTTGCTCTTTTTTGTGCGGGACTGAGGTATGTTGGCCAGTAGGGTTTCCAGAGCCAGGTGATCCTCCTCTCTGAGCTGATCACCTGCCGTCACACTACGCACAAAGTCCACCTGAACACAGAGAAGATATGAAGTTTGAGATATCAAACGTTTTTGCTTCAGGACCCAGATTTTACATTAGACATAAGGAGGTGACCGTATAAATCACAGGAAAAAAAATCTCCTTAAAATCAAACATTGTTAGGTAGAATGACTAGTAACTGAGGCTGTCATTCCCTTTCACTTTCTTTTCATGAAAGATGTTTTGTGTGACAGAGATTTACATTCTGTCTAACATATTCTGTGTTCCACGGTATAAATCATATAGGTTTGAAACAATGAGGGTGATTAAATTACAGAATTAAATTTTTTGGGTGAACTATTTCTTTAACATTTTATTAATTGACACAAACATAATCCAAAAATCAACATATTGAAAATATATAAATGACAGCAGAAGTGTGATTTATCAGCCTAAACATTTTAAATATTGCATTAGTATTATAATCTATATCACAAAAGCGGCAGGTGAAATAAACCTTTTAATTTTAAAAATGCATTACTATATGTTGAAGTTAACATTAACTAAGATTAATAAGTGCTTTAGTATTGTTCATTGTTAGTTCATGTTAACTAATGTTGTTAACTAATGTTAACAAATGAAACCTTGTGAAGTGTTCCCTTTGCATTTAGCGTGGTTTTTCCCTGCTATCCGCAACCCTATCAGAACAGACCAGCAATCCATTTTTGGGTCGCAAACAACCCACCAGTTAAAGTAACTAATCTCTTTGTTCTGTTTATATACAATCTTATTTCAAAAAATTAATTAGGAGGCAATTGCTACAAGCTACAATCAGATGATTTTCGCAAGCTGATATCCTATGAAATCTTTTGGAGAATCAAGGTTTTGGTAAGGTGTACGGTGAGCTTTCTTTACATCTTCAGGTAATTTTTAAATTTATTCTTAAACAGTGCTGGTAATTAAAGCAGGTGGGCCTCATTATTCAGCTATCATCATTAGTGAATTTCAAACAGTGAGTCTAATGCAATAACAACATAGGAGTCGGGCTAATTGGATCTGTAAATGACAGTGTGATGATGAACACCTTGCTGCTCATGCTGAGAACACATACACACACACACACACAGGAAAATAGAGGGTAACTGGCTCTTGGCAGGTTGGGCTGGAAGAGTTAAAGCATTATGACTGGAAAGGTATGCGGTATGACTGTTACTGGTGTATTGGTTGGACAGGTTTAGGCATGTTTACTTCACTCTTTCACACCGCAACAGTACGAGTAATTTTTACTGATTTGAGTCTTGTGTAGGCATTTTATGACATGCAGTATTTCCTGCACTGAACCTACCTTAATCAAGAGCTCCATGGCATAATATGTATACATTATAAAATTGTAAATATATTTTAGCAGTTGTGAACTTGTGACTTGTGTGTGATGAGAGAGAAAGGCCACCACAAAATAATATATTCACAACAACCAGTCAACACAGCTTTCTCTTGCTTTCTATTGTTCTCAATGACTACATGCAAAAACTTGCACAACATGCTTTCCCGAACAAATCAGTGTGGTTCTTTTTAATCAATCCGCCTGAATCTAACATGAGTCTGAAACATGAACTGAATCGGTCAGACCACACACATCCTCACTGAATCTACTTGTATTACTCACTTAGGTACTCACTCACTGAATCACAGGTTATTATGACCAACTTGAAATGAGCCATGAATTGTTAGTGTTTTGAGTAAAGCGATGTTAAAAATGCTCATTTGTAATGTTAGTGAATCTTTAATCAGTGTAATTACTGATTGGTTATTAATATGACGATGTGTGGTCAAATACATACCTGCAACAGAGTTGAATTAAAGGGATCATTAAAGGGACAATAAAATTTCCTTGATATTTAGACATATAAAAGGTAACTGTAAAAAGGTAAATCATACTGTAAATTTCAGAACTCAAAACATCCTCCCCAGTCTAAAAAGAGAATTTATATTTGCCACCCTGCTGAAACATCAAATTTTGAAATCTGTCTGTTCGTGAAGTCACGAAACATTGCTCATTTTTATTTACACATCCCACAACATGCGTCTTCACACCCTTGATCCCACCCACTGGCGTGCATTTCAAGTCAAGATGGCAGACATTGTGTGGATAACTATTCCCAACATAACACCAAAGGGGACCCATCTGGACTATTTTTTATTATTTTGTATATAAACGTGAACTACACAGACTCTTTGACCGCTGACATGTATCTAGCCACTTTTAAAAGATGTGGTGTCAGGTTACAACTCTGAAAGGAAGAAGCAATTCTCTTATTCAGCTGCTGCCTCTGTCATGGATGTGTTCTTTCGCCCATCTGCGCAATGTTTAATTGAACATAGGACGTCTTCGATGATGGACGTCTTTGACCATATCAGTGTGTTTCCGGCAATGTGCGCCTTCAGTATGTGTGTGCGTAATTTCACCATTCTTTGGACGTGATGTGTTAGTTTTTTTTCTGCTCATTTCAACATGGATTGCTTGTGAACAGTCAAAATATGATTCAAGCTTTGCAAAGGAACTGTTATTGAAAGATGGGGCAGTTAAAAACACTTCAAAAACATAACTAATTCATACATGAATATTTCAGATGTCATGACTGTTAGACAGTTTATGGTGCCCTGTGTTAACAGTTGTGCTTCAGATGAACAGTTTAATATATTCAGATGCAATGTGTTGGATGTGTACTGTGTAAACCCTGCAATTTTGTTTTATAATGTTGAGGTTCATTCTCTTCCGATTGAGTTTGCTGAATTTGAGGGGCTGCATGATGTTAGCCAATCATAACAGTGGGCGTTTACACTGAAGTTTTAAGGAGGCGCTGAGGCCAAAACCGAGCGTTTCAGACAGAGGGCCAAAAACAGGGTGAAAAATGTATATATATTAAACTTAGACTTTTTTGATAAAAAAAAAAAAAAAAAAAAAAAAAATAATAAAAAAAAAAAATTTGTAACATTATCACTGGACCTCTGGGAAGACAATACAATTATGAAAAAAAAAAAGCACTTCATGACCCCTTTTTATATAAATACATGAAAATATATTAGGAAACACTGATGATATGTTTCGAATTAATGAAGGTGTACCAACAAATACCTTAAGTATCTCACAGTGTTCAGAACATCTGCCTGTCTGCTATGATATGGTAAATTTGAATAGAGTTAACAGCAGGCCAGTATTGTGAGGCTTATGACTTTTTTAGGAAGTGAACAACCCATTTAGACAATTTGTACTTTTGATGATGTCAGTATGATGTCAGTGTCAGCTGAAGTACTTCCTCACATACATTATCTCCATTTCTTCATTACGTACCAGAGCCAAAAGCTGATTATGAGTCATGTAAACCACAGTCCGCGTAAGGCCCTCCAGCAAGTTCATTGAGGTCATTGGCGGAGTCTCAACAGCTCTTCCACCAATGACAACATCCAAAAAGGCAGCAACACACATCTGAAATATGCCATTAAAATTTTTTAAATGCTAGTGCACCAATATTCAATCTTCATCTTTAACATAAATATAAATGACATAAATATTTTATGTTCATCAATAACAAAATGATTAATACAATAAAGTTTCAGAATCAGAAACAAAGCAGCCTCATAATCCTGGGAATGTCTCTTACCTTATCAAACTTTAACAAACTGCTTTTACGTCGAGGGTCTCCATCATCTGCATCAGACATGGCTAACTGCTGCAACAACTGCCCCACCTAACACATGAAATTTGATTTTATTGTTAGAATACATCTATACCGCAAACCAACAACAATCAATCACAACTACGGAAAAATAATCTCAGCATTTTAAACCAGGCTGAAATTCTCATTACATTTGGATTGTACACTACATGGCCAAAAGGTATGTTGGCAACCTCTTCTAATTAACAGGTTTGGCTAGGTCTCCCTAATTCCAGTGAAGACAAAACTTAATTCTATGGCATAAAATTGCTTTTAGAGAATTGTGTGCTTCCAATTTTTTGTCAACAGTTTGGGGAGGGTCCTTTTCAGTTCCAGCATGACAATGCCCCTCTGTACAAAGTGAGGTCCATGAAGAAATCATTTAATAAGTCTGGTGTGAAAGAACTTGACAGGTCTGCACAAAGGGGTAGACCTGAACCCAATTTAACACCTTTGGGATGAATTGCAAACTGTGAATCTCACTGATGCTCATGTCTAAATCAGGAGAAAATCCTGCAGTCCTGTTACAACATAGATTGGAAAGCCTTTCCAGAAGAGTGGAAGATGTTATAGCAACAAAGGGAGGACCAACTCCCTATTCATGAAAATGGTTTTGATTTTAAATGTTCAACAAGCACATATAAGTGTGGTGGTTGGGTTTCCACATATTTTCGGCCATGTATTGTAACATACTGAAAGATAACATCAAAATACTGCACCTGCATGAGGTTGAAGCGTGCCACCTCATTGATTGGTGCATCTGAGATGATGCCATACTGCTCAGGGTTGACTATGGCTGGGCAGATGAAACATGTGAGCAGCAAATCAGTGCACATCGTCCTTGCCTCCCCGACCTCTAACCTCTCCACCCGTGCCAACGTCTTATACATCTGAAACACAATCCAGCGCAGACTCTGTGGGAAGCAGTAGGTGTTCTGCTTAAGGCAGCCAATGAAAGAGTTGACCAGGGCCACTAGTTTGGCCTCATTGGCCTCCACCGCAGCCTGAACCTTTCTGCGGTATTCATCTGTCCCTTTCTCACCGAACAGCCGCTCCTGCTGGGCGGGGGTGAAGCGCTCGATAAGTTTGCCTGGATCTGTCTCTAGATGGTCCTCGTCCTCCACCAGCAGTTGCATGATGGGTTCATGGAGGGTGGCGGTAAGGAATAGCTTGGCTGAATACAGGCCCTCGGAGAACAGTTTAAAGAGGATGCTGAATGCACACGTGCCTCGCCGTAGCAGGCGCCGAGGGTTGTCATTTTCCTTTAGCTCAAATTCCACCAAATAACGTAGTACCTGATAATAAAAGTACAACACAATATTTACAAAAGAGCATAGGGTAAAAAAAGTTACTTTTAATGTTACTGTTTAACTTTTAAAAAGTTTAATTGTTAATGTAAAGTACATAGTAGTTGCAGATATCAGAAGTGTGGCAAAGTATCTAACTCATAAAACTGATAAAACAGTGTCCCCATTAATAATCTAAAAAGCTAAAAATGGTTTGTGTTTAAAATGAGAAAAAAATAAAATATTACTGTTGTTTGAAGGTATTTTTGGAATAACAGGCGTTATTTGCTGCATAAGTCATATTAAATTCTACTATAATGCCAATGAAGGATGAGGATAATTGCTATCGTGTCCTTGTAACTTGTAGAGCATAGCATTAACAACACTAAAGTCATGGGTTCGATCTCCAGGGAATGCATGGACTAAAAAAAATGTATATTTTAAATGTGCTATAAGTCATTTTGAATAAAAGTGTCTGCCAAATGCATAAATTTAAGCGTGTAAATGAAGGTATCAAATGAAACCATGTCAACCGATCTGAATTTTTCAATGGCCAATCTCTGATATCTAAATGCACAGAATGAACAACACGTTGAACCTTGATGCGGATGGGCTACAACAGCAGAAGACCACGTCAGGTACTTTATTAGGACCATAGTGTCCTAATAAAGTGCTCAGTGAGTGTATATTGAACTCTCAATACACATGCTTATATTCAATTTACCTGCAGCAGGTAGCTTTCATCCTCTTGCATAATGCAGTTGCCATAGAGCGAGGTGAAGACTGCGTATATGACTCCCTGTGTGTGCTCATGATTGAGTCTCTCTCCTGCTACCAGACAGGAGGCCACCAACCGTGGGTTCTCCCTCAAATGGCTCAAGAACTCCCCGTAGATGCTCTCCTGAAAGCCCAGTGTCTTATAACCATCCACAAACTGTGTGTCCTCCAGCACCTTGGCATGCTGGCAGCATTCTGCTGGGGAGGCCTCCGCACTGGAAAAAAAAAAAAAAAAGAGAAACCTTGTGAAGTGTTCACAAGAGATATGAACTGCGTCATATCATAGTATAAGAAAAGTAATGTAGGCTATGCTTGCTCATCTGTTTCAGGTCAAACTGATATTGCCAAACTTATGTACATTAAATATAGCATTTTGTTCAGCTATGTAGAAA
This sequence comes from Myxocyprinus asiaticus, assembly GCF_019703515.2. Classification (NCBI taxonomy): domain Eukaryota; kingdom Metazoa; phylum Chordata; class Actinopteri; order Cypriniformes; family Catostomidae; genus Myxocyprinus; species Myxocyprinus asiaticus. The sequence continues at coordinate 28,404,919 of NC_059367.1, forward strand.
TGCATTTCACAGTATTATAAAGCATCTGGATTGTTTTTTTTGTTTGTTTGTGTTTTGTTTTTTGTGCATTGAAAGCATCAGGAATTTACTTTAATAGCTTAATATCTTGTTACTGATGAAAAAAAAAAAAAAGATTATAACTTCATCACTTAAAATGGGAATCATATTTTGCCCCCAAAAACCATGGGGTAGAAATAAAAAAAAAATAATAATTTTAAGAAATATTCAGATCTGCCTGACAAAGCTTTAAACTAACCATTTTATACTTTATTTTAAAATGTAGTTGATCCACTGTTCTATTTTAATATTGACAGTACAAACCTCAAAACTGTCTGAGCAGCAAAATGCAGATTAATGCAATGACAGACTTAGACAAATGAGACCAGAGAAATGTGTCTTAAGAGTCTACTGTAGATTCAGCTTTGCTACTGTAGTAGTATAGATAATCTAACGTTTGACTGAACCTATGTGAGGACTCAAAATGTAATAGCCCAAATTGATGAGTCGGGGGGGGGGGGGAGGGGTTGCGGGCGGTGCTGAATAAGGAGGTATATAAGGAGGCTATTGGGTGTTATTTGCAATAGTACAAGTACAGCATGATAGTCTTATATGAAAGTTCAACTCTATTTAAGAGTAATTGATGTTCCACAGAGAACTGAAAAAGTAGAGGACAAGCAAGGAGAAACAATGAGTTTGCATAATTCATAGAAGAGTTTTGCAATTCCAGTTTGTTTCATGGAACAGGTCTCGTTGCAGGAATTTAATTTCTGATTGTGAATCAATTGGACAGAAAAAGCAGGGTTTTTCCTGCATAGAGAATTATCGTGCTGCCTCCGACTGTCGACGAAACTCAGGCAGGCAGTCACGTGCACAGATAGACCCCCAAGTGGTGCTCAAGCACCCACCCTCTTTCACTAGATAAGTGCCCTTTTTGCAAGTCATTTCTTATTTTTTAATTTATATTCTAGTTTTTATTTAAATTTGGCCCTTGGCATCAATTCTCAAGTAAACGTGTGTCCCACATCTGCATTTAAGTTGTAATTCTGCAAGACCACACAAGCCCCTGCCCCTCCCCCTCTTTGACATTCATCACAGCCTCCACACAACATCAAAGTCTACCTGGCCAGCCTTCATTTGTGACAGCCAGGTAAGGATAGAGTTTGCTCTAAACTTTGACATGTTTGCCACTGCTGTGAAAAAAATCTCCACAGAGCCAGCAGAACTTGGGCAATAGCCCTCCATTAAGCTGTTAACCAACAGGTTAACAACAAGCAAGCTAATCAGGCATTGGCTCAAAATAGTGTCGTGCAGGGTTGGAAATGCCCCCAAAATTCAATATTTGAATTGCTCCTGTTTGAGTTGTTTTTTTTTTTTAAATTGATATCATAACATAGTCAGTCCTCTGTGGTCACGGGAGGCGCTGGCGTGATCACCTGACTTTTTCCCTGATAACAGCAGAAAGAAATACTTGAGACTCCGCCAATGACCTCAATGAACTTGCTGGAGGGCCTTACGCGGACTGTGGTTTAGAAATACATTTTTGGTCATTCAGATAAGAGTAAGACATCATTCAAAACTATAAAGGGTTTACTTTTATTTGTGTACACTCACAATAACAGCAAAACGTTGTGGTTTGGTAAAAGAAAGAAATCATACAGGATGCTCTTTCTGCTGTCTCGGTCTCCGTGAACTTCTGTCTGGAGTGCGTCACGAAAATGAACCAAAACTCAGCGTATACTTGCCTTGCAGATATGAGAAATATGTCTATAGCAGGTTTTTCGTTGGTGCACTTTTTTGAAAGAGCCATACCACAAACGAATAATTTACTATTTTCAAAAACAACGTTTTTCAATAAAATAATGTTTATATTGCCCATAGAATAATCAAAAACAAATATGCAAAAATAAATAGGTAACATGTTACAATATGGAATTGAGTACACGTGTTTGTGCGGGTTTCCATAAAATTACTTTTACAATTGTTCATGAAAAATGTAACTTCCCTTTTGGGCTGGGCGATATGTAAAAGATATTTTAAATGTGATTATCATTAAAATATTGCAATATCCGATTATATGGTCAACCCTCAAGGTCGGTGAATATTTTTGCTTTACTGATTTTGCTTTAAAAATTAATTTATTGAAACACGAAAGACATTTCTAAATTCAAAAGGAATCAAAATAACATAAAAATCTTATATATAACCATCTCCCCAAATCCAAACATGCACTATCTCCAGCAGCCCCATTTGCTATCACGCAAGTATCACAACAGGTGAAAATTTACTAATAGCCTACAAATTAAGAACTAAAGACAATTATAAATGTAAAGATAATTATAATAATCATCATAATAAATACGCCTAATAAATTCCCTTGTGTTCCCAAAAAATTTTGCCAAATGTGTGTTCTTATCGAATGTGTATGTATTTGGTAATACAGTTTATGTTGCCTAAAGAAAACAGAACAAAATTTTAGGTTCAAGGTGAACGTGTCTTGTATTACTTTATGATTTAATCACTTTCGTCTTTGTTTCTTTATTACAAAGACACCTGTATATATTACTGAACCTGCGTTCACAATGTGTAAGAGTGAACTGCACCGTGCAAATAAAGTTAAACTCACAGTACCTCAAGAGATGATCGGAGATCATTTGCAGCATTCTCATAGATTACATTATTCTTGCAAACAGTTTTTACCGTTGGTCGTGAGATCTGAGACTCAAAACATCAAAGGAGACGAGCTTGAGTTGTGCAGTGTGCACTAGGCTTAAGGGAAAGGGACACTTTATTGGATAAAAAACTGTGTAGTGCAAAATGTGTCATCGATATTTTGGGTCTGTTTTTCTAAAAGTGAAAGATTATCATTTTAAATGTGGATCTGCTAAAGTTAATTTTGTCAATGTTTAGTAGTACATTAACATACAAATGGCCCAAAAAGGCAATTAAAGGATGACCTAATAGAATAAAATCCAAAAATCTCCATTTTTGATTTCATGTGGTTTTAAAATTCTGCTATGAAAAACTACAGTTGATATAAAGCTATACCATGAGATGCAAGCCCTGTTAAAACCCAGGAATGTAGCTGCATTGCAATGTAACATGAAGACAGTCACCCAGTAAATCAATCAAACTTAATAAACTTGTCAAGCCTGAATAATCTGAATTATCTGGCTGTTTCCCCAGCCACCACCACTGAGCTAATCTCACTGTTCTTGTAACATAGTGTTTCTTCTGGTTCAGTTGATCTGGCAATGAGCTGAGTCATGATATAAAAGCTTAAGGAAAGACTCCTGGTTGCACTGGTCTTGAGTGCAGTACCTGGTGAGGATGAGGCGGTCGAGGTTGATCCTTTGCTGTTTGGCGATCCAGGCTGTGCGGTAGAGCTTCTCTGCAGTCTTTAGCACCTCATTGTTTAACCGCTGGATGAGTTGTTTCTCTGATGCCACGTACAGCCGCTCCTGCTTCAGGTGGTGGGCCAGAGTGTGAATGTCTGGCTTCACCATCGTTCAGCTCAGCCACAGTGCTGGGGATAAACAACAAAAAGCAAACAAGTGAGATTATAACTGAATGACAACTTTCGCCATATCAGCTAAACATTATTGAAATTAGGGATAAGACAATATATAGAATATCGAAATATCATGACCCAAAATATATTACAAACTATATCAAGGCCAAATACAGTATTTCCAAAAACACTGTTTTCTGTCCACGTTATCATAAATGAAAAGACCCAGCAAACATAAAAATCTGTTACTTTTACACTATATTTACAGAGTTTGCACAAGGTCCTTGAACTGCTCAAAGTGCCTGAATTTAGCTTTTAGAAATTTCTGTACTGGGGGGGCGGGTGACACCTTGTTTTGTTGAAAAGTGCTTAAGTGTTTGAAATTAAAACAGAACATTTCTTGCACCGTCATCCAAAGGTGTTTAGCATTGGTATGACTATTCACAACATGCACTCAGTAGTTTAGCCCCTATAACAAATGCTGAACTTATTAGCATGTCAGACCTAAGCATTACTGTTTTTCACCTAGTGAAATAAGCAATTTAAGTTGTAAAGTTGTAAAATTACTACAGATAAGGTCAATTTACAGAGTTGCTGAACAGTGCAAATCCAACTGTGTAAGACAAATAATCATGCCAAAACAGGAAGACTGCTCTATTTCCTCTGAGGGGGTTGAGAATAGAGCAATTTTCATACAGGGAACTTATGATCCCATAAACATGGACATGCAGCATAAGAAAATTGCATGAATTTTATACAGTCCAAAGGGCATGCTGAACCAAATCATTTTATAATTACTTCACCTTCTTGTAACATAGTCAGCACAAAGCAATCGCAACTACACAGTTTTAGTGTTTCATTTAACCCCATTAAATTGCAGGTAAATAAAAATAGAGGAACGCAATGCATTATTTCTGCATATCAATTAAGTGTGTAAAAGGAATGTAAAAACAGTGTGCCAAAAGTGTACCAAAAGCATTCTATTTGTATTTGAAAGCAGCTACGAGTATTAAAGAATAAACAGAAGAAATTCATTGCTTAAATCATGAACTAACATGATCAAAACTAGACCAATTCATGATCAGTGATCATAGGCTTAAAATCAACAACTTTAGTGGGGACTGGGTAGCTCAGCGAGTATTGACGCTGACTACCACCCCTGGAGTCGTGAGTTCGAATCCAGGGTTTGCCGAGTGACTCCAGCCAGATCTCCTAAGCAACCAAATTGGCCAGTTGCTAGGGAGGGTAGAGTCACATGGGGTAACCTACTCGTGGTCGCTACAATGTGTGGTTTTCGCTTTAGGTGGGGCACGTGGTGAGGCCCACGCGAAGAATAGCGTGGGCCTCCACACGTGCTACATCTCCGCGGTAACGCGCGCAACGAGCCACGTGATAAGATGCGTGGATTGACGGTCTCAGACGCGGAGGCAACTGAGATTCGTCCTCCACCACCCGGACTGAGGCAAGTCACTACGCCTCCACGAAGACTTAGAGCGCATTGGGAATTGGGCATTCCTTATTGGGGAGAAAAAGGGGAGGAAAAAAAAGAAAAACTTTGAGAAAAGATAATAGATGTTTTCAGGGCCCAATACAAACAAAATTCTTAAACACTGATGTCAATGCAATACACAAATACAAGTATTATAATAATAAAGTTCAGCTAACAAGTTTAAATAACCCTTGCAAAATCTGTAAAAAGCTTAGCATAAAAAAAAAAAAAAAATCATAAAGTGTCTTGTTTTTTTTTATTTAGGCTAGTACTTAAAGGGATAGTTCACCCAAAAATGAAAATTTTCATCATTTACTCACCCTAATGCCATCTAAGATGTGAATGACTTAATTTCTTCTACTGAACACAAATTAAGATTTTTAGAAGAATATCTCAGCTCTGTAGGTCCATACAATAAAATTGAATGGTGACCAGAACACCAAAATCTCCAAAAAGGACATAAAGGCAGAATTAAAATAAATCCATAAGACTCCAGTGGTTTAATCAATTATCATTATGTTTACATTTCTAATCGTCTTTAGATATTAATTTGTATTAGTAATTTTCCACCTGTTGTCGAAATCTTGGTGACGGCCAGTGGAGGAAGTTGGAGATGGTAAATGCTTGGATTTGGTGAGGTGGTTAAATAAGATTTTTTTTCACCACTTTGAGGTGAATTCAGAAATGTCTTTCGCTTAACTTTTTCGTGTTTCAATAAATTAATTTTTAAACCAAAATCAATAAAGCAAAAATATGTTTTGCCCAGCACTAAAGTGGACAGATGCCATCTGTAATAACGAAGGGCTTGAAATACGAGTCTCTTTTGACCACTTGTGTTGGGATTTCATGTGGGTCTCTGATTTCATGAATGCATACATCAATCATTAGCAGTTCAGTGTGTTACTGCATGATAAAAGACCAAAAAGCATAAGAACAAAAAGCGCAAAAAAGTGCTGTAACATTTCTGCCAATTATACTTACATTTAACTGAAGCACAAACATGACGTTTAAAGCAGAATTCTGTTATTTTACAGGAGTTAATGTATTAACTGAGCTTAAGTCAGATGTGTGTGTTTCTCATTTGTGTCACTTTATGTTGATATTAAACACACTGAAGAAGTTCTGTGAACTTGTGCATGTATAAGACGGTTATTTCCTTTAAAGCCGCTCGTAACCGGAAAACTTTTTAATTGTTTTAGCGCAGCAGTTGATTGACAGGAAGAACTTTCACCCCAGAACTACTTGGTTTCACCACACTCACTTGAGGAGTCAAAAATCTATTATATATTTACTAACATATAGCCTATACCATTATAAGAGATGCTACGCACCTGTATCAGGGCTCCAGACTAAAAAATTACTTGGGAGCCATTGGCTCCTAAACTGAAAAATTAAGGAGCCAACTGGCTGTTTTTAGTTGCCAAATCACAGAATTGCTCAGTTTAGATTGTTGTTCAGAAACAAGATAGAAAGGTGAAGAAAAGGAGGACAGCTGATAACCCATTAATCGGAGGTTTAATATACAGTATATATAGATGAGAAGATACGTTTGCATTCCCCTTGTCTCATAAATATTCACACCCCTTTAATAATTTATAAAAATATAATAAAATATTTTTTTTTTTTTGTACTGCCATTCAGAATCTACATTACAGATATTTACATAAAGTATAGTATGCATATAGTAATGTGTTGCCTTCTAGAGCATCACTGAATGTTTGTACTTTGTGTAATAGTTGTCTACAACTCCCTCAGTTGTCCTAAGGGTCAAAAGCTGGATATCATATATTTATATATAGTTTTAAAATACTGCCTTGTTCTTTCTTTACTACAAGACTACAAGAGTGCAAATGGAATGAAATCCCAGATGCAGTTTATTGTGCTACTCCAATCCCAATCAATAATTACCAGAAGAAAAAAGTGGTACATAATGCAGGACTTTTAATTATAAAGAAACCTGAAATACACATGGGACTTACTGGTGGCTGATTTGCTGAGAAACTGAATCTGATTCAAACTGCTAACCTGAGCTCCTGAGTTCAAAACCTCAGTTCTTTTCAGGTGATTCATAAAAAAGACCCAGTTCAAAAGAGACATTTGTTCACAACTCTCTCGCTCTGGGTTTTTTGCGTGCGGTGCAGCGAGCTCGTCATCACAACAGAACGGGTGAAAAGTGGCACGAGACACAGTGGTGCGTGCTCTAAATATGTATTCAATAACTCACAAGATCATATGCAGTTTTGTCAAATATCAACGACACAACCTGACTGTCACCAATGGCTACTAGATTTTGAATTATTGTCGCAATAAATTAGTTTTGGTCGAATGTGTGACAATTTTAGTCACAGTCTGGAGCCCTGTGTATGTAGCCCTGGCACACTGTAAAAAACATCCTGTTAAATTTACGATAAAAAAAAAACTGGCAGCTGTTGTTGCCATAAATTCACCGTAAAAAATACGGTAACCAGGTTTCAGGCTTTACAGATGTAATTTTGATGCCTATATATTTTACGGTGCATTACCTTCGTTTATATTATCAAATAATAAACTTGATATATTAACCTTGTAAAACTGTAAAAATCTGCTTTTCACTTTATGATGTTTTGTTAATCACCGTAGTAATTACAGAAGAACACATGATGACATGAAATTCATCAATAGTGGCTCTTCCAGGAGCAATGACCAATAAACATGTAGAGATAGTGCTCAGTGTCACTCACACAAACACTAAACACCATCAGGGTAACACATGTGAAATTACAATAATGCAATAAACATGAACTAAACTACATCAAATATAACACAGAACACCCCAATGTACATAACTGATATTAAAAATAAGAAGAAACATAACTATTCCCATAAAATATAATGAAATGAACTAGGTCACCCAGGGAATTCTGGGAACGCCGATTATAGTTTTTTACTATAATTTTAACAATTTACCGTAAAAACTACATGTAATCTCTTGTTAAACATCATATACATTTTTACTGTTAATTATGCAGAAAATCATACTTTACATTAATATATTTATTTTTCTTATTTTTTTTTTTAAACAAAATTTTACCGTAAAACTACATGTATTGTCTTTTTAAATATAATTTAAAAATTACCGTATATTTTAAGGTAACTACCCGTTAACCAATTAATGTTTTTCCTGCAGCATTTTTGCAGTCTTTTACCGTTAAATTAAAATTACGAAATCTTTTTACAGTGTACCTGTGTAATTAATACAAGTATCAAGGATAAAAATAGACAAGAAATTTAACAACTCAGTTTGTCAGAGTGACAGATAAAGATTTTTTCTAGTGCAACATCTGGGCGGTACACACACAAGCAACTAAAGCCTCAAGATCCATTTTCCAGGCTTTGGACTGCAGCCAATGCTGTTCTTAGCAACACAGAGAAAAGCACACTTTCTAAAAGCATTGGGAACAGGAGGAAGGTCCTTTTTTTCAGTTCCCCTGTTGTGAAGGACTGCATTTGGATTAGATCTGACAGCATTTGAGCAGGTAGAGTGGACACAGATCTGAAGAGGAAAGAAAAGAGAGAGGGGTGTGTGTAATGGTGTTTAGTGTAAGAGAACAAAATGTCTTAAGCATGTTCAGGCACATATACCAGGAGTCTAAAAGCACCAAACTTTCACAAGACTCTTCTCATAGTTAGTCAAAGATATTCTGTTGGAGACCGACCAACCGGAAGCACTCAGTGTGATCTGTGTGCCATTCTCAGGTTAGGTAGTGAGATACCTGAACAAGGATCCGTTTTTCATTTCTTCTTCCTCATTGTGCTGGCTAAGCCTTTGCTTTCAGTGCATGACAGCAAGAAGCTATGTGGGAAATTATTTACAGTCTAAATGCAACATCAGATTCTTACATATGTTTGCAAAGCACCATACCCGGCCACCCCTGAGAGAAACTACCCACATGCTCCATTGAGGCTCTACTCAGCGATGCATGCTTTGTGACTCTTGAGATTGACTTCATCTTCCTAGCAATTATGGCTAGAGATCCAACAAATGAGACACCAGTTGAGGAATGGGAGCAGTTTAAGGGGAACTGAGTAATTTCTGGACCACTAGCATCACCAAATTGAAATTATAAATTAAAAGACAGGGAAATCAACTTACTTGTAGTCTCTGAATTTTAAGATGGGATTGGAAAAGGCATTTTAACACCGTACAAATTACACACCACACATCACATTTAACATGACCAGTTGGGGATGTGATGTGGAGTGAGACACTCTTTCGGTGGCCAGGCATCCCAACCTCATTTCCATTAAAAACTACATAACTGTGCATGCAAAATGATATCTCCTGGTCAGTGGAGCTCATACTGAAAGCTTATTCAGTGTTTCAGATCTGCATTCTTCTGCTGGTATCTGGTTGACCACTGAAAATTCCATAACCAAGCACTAAATATTTCTCAGAAAACTACTCCATTACACAGCACTTGGTGCACAGGAGGTTGTGGGAGTACTGCACGGAAATGGCTCCTACCCAAGATGCTTTCTTTATCTTTGGACAACTAGAAACATTATCTCTGTGGTTTAAAGAAATTGTGTACCAAGCAAGTCTAAGAACCTTGGCAAATATTCCGAGTACCAAATATTTGGAATTAAGCAATGTCACAATAAAGTGAACCTGCAGAGTTGCGTGCACCATGCATGTAAAACGAGAGCTGCTCAGAGATCGTTCTCCTAGGAGACACTATTTTTGCAAACCATTTTCAGACTAATGAAACAGAGAAGAGAGAGTGAGAACTCTATGCATGGGCATGTTCCGGGAGAAGCACTCTTGCTGCGCTCATGGGCAGCAGAACACCACTGAACCTCTGAACACACATCGAATCAGACACGCACATCAATGGCATTTCTTTCATCTGTTCTTCAAAATATAATCATGTGTGTTTCTTTAAACACACGTCTTTGTTGCACAGCATTTCTTGTCATGTCACGACATCTTACAGGTCGCTTGCCACAGTGGCGGCTATATGAGCAAATCATCCCATCACTGTGCATAAAATACCCACATTTGGCGGTTGTTAATTTCAAACCCTAATGCTGAGATAAAACCACATTAAATATGAAGTTCACGAACATCATGGGCTTTATGATACACCTGTGCGAGCTGAATTGAGAAATTACAATATCATGCCTCAAAAAAAACTACCTCCAGACTCCGAAGCTCCGAGTTGATAATAGCACTAGTGCAACAGCATCATCGGACTGCCTGCAATGACAACAAGCTCAATCTCAATGCTGTACGTTACAGGAAAGACATCCTCCTCCCTCATGTGGTACCCTTCCTGCAGGCTCATCCTGACATGACAATGCCACCAGCCATAATGCTCGTTCTGTGCGTGATTTCCTGCAAGACAGAAATGTCAGTGTTCTGCCATGGCCGGCGAAGAGCCCGGATCAAACCCACTGAGCACGTCTGGGACCTGTTGGATCGGAGGGTGAGGGCTAGGGCCATTCCTCCCAGAAATGTCCGGGAACTTGCAAGTGCCTTGGTGGAAGAGTGGGGTAACATCTCACAGCAAGAACTGGAAAATCTGGTGCAGTCCATGAAGAGGAGATGCACTGCAGTACTTAATGCAGCTGATGGCCACACCAGATACTGACTGTTACTTTTGATTTTGACCCACCCCCGCCCCCCCACCCCTTTGTTCAGGGACACATTATTCCATTTCTGTTCGTCACATGTCTGTGAAACTTGTTCAGTTTATGTCTTAGTTGTTGAATCTTTTTAGGTTCATACAGATATTTACACATGTTAAGTTTGCTGAAAATAAAAGCAGTTGAAAGTGAGATAACGTTTCTTTTTTTGCTGAGTTTACATTGTCATATGAACAACCAGTCAGTAACTGCACTGCTTGATTTAATAAAGACACAGGTCATCATTAAATAAACAGTAACAGTTCCAGAGACAGTTTAGACTGTGTTTTGTAGACTAATGTTGTACTTCAGGCTTGTAAGACTTCAACAGTTCTTATTTAATTTCGAGTTGGACATTCATAACTTGCACAAGAATACTTGTATACTGGAAGCGCTGTATGTTTTGCGCTGTAGATTCAAAAGAACCGGCTCATTAGAATGGTTCTTTCGGGATCGGACTGTACTGGAAGCGCACGTCTCACGCTGTAAAAAGTGCCGGTTCAAAACTTGTTCGATTGGGAATTAAATACACTGGTATAACTGTGTGTTTTTACGCTGTAGAGTCACTAGAGGGCAGCGCTGATGCAGAGATGTGCTGCTGGAAACACTGTCAGAGTAATTGAGGAGGGTGTTCCAGCCACATTTGCAGAATATTGCATGCTGGAGAACCATTAACGGAACCGAAAGTCATGAAGATCTTACGATTACAGTATTTTTTAAAGAATGGAAATTCTCGGGTTTCCCAACCCTAGTTGCAGATGAAGCCAAACGTGCGCAATTTAATACATAGATATCTATTCTAAATTGATTAAATATGTTTAGCACGTATCCAACAGAGAGTTGGAAAGTTGATATTTGATCAAATAAAAATATAATAATGTTTAAATTATTTTTTGTAAAAAAAACTAAAAAGATGCACAACAGAGCTTAACTTGAGGCTGCCATGGCTGAATCAAAAGATGCTGATATTCAGTACAGGTATTCAGCTTTTGTGATATTGCTTACAGATAATAATACTAATAATATAACCATTTAATATTATACTATTGTTATGAGTATTCTTGGTACTACTCTGAATATTACACTTTTATACAGTAGTAATATTTTTAATAATAGTAATGTCTTCAATTTCACACATCCAGTTAAAGCTCTCATTTCAGCGGGACTTTTATTTTGAAAGATCTTTGAAGTTCTTCCCACTTCTGAAGGATTCGTTATCAAAATTCCCGTGACTTGCGAGCTGAAATCTCTGGTGAGAAAGGTAATTTGAGAGTTTGCAGCTGTTTATACACTAAACACTAGGGCTGCCCCAAACCAAAGATTTTCTAGTCAACTAGTAGTCGTTAGTTTAAGCCATTAGTCGACTAGTTGTCGCACGTTTATATTAATTTAATTACTTATATATTTTTTGGAGGGCATCAGAAAATGGTTTGAGTTCCAGGGCTGAGAAAGAATTTTATAAGTAACATTGCTAACACTGTTCTACATTACAGAGAAATACTAAACTGTAATAATGAGCCTTTAAAATATAAATTTTACAAGCGCACATACGAAGCGAACTGCAGCGACACCGGCAACAGCGGTAATGATTCTGAATGTGTCGGAAAAACCAGCAAGGAGACTGTCTGAATATTTTGTTAATTTATAGAGAAATGCACATTAGGGTTGTGCCGACAGATGATGATCTCGGGGATCGACGATGGTCAGAGTGATTGCAAATAGCTGATGCCTTCGATGTCAAGATTCATCATCTCATTTTCCCATTAATGTATTAAATTATTATTATTATTATTAGGCTATTATTATTATTATCAACTTAATATTACAAATAATTTGCCCACAGACACACAGACACGTGCTTGAAGAAACACACTTTATTATGTATATTATATATTATAAGAACTGATTACAGAAAAGCCGTCTATGCACATGTATGACACGTTCACCTCAAACCGTGACTTACATTTCAGTGATTATTATCATCATTATAATTATTATCATTACATTTATAATGTTTTTATGTCTTCATTTGTGTAAGTAATTTTCTGCCTGCATGTTTAGATGGATACTTGCCTGACGGTAAATGTATTTTATATATAATTTTTTTGATCACTTCATTATTTTAATTGCTTTTTCGTTTCGTTTCGAGTGCAATTTGAATTTAGAAATGTGTTTGATTTAAGTTTTACGTTTTTTAAATGAATTTACTTTTCAATGCAAAATCACTAAAGCAAGAATATTCACCGATCCCTCAGCCCGGGGTTTCCGATGTAATTGGATATTGCGATATATATATGTAGTTAAGGAGGGAACAAAAAAAAATTATTCACACACATGATGAACAACACACATTTTAATTGCACTTAATCTTTTTCCAGTTTCATTTGAATTTTTAGTTAAAATAAATAAAAAATAAAGTTCAAAGTTTGAAATCAAGGTGTCTTGCTTTATTGTATAGGCTTAACCCTAACACTGCATAACAAAAATTACCCCATAGTACCACCTAGCGTCCAACCAGCGGTAATACCGGTGTTCGTTGGTTTCCTGTCGAGTTTTTTTTTTTTTTTTCTGCGACCAACCAACCAATCAAAACTTGGTCGACCAAGACTCTTCTCATTGATTAACGTTTGGTCGACTATTAGGGGGCAGACCTACTAAACACACTGCTCTGCAGATGGATACTACTGGACACACTGCATGAAAATCAAGCAGTAGTAGTGTGTTGCGTGTGTGTGTGTGTTTGTGCAATTTGTCGATAAGTCTTGGAGGTCCAGACTTTTGTTTCTTTTTTATGTTCTTGCCCTTATATTTACATTGCAAAGCCATAAGAATTGGTAAGACCATGAATGGCTCCTCAGTCCTTTGGTTAGGTCAATGAAGCTAGTCTTTCTAAAAAAATTTTTTACAGAAATAAGGTGTTTATTAAATTTAGATTGATTTCACATAGCTCTGTCAATTAAAAAAAATATCTGTTCAATTTAAAAGATTCCATATCCTTAAATGATGAAAAATAACTCCTATCCATTGTAAATATGAAATGCAATTATGTTATTAATTAAATGCAATTATGTAATATAAACCAACTTAGAGGATGTGAATGACCGTATACATCAGTCACCACCGAAGACCATTTTTGACCAAGGTAAAACCCTGAATAATGTCTTTAAAATTTGAATATAATCCTAATTTTGGTAACATTTCAGTGGCAAGTTCAAATTTAGTTTCTAATCCCAGTGGACAGCACTAAAATACATTACAGTTATTAGAAATAAACAGGCTTTGTCCTGAAAACATTGTGCCATATCGAAATAGGCCTACTTGTCTACTGAAATCACATCCTATGCTAACAAGCACACTTTGTCAAGATTTATCCAAGTTTTCTCAGTTTTGCTAAATACCAACTGTAAGGTGCCAGGAAAAAATTGCTAAGGTCCCTCTCTGATGTTAGTATCTGTATGTGTCAGTGCACTCTCTATAATATACATGAAGGACTGAACAAACACACTAGGGGTGCACCGATCGATTGGCCACCGATCTAAATCGGCCGATCTTCATCTTAAGTCTGTGATTAGAGCCTGACCGATATGGGATTTTTGAGACCGATACAGATACCGATTTTAGAGAGGGAAAATTCGCTGATTACCGATATGGTGGCTGATATAGTTAATTTTTGAGCTGGAATGAAAACAGACCTTTTCTATGTGGATTGTTCACCGATATGACTATGCAAAGGTACTCAGAAGGCTGCTTTCTTAAACAAATATAAGAATATTTGAATACTAAATAAAAATACAATAAATAGCTTAATAAACATCAGTACTGTATGTTTAGTATCAGTCAATTGCTGACCATTAAAATAAAGAATAAATACAAATAAAATAAATAGCTAAATAAACATCAGGGTCTGGTTGCACCAGCTATACGAAAGTTAAAACTTAGCCTAGTTGTGGCATAAATGGGCACCAAATCAAAATGTATGCACTAATAAAAATGTGAGCATTGCACCATTACATTTATGTAGGACGCAGCCCTATGAATAAACTAAATATTTATGGAAGCCTCCGACCAGGAGTAACTGATGGAATAAAAAAAGCAGACTTATTTAATGACATCAATGAGCTCATGTTTTGGTTGACAGGCTTCAGTCCTTTCGACATATATGATGCTGGCATTTACACTCACATTTACGAGAGAGAGAGAAAAAAAAGCTGCTCTTCAGCATGACACCAATCTAACGGTGCCGTTTTTAGGGTGCGTCACCAGGTGTCAAGTTTCAACACATTCAAAATATATATATTAAAATGAATAAATATCTATTTTTCCAGCCTGCTGTATTAGTATTTATCACCCCTCATTTTTTTTTAGATACAGTTCCTATATATTATTATTTACACAGGGCAAATATACTCTTTATTAAATCTACTTTTATTACGTATCCTATTTTAATGTCTGGAAAACCAGACTTTTAAATATTACACTTTATAAATAACATGACTGGAATTGTTCGGTTAAAGGGGGTACCAAACTACGAATCCTGAACAAAACAGTTTGGTGAATACATGTTTACTCATTAGCTTCCATTCAGCTGACAAGCAATGCAAGTAGCTACATGATTAGCTAGTTAGCTATAAGCTTGTTGTCACGGTGTGTAAAAGATGGACTTTTACTTGTTTGGATGGATGTTTACTTTCCAGCATTGCGTCTCACCAACTAGGTAACAACATAGCGTGAAATCAACACTCAACAGACACAATCCACCACCGCACCGTTGTCTGCTGAGCTCCAAAAAGATGCTCTGATGTTTACCTTTCAATCTGCTACATTACTGACTGCACTGACAAACTATAGCTGGCTAACAGCAAACTGATGTGATAAACAGGAGTGACATGGTTGTCAGGGACAGGGTTAACATTATATTAGTTATATAAAATGATGGGGTCATTATATATTAACTTTCCAGTATGTATTTCACAAACTAGTTAGCAATTTACCGAGAACACACCGCTGAACTCACACCGCTGAACTCCCCCCTGTCTGCAGAACCACCATCAGCTCAGAGTCAGCTCTGTAAACAATGGAGTCGGAGCGCTCTGCTGGACAAACTACGTTATGACACCAATTCAAGCATTGTTTTCTGCATTATATGTTCTGAAAAAAAGTTTTCATATCTGCGCATATCGGCAAACATATATGCCATTACCGATATATCGGTGAAAGGATAATAATCGGCCAATAATATCGGTCAGGCACTAATTGTAATGTTAATTAATAAAATTACAATTGTTCATTGTTGGTTTATGTTAGTTCAAAGTGCATTAACTAATGTTAATTAATACAACTTTTGATTTTAAAAATGTATTAGTATATGTTGTAACTAACATTAAGTTCATTAGTTCATGTTAACTACAGTAATGTTGTTAATGTTAACAAACAGAACCTTTTTGTAAAGTGTTACCGTAATTTAACTGTGTGGGGCATAAACATAATTGCAGCACATAACTCACAAAAGTGTGGCAAAGGGCACTTTTAAAAAAAAATCAGTATCCGTATCGGCCGATCTTAGTGTTAAAAAAAAAAACTGGAGATCGGTATCAGCCTCAAATTTCCTGATTGGCGCACCACTAAACACACACTATCTGGAGTGTCACACTTCCTAAATTCTGACCCTGCTGGAAACGCATCCTGCTTGACCTCAGAATCACCTCACAGCATGTCCAGTGCTGTGTCTCAGACATGGCACTTCAACAAAAACAGCACATTTGGCAGAGGTAGGAGTAAACGGTCATCATGAAACTTCCTATTCAGCTTTCACACTACTAGAGAATGAAATTAGGTGTCGTTACATGTGAGATAACAGTTGCATAATTAGGTCCCAAAGCTACTATGTCATGTGTTATGTAGACACCTTCGCCATTTGAGGAGGCTCCATACCCCCCAATGCGAGGCTGTATTGGGGTTGGTCGAACAATCTGAGGATGAACCAGATTCGAACAGCAGTCAGCCCTGTGCCAGCCACACAGCTGAGTGCTTCAAAAACAAGAGTGCTCTAGGATTTGGCAGTCTTCTAAGAAACAAGACCAGATTGTCTGTGACAGCATGTGTTTGAGTAAGAAAGCATGTCCAAATCGCAACATCCCTCCCATTAAATTACGCAAAAACAGAAGCAATAACACCAAAAAACACCTACAGCACACAATTTATTTGTCCTTGCACTTGAATATGCCCCATCCTACACAAATAAAGCATTTCAACCATGCCTTTAGGGTGTAGTTATGTCACTTATTTCTAGACAAATCACAATGTCTGGAAATAGACAATTTGGGAGGTAGTAGACAATTTATGAGTTTTTTACAGAAGAAAAGTGAGCCATACATGTCAACGTAGCTACTTAGGTGAATTTCTTTAATATTCATGTAAACATGGTCCAAAATTAACACCTGGCATGCGCCAAATGCGATAAAAAAAATTTTGGGAGAGAAAATATTCACCAGGTGGTAGGTAACATTATTAGCAACTGCATCATTGCATGCTTTTCATTAACCGTGAACAACAGTCAGATGTTTGCTTAATAAAGTGACCTGAACAATTAATTCAATCTGTCAACATCAACCTCATGCATCTACTATTTAAACATTTACTTCAGAGCAAAATTTATCATCAGATGTTTATCTATGATTTATTGATGGAATATAAATGAATGACAAATTTTCAAAAGCTAAAATGCAACCAATATGATTAAAAACTTACAAAATATAATTTGTAAAAGTAATATTTTCAAATTGTACCTAGAAGGTTAGAAGGTCCCTTCATAATTAACAGCATGAGCTGAGAGATCATTTATTTTTTATTTAAGTTAAATAGAAACTGTAACCAAAATATACCTAGAATCTGGAAACCTGTATCAATACCCAGGCCAGCCCTAATTTTAAGTTTTTGACAAATGTTTAACCGTGTGTAAATATCAGTTAGTAAGTTAATACTTTCTAAAACTACCTGAGAGCAGAAATGTCTCAGGATAGACCGAACAACCTGGCACTCTTCTCATTTCAGAAATGTTATGGTGACTTTGCCTACAAGAAAACTCATAAATGTATACATGTATAATTTAGGCTTTTTTTTTTTTTTTAATAATATTTTGCTTAATTCAAATAATATTTGCATTTGAAAATAAAAAATTGTGAATTAGCAGTGTCAAATATACATCTAAAATGTTTATACTGGATATTATCCCCACCAAAACCCAAATTAGTCAGGGGGCCCTAAAATAGTTCTGTGCCTGGGGCCCAAAATTTGGTGCTACGCCCCTGCTGAGGACACTGCGAAATAAAAGTATGTGTAATATCCAGTCCAAGGAAACCACTTGCGGCCTTAAACCGACAAATAACATATAGTAACTTACACCACACAAACATACTGTAACAGAGTATTGCTTGAAAACAACAAAAGCTGAATGAGTCGGTGCGCCAGTGAGCAGCATATACTGCAGGACTAAACGACCAATCGCGTAGGAACCGTCGTGTTTTTTCACTGAGAGAATAAATGAAATTCCTCAAATATTGGGGTTTTGATATCTGCAGTCAGCTATCAATACGCTAAGACGACGAAACATGTTTCTGAGTATTTAATTGGGCAGCAAACAGAGTTAAAAACAGAAGGAGAAAACATGAACGAGACAAGCAGGCCAACGAGCCAGCTCGCGCCTCCGTACAAACAGACTTACCGACTATTCTGACGGCTGGGTATTAATTATTATTTCAGTCGCGCCGGACACGCGTCGGTTTTACAGTCTAGTTCTCGTTACAGTCCTTCAAATGTCCTAGCTGGGAATAACAGAGATAAGAAGCCCTCCGTCGTGAGATTTTCTCCTCCCTTTAGCAATAGCCACAGCAGCAGCTCACAGCTGTCATCAAACGGGGACGCGCGCCATACGCATGCGCAGTTCATATTTGCGCAGACCTGCGGTTTATGTAACTTTTTATGTCATTTTAATATTTAAGCCTTTTATTTGTTTTTGTATTTACAAATCGGCTTCAATAATTGTTTACATTAAAATTATATTAATAATATAAATACATTTTAAAAAATACGTTTAATTTCATTGAGCACTTAAAGAGACAGTTCACCCAAAGATGAAAATTCTCTCATCATTTACTCACCCTCATGCCATCCCAGATGTGTGACTTTCTTTCTTCTGCTGAACACAAATTAAGATTTTTTAGAAGAATGTATTAGCTCTATAGGTCCATACAATGCAAGTGAATGGTGACCAAAATTTTGAAACCAATGAGAAGAATTTACTCCTAATTTTACTCACTGCTTTCCTCTCAAATTGTTGGAAAATATAAGTTCTCCTTACAGGTCCTGGGAAACATTCTTGTGCTAGACAATTTCTCAAAAATGTATGGAAAGATGAATCTAACCGGCAAACAATATCCCCTGAGAAATGTTCGAGTGCAGCACAACGAGCAACATAAACGTCCACAGTCTTAACATGAAACATATCTAAGCAGTTAGCATTAGCTGGTAAACAACTCTATCTGTAAACCTGTCATCTGTGGTGATGTATTGTTGTACTTCCACTCCAACGTCCACCACAAGGCTGATTTTTTTTCTTTACTTTTATTAAATGTTAGTAACAAACAACAACATTGTCCCTACAATCCATTTAAAATAAATAAATAGGCTACATTTTTACAGTGCAACGCACCTTATGAGTCCATGTGTGCCCGTCATCAGAGACCTCATAACAGGCTTACGTTCTGACCTTTTTATTATTATTTTTCTTTTTTTTATAAATAGACTCAAAGTGAATTTTTGTTCATATTTGAAGATAAAAAGAGCCGTTTGTTTATGAGCCTATGATATTTAACAAATGCGATTTTTAATAAAAATGCACAGTTTCTTTTTGAATCTTCAGGAAAACCAAAACTGACAATTCTGTAAGACAAAATTGTGATTCACATACCATGCCCTGACTCCTGAAGCTGATGCAAGGCCCTGCAGCAGAGAAATGGGTCTCGTGCACGCTCATCTGGCCATAGCCTATGCCTCGTGCAGTCATTCAACAATTGTCTTCCAGCCAGAGGGTAATGTGTGACTAATCACCATTTACTTAACAACATTAAAATATAGACATTACGTTCCTCAAACTGTGTAATTTGGCCTGGTTTTAACAACTAGGCTAAATAAAACGTCCTACAAATGTTGTAATTTGGCCTGGTTGTATTTTTGTATTTATGACGTATTTTAAACGTAATATTCAAACGTACAAATCACGCTATTTTAACACCTGAATAAAACATCACAGAAAAGTTGCATTTTGGTCTGGTTATATTTTCGTATAAAAAAAAACCGTTATATTTACATTTTTTGTCTACTTAAAGAATACATTCAAGGTTGGTACTTCACAACGTTTTGAAAACATTTTATTTTGGTTGTCTTGTTCAGGTGATGTTTACAGCATATCAGGCTAAAGATAAAGCGCAAATGTGTGTATGTTGTAATTGAATTGAATGAATGTGGTCATCTGGCAAGCTTTTGAAGGAACTTTTTAGAAAATCCACATTGTCTATGAAAATTATATGCACAAAGTAGAGCGTTATCACCCTCAGATTAGAACTGTGATTTAAGGTTTCCACTGAGTTTTTAGGTTGTGACAAGGACAGTGTCATATATTTTTTAGTGCAGATAGTACTAGGTAATGATTAACAATCAATTTAAGATTTTCTAAATAATTTCTTTGTCTTTAATTAATTCTGAATTTTGTACAGCATCTGCTAAGAGTCTGTTTTATTTTGAGTATGTCTTGTCAGGACTGTGCTCAAAAAATAAGCCACCAGTTAAAGTAGTTCACCTAAAAATGGAAAATGTACTTTTACTCACTCATTTATTCACCCTTATGTTGTTCAGTACCCATATGCTGTAACTTTTTCTTGGAACATAAAAATTGATATTTTAATCAGTTCTATTCCATAGAATAACAGTTTATAGTGAGCAGGAGCAGTCGAGCTTCATAAAGGACAAATACTATAAATCGTTATTAAAGGTTCAGTATAAAGACATCATAACAGTAGTCCATATGACTTGTGCACTTTATTCCAAGCTTTCTTGGGCCATAGAAAAGCTTAGTGTTGTATGGACTACTTTTATGGTATTTTAATGATGATTCCCCCCCCCCCTCCAGTTTTACAGTGTTTTTGTCTGTAAAAGACCATTGTTAGGATTCTTGAAGAAAAGATTGTTTTACGATTCTATGGGTGGAAAAAACAATGAGGGACAACTTGAGGACAGTAAATAATTTTGTGCATTTTCTTTTTGCAAGCCAGCTGATGTCATGTAATTGGTTATGTTATGACATGGTTACAGCCTTGATTGATTTAGAGCTTGGGCCCTTTGGGTTTAGAGCCCCCTGGGCAACGGCCCAATCACGGTGGTTAATCTGTCCCTGATCAGCATCTATAATTAATAAAAGAAATGGGGGAAGCACGTTTGTAGGCATAAATTGGAAATGACATACTGGATTAATTTGAAAGGACATAATGAGAATCATCTGACAAAGAATGTGTTGGAGGAGTGTTGGGAACATGGAAATAAGAATATTAAAAGCTTTGGATGAACTGCAAACAGAGATGCTCAAATAATGGGTATTACAGAGTAATCCAATAACAGTAAAGAAGACTCAACAATTACTCGCCTTCAAATAGGTCATTCTGGATCGCTCACTATTCATTATAGGAAAACATAAAACAGGACAGTGTAATTTTTGTGGTCTAGAAAACAGTTGAGCATGTACTGAACAACAGCTGCTGCCCATGCATTTTAAATCTAGACCTTCAGTGTGATTCATGCCATTAAGAAAACACAGTTTCACAATGAACAAGACATCGTATGCCTATCATACATTACGTGGCAGTCAACTAATAATACCAATGGACATTTTAAAAACACGTCCACACACGAAAGACAGAACCAAGGAAGTCTAATACCAAGAAAAAGCTCTCTATTAATATTTATTATCAATAACATGCAGAACATCTCAGGTTTTTAAATCCATAAGGATCTCTTTCTCGACGGCAATACCAGCAGTGATGACAGCCGACTCTTCAGCAAGATCTCGCGCTCTTCGCTTTCAAATTACGTACGACACTTAAAGCCTGATTGCGTCACTCAAGGCCAGCTAGAAGGCCTCGACTGGGACATATCCTAAAGATCACACCCACCAAGAACAAATAAATCAATCTGATTGGCTGATGAATCTGACAATCTGACTTTAGATGCCTATTCACTGCAGTGTTGAGGGATTCTGTGGAAATTCTGAAGGCCTGACGGGGTGGAGCTCAGACTCACGCTGCTTCGGCTAATGAGCTCGGCTTCGGGAATGTGATTTGTGAAACAGTTGTCACACTTTGCTTGTAAGCATAGAGGAATAAATTCTGATTGGATAAACTTTTTGTTTTTTTGCTATTCGTTTGTAGATGAATTAGTAGTGGAAAGCGATAGTAAATACATAGGTAAAAAGGTCAATGAGAATGAAAGGATGAAAAAGATTTATTTATTTAATAGGCATGTTACGCCAGCATTGAAGGCTTTGCTGGCTATGAGAAATTGCCACTGTTGTAGCCTATTGAATATGCAAAAGAAAGATCGAAGTTTGTTACAAAATTTAGAGAAATTGGTGAAACCACATTTAATTTGCAAAGTCTGCTTAAAAATTCTGCAGGAGATGGAAAAATATACAGTGCTGTTTTAAAATATCTTAAAATAACAGTTAGACAGGAGAATATAAGAATCTTACATAAGATCCGGTGAGGTTTTTTTTTTTTTTTTCTTTGCCATTGATGCTCCACTTTCCAGTCCAGCTGGTGGTGGTAATGCGCAAAAACGCTGGATTGCCAACCACGAATAAACAGTACAAGAAGAAGATAAATTCAGCATGTCATATTGGCTGAGTCTCGTTTGGAAGGATGCGTCCTCCAGAGGTCGCATTTGTCGGCCGCATGCGTCGTCGAGGCTGTCTCGTTTCATTTTATTTTTATTGGGAATGTAAAAAAGGTTAACAATTGTATAAATGTAAGTGCATATACATAAAATGCATTGACAATAGAGAAAAAATAAGAAAAAGAAATATATATATATATATATATATATATATATATATATATATATATATATATATATATATATATGAAATGAGACAGCCTCGATGACGTGTGCGGCCGACAAATACGACCTCTGGAGGACGCATCCTTCCAAACGAGACTCAGCCAATGTTTTGACCAGCAGGTGTCGCTACGCTCACACACAAAAAGACTGCTGTGAGGCGAGCAAAAGCTGACTAGTAGTAGTACTGTACTGTACTAATGCCTTTTTCATATTATTGTAAAAAGTCTTTATGTGTTATTTTGAGCTATTTTTTTTATATGTTGTGAATGTTTTTACTTTAATTTAAGCAATCTTTTTTTGAACAACATATTGTGAGCTGAGGACTGCACAAATCAAATAGAATAACACTAAATTTAGTATATTTTATCTTCATTTATTTAATGTAGGTCTATTTAAAACAAATACAACATGCTATACCTGATGTGAGAAGTGTAACTCTGAGATAATGAATTTCTTTAACCATTTGTTGTAAATAAACATCCCTTGTTTTGAAATGGTAGCAAAAAGCTGAAGGAAATATATAGTGACAATAAGTATTAGCTAGAATGCATTTCCTGGCTAAGTCTAATGGCTATCCTTGGGTGCACCCCAAAATTTAAGCAATTAGTTATTTTCCTCCTGACTAGGTCCCTTAGGTAGTGCCATGTAGCTCCTATCTGCTTCCTGTATGTGGTGTCAGCCGTTACAACTTTATGTAATTATTTAGATAATTTAGATAATATGTGTTTTTTATAGTTGTATTTAGTGTAAATCTTTGAATTCTTTGATGTTTTCTGCATTTCATAAACTTTTTTTTAATTTTTTTTTACAGAAGATGCTCTGTGCACCTGCTGTCCCTGCTGTTCACTGGAAGAACAGGAAGAGTGTTGTTTACAAAAGATCAAGAACACTTTAGAGACATTTAACAACCTTCTAAGGTTATTGTACTTTATTTGATTACCATTTGTCTGCATTTTTAAACAGAGTACAGAACAGGTTGAACTTTACCAGTATCTCTCTGAGAACCCATATTGAATCAGTCATAATTACATGTTGAGTAAATTTCTGCATTTTGGAGAGCATGAATATCAACAAGAGAAACCAATGAGCATCTTCTTAGTTGTAGCTGCAACAGTCTCAAAGAGACCACCCAGTTTCATGTTTTTAAAATTCTTCCTGAAAATAAAGATTAGGCATACAGTCCTTATTTGTCAAATTAAGGATTTTGAAACAGGATTTAATATATGTATATATCCAGACATCAACATTAATTGACTCTAAATTTGTCAAAGGTATCTTAAAATGTATTAACTAAAATTATACAACAGTACACACAATAGTGATAAGCAGTGTAAAGTGTGCTGGTGATAGTGGTGAAATAAAAATATAAAGTATAACATGAATGTAAAGGAAAATCTAATTGATTTACATAGCTAACTACACAAAATATCACACAAAAACAATCACTGCAAAACATATTCAACAGAAAAGCTATACAATATCCAAATCGCTGTGTGTTTCAGTAATCTTACTTATAATCTTACATACTATTTAGCTACTAGCTATAGCTAGGCTATTTTTCTCCCTCTGAGAGGCATTTTGTACACTCTTCCTTGGTGGTCTTTAATAGTTTTATATAAACTGATGGTCTTAAAATGAACAAAGTAAACAACACAGAACAGGCCATTTCTTCAACTTAGGTGATTTTGATGTGAGCAATGGCAATGTTCTACATGTTCTCAACATGACAACTGTTTGTATCGAGTAGTCTTTTCTTGTGATCTCTCTTGAGAACTCTCTCATTGCTTCTGAATGTACAACATGATACTTGTGCCTTTTCCGAAGCTTCCATTGCATATTAATGACTTTCATCAGTTGTTTAACTAACAATAGCTGTATTTTGATTGCAGCCATTCAGAATATAGACTTGATCAACATGTTGGCTTACCAACGTGAGACCTGCTATGCGAAGTCTTCTTGCCTGTCTGTGCAGGAGGTCGAGGAGGAGGCAGGGGCCCAGGAGGTTGACTTACTGTCTCATCTCTCCTCAACAACATCTGAGCACCGTTGCTGGTGGCAGTCTCCACACCCAACCCCCCAGTAGCTCTGAATTGGAATGGGGCCCCAGGGACAGAGGGAGGCAAGATTTAGGGGTGATAGTGGTCATTATGCGGTTGAGCATTTTTCTCCTAGATGCTCCCAAAGGAGGCATGCTGGGAGGTCTGTGTTTCTTGGTCTCCGCGGGTTCAGCTATTTTCAGTACATTTCTCCAGGCCGCCGACCACTCTCTCTGTATAGCTTTGAGTCTCAAGGCGAAGCTAAACAAGCTCCTCTCTCAAGTCCTTCTTTAATGACTCCAAACTCATTAGTACCTCCTCCAACATGGCTACACATCCCTCCTCTCCTTTCCTTGTTTCTAGTACTCCCTCTTCCACAGTCTCTCTCTGGTCCAGTGCCTCCTCTTCAGATGAGGGAATCTCAGTGGTGGGTGGCGGTTCACCCTGATCTCTCTTGCTCCTCTCCAGTTCCTTGGTGGCTTGGTGTACAACATCTAGTATACACATACGTTGAGCATCCAGACCAGCCTGTGTCCTGATCTGACTCCTCACCAAAGATAAGACTGATTGGACTCTAGTCTGCTTTTCTTTAACTGCAAATGGCTCTGCAGCTTCATTCTTCTCCTCCATTGCTTCATTTGTTAGATCAATGGGAGCATGTTCCTCAGCTTCAACCTGCATATTTATTTTTTCCTTTTCTCCCTCATCTCTGTTCCTCCTCTTTTGCAACCACTTCTGCAGGATGGCTGGGTTCTCTGCTAACTGCTCATTCATGGTGCTTGACTCTTTTTTCTCTTTTCGTTACTTTTCTTCTCTCCTCATCTTCTGTGTAATCATCTCTTTTCGGCTAATCTCATATCTTGTATTATCATCTTTCTCTATTTACTATATCTACTCTGTTCTCTCTTATGACAAGTGATGGAGATGTGTGTTGAGCTAAGAGGGACTAACAGCACTGTATTTCCCCTGAGAAGTAACTGCCCAATCAGTGTCTGCCTCAGACTGTCACTCACTGTTCTCTTGGGAAATATACCTCATGTGCATAAACACCTTTTCCAAAAACCAAAGATGGCGAGGTACTTTTTAATGCAAGTAAAATGTTGTTATTCTTTTACTTATTTATCTTGCAGAATCATTATAGAACTATACCAGTTTAATGCTGAAGCATAGACTACATAATATTGCCATGCCTTTGATTTGCATACTGACTTAGACAAACAATATAAATAAACCTTCATTTTATTATTGCTATGCCTCCAGACAACTTACACTGACAAAGGTGAAAAGGTATGAGATCATCATTATTATTATTAATATTAATAATGTGTTTCTGTTAAATAAATTACTTTTTTGTGTATAGGAAATTTCCTCTAATGCACAACTATTTTATTATATTTCCGAGCTCTGCTTCTAATGTTCTCAGAGTAGCTACACTATTTGATTTCTCAAATTAGTCTCTAGACTAGTTTTGCTTTAGGATGCTCCGTGGAAAAGAAGGCATCCAACAGACATTAATGTCATTGCTGTTATTGTTTTTATATGTCAATAGCACGAGCAGGGCAGGTTTGTCTACTTTGACCACATCACATTCTGGGTTGGAAATGCCAAACAGGTAATTTTAACTGTATAATTGTGTTAAATTTGTTTTATTATGAGTTTCTGAACCTAAGAGATGGTGTCCTGTAGGGAGATGCTACTTGCTCTCATAAGGGGTGGGAGCAATAAGCATTGCAGCTGCAGTAAACCACCATCTTCCACTAATTTGGTCCATATTGAGAGTTTTGGGACACTTTTCTAATCTCCCCAATAGGTGGAGTCATTCTCTTTAAATTTAGAAAACTGAATGGTGTCTGTAGTTTCACTTTGAAGAATCTTTTTGTGAAGTTTATTTCATTTAAAACTCAACCCATTTGTGAAGTTTTTGATATAGTTGTTTTAAACTATAATTACATGTGTTCTAAATTCAAATTATTCTTGTTTTTCCTGTATGTTGTGATGCATCCCAGGCAGCATCTTACTACTGTAATAAATTGGGTTTTGAACCCTTAGCATATCATGGGGTGGAGACAGGCAGTCATAATATAGTGTCTCACGTGGTGAAACAGGGGAATGTGAGAATCAGGTTTTGTCATCATTTCCATACAAACCCAGCCACTTTGATCTGCGTTGGTCAGAATTTGTAAAGGCCACATGCTGTAGATATGAAAAGCAGCTCTATTCCATGATCAACAGAATTTGTATATCTTTTCTGCAGATTATTTATGTCTTTACCTCTGCACTGAATCCTGGAAATAAAGGTGAGAATTAATCATTAGTACTGATATTGTTTGCTATTTGATGATTTTAAAAAACAAATTCCTTACTGTTTCATCTGTCCTCTTTTTAAAACAGAGATTGGGGATCACCTGGTGAAAAATGGAGATGGTGTTAAAGATATAGCTTTCACTGTAGAGAACTGTGAGTTCCTGGTGGAGGTAAATATTGATAATTTACTGTCATGTTTTATTTCTTAAAAACATTGTTTTAAACCCACTAGCCATATGGTGCAACATTGTTTATTGTTTAATGACATTTTCCCTGCAGAAAGCAAAAGAAAGAGGTGCCATCATTATTCAAGAGCCTCATGTTGTGGAGGATAAGTTTAGCAGGGTGAAACTGGCAGTGCTGAAGACAATATTTATAATTAGTTTTAAACTGAAAACATGTCCTTATTTATAAAAGTCATTATTATTAAAAGAAATGGATTTAAGGGGACACACTTTTGGCCCTACATTTTCTCACTGATTCCACTCCTACATTCTTTTTATAGTATGGTGATACCACACACAATCATAGAACGGGCAGGGTATAATGGCTCTTCCTCCCAGGATTCAAACATCCTCTTTTCTGTGACCCTTTCTTGGCAAAACTCTGAGTTTTGTATGTTTATTGTATGGTAACTGATTGGTACTGTTAAATTCCATTTGCCACAAATGATGTGTTCGTGTGTTCTCATAGAGGCGGTCTGTTTTATTTGTTGGTCATATATCTGTATATAATTTATTTTCTTTCATTGTCCTTTTCTTTGTCTCTTAATGTGATTTGTTCTTTTACAGGCCAAGTGGCAAGCTAGACTTCATTGGTTGGAAATCAGCCAGACAATGAGATGGTGCCGGTAGTAGAATGGTATAAACGTAACCTTTCTAAACCCATTGAAATATAAAGGAACATCACTAGAGGTATAAGGTTAGAACAGTGCATGTCGTCGGGGAGAAACTCCCTATTTGCTCCCATCCACTAAGAGCCACTCCCCATGGATCAACAGTTGGTCTCCATGGTGAGGATGGAGCAAAGAGAGGAAAGATCAGAGAAGGTGAAAGAGCTAGAGCTGGTTCTAGTAGACTTGAGGAGAAAATGGATGGAGACCGCAAATGGGGTGAAAAGGGGGTGGTTGCATTTGAAGCAGTTGTAGTGGATGACTGAATATCATGCAAGAAAACTCCTTAGCAATTATAACTCAGAAACATTACTCCTCAAAGGGTCTGAGTTGCCATATGGAGACAGTTAGGGAGGAAAGGAGGGTGGTGGGGAAAGGTTAGTGGGAATAGCACTGATTTAAAACAGACCCCATCAGTAGACATCAGTCAACCGGGTAGCTCTTGTTCATAGATTCGATACAGAGCACAATTTGACAAATAAATATTTTGGCAAATAATAAACAAGCTTCCCAGGAGAAAATAGTCCTTGATGTTTATTTAACATGCAGTCTCCTTTAATGATTCGCAGGGATGCAAACTAATCACCTTTTTGGCTGAAGTCAACTTTTTTTGAGCTAATTTGCCTAATTTTATTGGTTAAATTTTCCACATTTTATATATTAACATCACTTTAATTGGGAATTGCTGCTTAAAGGAATATTCCGGGTTCAAAACAAGTTAAGCTCAATCAACAGCATTTGTGGCATAATGTTGATTACCACAAAAAAATAAACTTGACTCGTCCGTCCTTTTCTTTAAAAAAAAGCAAAAATCAAGGTTTCAGTGAGGCACTTACAATGGAAGTGAATGGGGCCAATTTTTGGAGGGTTTAGAGGCAGAAATATGAAGCTTATAGTTTTATAAAAGTGCTTACAATAATTCTTCCTTTAAAACTTATCGTTAAATCGTAATTTTTACAGTCATTTTAGGGTTTGACATTACATCGTCATTTTACAAAGTTGTAAAATTGGACATTACTTTACACAGAAAAGGTTAGTTAGTGATTTTATCACACTAAAATCATGTTAACACGCATATTGTTTATGTCTTGTGGCTATATAGTGAGGATTACGGATTGGCCCCATTCACTTCAATTGTAAGTGCCTTACTGGAACCCAGATTTTTGCTTTTTTTTAAAAAAAGGAGGGATGAGCCAAAATACAATATTGTGGTAATCAATATTATGCCAAAAATTCTGTGAATTGAGCTTAATATTCCTTTAAACACTTAAAGCTATAATACAACAAACAAATCAACTAAAAATACAATCCTGCAACACCTGCTATGGCTTGCTCGACTTTTTCACCTCTCGGGAGTTTGCACCCCTGGATTGAAACTGCTCGTTTCAAGCAATAGTCCATAACCATTGCTGTTTATTTTACAGATGATAACCTGTCATTGTCTTGCATTTTTGCCTGTGTTTTTCACAGCAGGATCAGAGTTATGCACTGACGTGTGTTTGTATGTCCATTTGAAGCTATCAGAGGAACCTGCTTTTCCATTGATTCTGGTCTGTAGATGATGAGCAATTACAGACTGAATACAGTGCACTGCACTCCATAGTGGTGCCAACTACGAAGAAACTGTGAAAATGGCAATCAACGAACCTGCCATGATTAAGCGCAAGTCCCAGATCCAGGCACATATTTACAAACATGACATCTCTTTAACTTCTATACATGCTTTCATCCATCTATCTATCAATGGATGATTCATCCAACTATCTTTAATGATATTTTCTCATTGTTTTTTAGGAATATGCGGAGAACTATGTTGGCCCAGGGGTTCAACACATTGCCAGAACTCCTCTAACATCATCACAGCAGTGATTAAACCACAGCCAATCTATCGGGAGATTTTGCAACAAAATTGATAGTGAAAGTGCAAATTATAATAGTCTTTTTGAGGTTATGTATATGAAAATAAATAATTCATATATAATTCCTCTTTAGATCCGTAACCTAAAGGAACGTAGTATTGAGTTTGTGTCAGTGCCTGACCCCTACTACCACCAGCTCAGAGAGAAGCTGAAGCACTCCAAGGTAATAATTGTTGAGGACTTCAGCATACTGCAGGTGAGTTTTTTTATCAGCTTACTATCAGAAGTTCGAACAATGCAGAATTTACATCTTAAAAACATATTCATCAAACACTTATTTGATTCCTAGCTATCCATATGAATACAAATGTCTGTAGCAGGACTTGAGCAGAATGGGTAATAATAATGCGGTTTCATTTTATACAGGAACTTAAAATCTTGGTGGATTATGACGACAATGGCTACCTGCTGCAGATCTTCACCACACCAGTGCAGGATAGACCCACTGTGTTTCTAGGGGTCATCCAAAGACACAATCATCAAGTAAGATTGCAATTATAAATCTCCGAAACTAGCAATATTTCAGACATTTTATTTCAGTTTCTATAAATTTCACATTCATCATAGCTCATCGAAGAAATTTTATGTCAGTGTGAATAACATTGCATTATTCTGTTGTTTCAGGGGTACGGTGTGGGAAATTTCAAATCTCTGTTTGAGGCAATTGAAGCCGAACAGAATGCCAAAGGAAATCTCACCATCCTTACACCATAATGGCACATCAGAGAAACTCTAAATGGGCCCTTTAGAGTAAACACTCTGAGCACAGAAAATATGCCTACATATGTCAAAAGATGCACAGAAAACGTAATACTTTAATGTTTAACATTGTCATATTTTTGTCAGTAAACTAAATACTTTAATGTTTAACATTGTCATATTTTTGTCAGCTTTCATACACACTGGAGAGCTTTTGTCAATGCAAGCAGTGCCATAATATTCTGTACCACCAGTTTTGCAAAATGGAGAATATTTTGCACCCTTGGAAATTACTTTTGGTTGGTAAATTTTAATCATAAAACAGTGGTCAAATATTGCATGTTTAGTTATATACTTTAATCTCACATGACACTAACACTCTTTAAATGCTTGCTGATGCGCGGCGCTGGAATAATCCATGAGGTTCCCGTTTAGCTTCTTAAATTTGAGTCCCGCCTTCATCAATTTGATTAGCTATCTCAAATGACATTGACAAGTGGTGTTAGATTGTGCACGTACAAAATAAACTTTTTTAAACCTTTATGTTATTCCAGCACTAACGTAATGACAATTAGACAACGGTGCATAATGGACTGCAGCAGAACAGCAACAAGGATATCAATTCAGGGCCAATTTGGCTATATCTGATTATTGTATATTGCGGTTACGGCCCTGATACAAATCTCAATTTCTCTAATGTAATAAAGGGATGCTCATATTCTTTATATTCTTCTCTTTGCATTCTGCATTATAGCTGCGTATTGTGTTTTTTCACTACAAGCATCTTGACTACAAGCATTTTTATTTTTCAGTGAACGCATGAAGCCGTCTTTTAGTTTAAAAGGACGGACATTGAAGCAGCAGGACTTGACACCAGTTTTGTTCCAAAAGTCGGTTTGATATCAATTAAAGAATATATAGATTTCTTAGACGATGTACACATTAGCTAATATTCGTCTTGTATTTCTTTCTATGTACATTTTGTATTCATTAAAGAGCTAAAAGGAGCTTATTTATAATGAATACTTGTATGTGGTCGCTTATTATAGCACAGGGGAATTAGCTCAAATGGTAGAGCGCTCGCTTAGCATGCGAGAGGTAGCGGGATCGATGCCCGCATTCTCCAAACGTTTTTCCTTTTGTTTCTTTTTTTTTTTTTTTTACCGTATAAAAATGTATTTGCAGAAATGAAAGCTATATCAGATTATCGTTATTATATTACACGAATATGCGTGATGCATGTGTATGAACTGAAGCCTATGTGTTTGTTTGGCCTGTAGATTAACCACATGAGGGCACATCCATTAAATATATTTAAAAAAATGTTTTTATATTTAATTAAAAATACATTGATAAAAACAAGTTAATAAAAAAAAAACCTGGATGTGCGTTTACCTAGTGGTGTGTGATTTTCAAGGGAAATTACATAACTCAACATGTGGCATTAAAGGGACAGTTCACGCAAAAATGAAAATTCTCTCATTTACTCATGCCATCCTAGATGTGTATGACTTTCTTTCTTCTGCTGAACAAGAATTTTTTTAGAAGAATATCTCAGCTTTGTAGGTCCATACAATGCAAGTGAATGGGTACCAAAATTTTGACACTCCAAAAAGCACATGAAAGTAGCATAAATGTAATCCATAAGACATTTAGAACTGATACGATAGGTGTGGGTGAGAAACAGATCAATATTTAAGTCAGTTTTTGCTAGAAATTCTTCTCCCTGCCCAATAGGGGGCATATGCATGAATAATGTGAATCCCCAAAAACACAATAAGAAGAATGTTAAATGGAGATTGACTGAGCAGGGTGGAGAATTAATTGTTAAAATTGACTAAAATATTAATCCGTTTCTCACTCACATCTATCATATTGCTTCTGAAGATATGGATTTAACCACTGGAGTCATATGGATTACTATGCTGACCTGGTTTTAGGAGCTTCAAAATGTTGGTACCCATTCACTTGCATTGTATGGTCCTACAGAGCTGAAATATTCTTCAAACAATTTTCATTTGTTTTCTGCTGAAGAAAGAAAGTCATACACATACGGGGTGGCATAAGGGTGAGTTAATGATTCATTCATTTTTGGGTGAACTATTCCTTTAACTGACTAAAATTATTAAATTAAACTGAAATGATTAAAACAGTATAGTGTACTTAGAGTAAAGATTAGTTTGGAGACAATAAAAACAGTTGTTGAAAAATATACTTTATTTCCATTTATACATCACAATAAAAACTCAGAAAAACATATTTAACTTTAATCCAAACCATCTAACAATAAGCCTGATAAAAATAAAAATAATAAAAAAAAATAACAGTTTAAGCAGTAAGCCCTGAAAAGCCCTGAAAATTCTGCTATGTACAAATCTCCAAATTTACACATGAATATGGTAAAAACTGAGCTTCTGAGGATGATATTAACTATTTATTTACCTTTGTGTTAAGCTGTTATTGGCTTCTGTATCAATCTGCACTAAAAAAAAAATATATAATTTTAAGATTTACGCATTTTAATTTCATAACAAAATTCCATTAAATTTAATTGATTCAACTTAAAAACAAAAACAACTAATTATTTAATTTTGTTAAAAATTACAGTTAAATTTCATAAAAGTTTGTTATGACATTGAAATGCATAAGCCCTAAAAATTGGCTAAATATTTTTTTGAGTGTGTGAAATTGTATACATTTCTGTGATTGTCAGAAGTGAATATGTTAATAGATCTTTATTCCTAACAGACTAAACATGGGTTTGCGCTTAAAAATATCAATCTTGTTTACTTCTAATACTTTGAGCGTGTGAGATGAGTCCTTGTCTAGTTCAGGGTTCCTCTGCAGTTCTCTGCATCACACAAGCAGGGGATCTTTTCATCCTCAATAGGGAATTTGTAATCATAAGTGATTTCTTCATTTACACCAATAGGTTGTCGAGAGTAGATGACTATTTTCTTTTGAGACTCTACTGTGATTACTTTTGCATAGCAGTTTGGCTGCGGAAGGGAAAAAATGGGTATAGAATCAGTAAGCAAATGTTAAGACACTGAATATACTGAATTAAATGCACAGCAAAAATAGTGGCACTTTAAATACCTTATGATGTAAACTTAAACATGAACGATTTCTGGTTGTAAAAGTTCTAACGTACATTGCAACTGTGATTGATGAACCTCGCCAGGTTACCAAACTTGGTCGCATCAATGATGGTGTCCTGGTCAACCCGGAAGAGATAGCTGCTCCCAATACCCTCATTTTCATAGCGTCTTTCACGCATGTCTGCTATCACCTAAAGGGATATAATAATAATAACATAAAAGTACATTTGTGTCCATTGTTTATTAAGGGAGTATGAGCAAGCAAGGCAAAATCACAGACTTTTGTTATTCATGAACAATTCAAAGCTTGAAATTTTTTTTTGTTTTGCCTCAGATATGAGTGAGCAAATATCAAATGTCAAAACATGTCTTTTGTGTATGGGTGTGTGTAGTGTGTATCTCACCTGCCGAATACTCTGGCCTACATATTCAATTATCATCTCATCTGCAGCAATGGGTTCCTCTGCAAATAGGCCCCAGTCATGGATATGACTCCTGCCAAAACGCAGCTTCTTCTTTCGGAACTGTGAAGTGGGAACAATATATTTGTGCTCTTTGTTCGCCATACATAAAAATGTAAATTCCCTTTTACAGGTGGAAGGCAGGAGGAGGCTAACCCTAACATCGTTGACCTCACTTTCTTCCCACATGCTAGGGCAGCTGGTCTCACCTTGAGTTGGTTGAATTTGAGGAGGTCACTGTCACAGCTGAAGGAGGACAGAAGGCGGCGCTGCTCAGCCCTGAGTTCTGATCCTGATCTGGATGAAGGTGGAACCTGAGTTGGTACACTCTTTCCCTGCACAGATAAGAACATTATATCAAATAAAATTCTGTTTATGTTCAGCTGGCTCTTATACGTTTTCATAAAAACAAGATAGGACAGTGGTCTTGGGCTTTACACTGATACCAATCAGTTTGAATGCATTATTGCAGTAGAGCTGTTCAGTTTGTAGTCCAAATACATTGAAAAGAATTTGCTATGTATAGTCAGAATTTGCTCTGGATTTTCCTATGGGTTTTTATAATGGGGTTTTTCAACTTATGAGTAAAATAAGGTATGTGGTAAACATTACTTGACGATATGTGGACATTTTGTTCTACAACATAAATTACACATTTTCATACCTCAAATGTTAATTTTGAAGCCGTATTGAATTGCATCCTTTTTTTAATAAAACACACGGTGGCTTCAAGTATATGGCTACAGTAATAGTCAAATAAAATATATTTATTTTCTTTCTCACCTGAGTGTCTTCTGTAAGTTCCTCTGAAGTCAAGTGTGTGTGGCGGAGATATCTCAGCTTATCTCTCTTGCTGATGAAGTAATAACCCTCAGTACGAGCACAACCTGTCATGTGAGTCCTGATCCCATCCAGCCATCTTCTTGGCCTCTCATCAGGGGTGCTGGTTGGTGCAGCAGAGTCAAGGAACCAAAAAATTGGAGCCAGTGTGATCAGTTAACATTAAAAATAAGTACATATGGGAGGTAGATTGCTTTATATACAGTATAATATTTGTATATATATAATATAAATGTATGTATACTAGCATCCAAAAGTTTGGAATAATGTACAGATTTTGCTCTTATGGAAAGAAATTGGTACTTTTATTCACCAAAGTGGCATTCAACTGATCACAATGTCAGGACATTAATAACATGAAAAATTAAACAACTTCAAAGAGTTCTCATCAAAAAATCCTCCACATGCAGCAATGATGGCTTTGCAGATCCTTGGCATTCTGGCTGTC
This sequence comes from Myxocyprinus asiaticus, assembly GCF_019703515.2. Taxonomy (NCBI): domain Eukaryota; kingdom Metazoa; phylum Chordata; class Actinopteri; order Cypriniformes; family Catostomidae; genus Myxocyprinus; species Myxocyprinus asiaticus. The sequence continues at coordinate 28,440,442 of NC_059367.1, forward strand.
GGTTTGTCAAGATACTTAGGTGACATTTCACCCCACGCTTTCTGTAACACTTTTCATAGATGTGGCTGTCTTGTCGGGCACTTCTCATGCACCTTACAGTCTAGCGGATCCCAGAAAAACTCAATGGGGTTAAGATCCATAACACTCTTTTCCAATTATCTGTTGTCCAATGTCTGTGTTTCTTTGCCCACTCTAACCTTTTCTTTTTGTTTTTCTGTTTCAAAAGTGGCTTTTTCTTTGCAATTCTTCCCATAAGGCCTGCACCCCTGAGTCTTCTCTTTACTGTTGTACATGAAACTGGTGTAGAGCGGGTAGAATTCAATGAAGCTGTCAGCTGAGCACATGTGAGGCGTCTGTTTCTCAAACTAGAGACTCTGATGTACTTATCCTCTTGTTTAGTTGTACATCTGGCCTTCCACATCTCTTTCTGTCCTTGTTAGAGCCAGTTGTCCTTTGTCTTTGAAGACTATAATGTACACCTTTGTATGAAATCTTCAGGTTTTTCAAGTTTTAATATTGACCTTAAGACATGCCAGTGTATTGCGTACTGTGGCAACTCAAAAACAAACACAAAAGCATTTTTAAGCTTCATTTAATGAACCAAATAGCTTTCAGCTGTGTTTGATATAATGGCAAGTGATTTTCTAGTACCAAATTAGCAATTAACATGATTACTCAAGGATAAGGTGTTGGGAGTGATGGCTGCTGGAAATGGGGCCTGTCTAGATTTGATCAAAAATGACTTTTCAAATAGTGATGGTGCTGTTTTTTTACATCAGTAATGTCCTGTCTATATTTTGTGATCAGCTGAATGCCACTTTGGTGAATAAAAGCACAAATTTCCTTACGAAACAGCAAACAGACTTTTGGCTGTCAGTGTGTGTGTGTGTGTATATATATATATATATATAGATAGATAGATAGATAGATATAAGTATATTATGTGTTTATTAAAGGATATGAGGATGTGGGATCCAGCGTGTGCTGCTCAGCCATTCACATTCATTATCTTCAAGCAAAAGCTTCTCATAGGTGGACTTTAGATGCCCGATCTCCTCCTCATTCACCCCCTTAGTCCAGACAGCATGGAGGACCAGCTTCTCTCGTCTCTCTGAGCGTGGAGGGAAAATGAGATAACGTGTAGATGACTGTGGCAATGATTCTCCCCATCTTCTCCACAGACATGATGATGCCTGCAAAGGCATCTTTTTCTGGTCTTCTGGTAGCATATGTTCAGTCCTGATATCAGAGACATGATCCAAAGGCCCCAAAACCTGATGTGCAGATGGATGAGTGTTCGTAGGGTTTCTGTTTCGCTGCAATTCAATCATTCGTCTTTTCATTTTAAGTCGCTCTCGACGCCTTTTGAAGTGTGCTGTGTCCAAATGCGCTGTTTGAGGTGAGTGTATGCGGTGGTCTGAAGGTAGATGACCATTATCTATACCAAGATTATCAGTTTGCGAGTGTGATTGTGCAAAACCTGAGTTGTGAGGATGGAGTCTACGAGCCAATGTCTGGCCAGCGTGTGAGCTGATTGGCTGCTGATCAAACCACAGGTCTCTTTGCTGAAAGTTTATCTCTCTGTGGTTTAAGACAGGTGAAGATGGAGACAAATCTCTCCCTGGAGTCCTGGGAATACCACTGTCAGCACATGAAGACAGCAAGGGGTTAGAAGGAGATAACAGGCTACCTATTACCTCAGAGTCATAAATATGGCCAGAGCCATTCACCCTGCCAGGAGTTTTTGGTGTTTCTTCATATGCAGGGTATGAGAAAGGGAGAGGAGGGCACTGGTAGAGGGTTGAGCATGGAAGTTCCTGGAGGCCTGTTGGGGAAGGAGGAGGAGGTAGAGGTGTAGGTGGACCTGGAGGTAGAACATGTTCGTCAGCTTCCTCCAGACATCCACCAGGTGTGTGTGGCAGCTCTACCATTTCAAGAGCAGGAGGTGAAAACCCGAGTTCCATTTCAGGGTCACTGTTGGACAAGGAGCCAGTTGGCGTGATTGGTCTGAGGTTCTCCGAATCATCCAGTGTTTCTGTAATAATTTGCTGGTCCTCGGAATCTGTAGTATATTGTGTCTCCAAATCATCTGAAAGCATAGAGATCCAATAATTATGGCATTGCTATTTTTGATTGTAGTCTCTTTATGACTCATATGTCATATACTTTATGACTCTTTATAGTTCACCCAAAAATACAACTTTTGCCATCATTTACTCACACTCATTGTGTTCCAAACCCATTCCTTGGAACGCAAAAGGAGATGTTAGGCTGTATGTTAGTCACAGTCACCATTCACTTTCATTGCATCTTTTTTTCTATACAATGAAAGTGAATGGTGACTGATGCTGTCATTCTGCCTAACAGCTTCTTTTTATGTTTCAAAGAAGTTATTTGAGTTTGGAACAACATGAGGGTAAAAAAATGATGACAGAATTTTCATTTTTGGGTGAACTATCCCTTTAACATTTTCTCCAAGGATCAATGAAGCCTAAACCCTTACCCGACAATGCTCTGTATGAGGGAGATGGTGCACTTGGCAGCTCTGGCTCCTGGTCTGAGAAGAATATCACAGGGTCTGGTAGCTTAAGTTTGTTTGTTAAACAATGTTTTACTGGGTCATGTAAGGTATATTTGAGAGGGTCGGACAGTTTCAAACCCTGCATGTATACTCTAACACTCAGTTCCTCCTCTGGATCTTCTGGATCCAAATCTGCAAGAGCAGAACCACAAATAATATTACTCAACACTGACAATATGGCTATTTATTAATGTTCTGGCAACAGTTTAGAGCTTACTTTGAAAGAATAGAAAAAAAAAAAAAAAAAAGTCACTTGATTAAGTCACTTGATGTCCAGAAAACCAAAACACATACAGTACATCTGTTCTCAAAATTGATGAACCAGTATTATATGAGATACTGAAAAGAGTCTTTCAGTCTTTCAATTATGACCAATTATCTCTTTTTAAGACCATAAATATCTTAATTGTTTAAGCATAGAAATTTAGATATCTGACAATAAAGGGCTCTTGTCCATACAGTGACCTCTAGTGGATAAATATGATGGGTCCTTTTCCTGTTGGAAACATGGAGAATGTTTGTGTTTAAATGTCAAAACTGAAAGTAAATTAACTAACCAAGCAACGTGTGGTCAGCATCACTTTCAACCAAAACTGGAGCAGATGGGGTCACAGGTGGCTCGAGATCCTCTTCCCAGTGCATGAAAGATGAGTGAAGAGGAGTATGCATCATCTCCCTCTTGTCATTATCATCCTCATCTGATGATATCCAAATCTCTTCTACCATACTTCTTTCCTCATCTGGACTTTCAGTACTTTCTTCATCCAACTGATCGTCCTCTCCAGAAGACAAAGAGTCTGAGGACTCCGCACTTCTGTTGTCTGAGGAGTCAAAGAAAGATCTAGAGGAAGCTGGGGAGCCAGAAACGGATGGAGAAGAAGCTGAGGAATCAAAGACAGTTCTGGAAGAGACTAAGGAGTCATATCCTTGGCTTCGAGATGCAGATGAGTCTAAGCTTGGGTTGCTGACAACATCTGAAGCATAAAAAGAGGAATCATTTGAGGTCTTCACCCAAGACGTAGATACACAATTCACAAACTGAATCTAAGGGAGAACTTTTGTTATTAACTTAATTTCACGGATATCAATGACAAACCTGCATCATCATAATCTTCATCCTCTCTGATAACAAAGGGATCACTCTCCTTATCTTTATTCTCTTCATCAACTTTCTTCTTATGAACCTCCTAAAAAGCACAATTAGACAACATCACACCCGTGTGTGTCCACTCATGATGGGGAAATGTTACTCTACTAAATATGGCAATACATCCAGAACAAACACCTACACAACTCTACAATTATAGCTCAGTGTTAAACATTACTTTGATTTTGTTCACATCTTAATTTTAAATAAACGAAGCAATGCCTTAGCAGACACCTGAACTTCCTCTGATTTTGGATCCTCCACCTTCTCAGAATCCTCCTCCTCTTCCTCCTCATCACTGTCTAACACCAGAGGCCTGGAATGTCTGCATTTAACCATGGAGTCTTTGCTCGTCTTTTTGGTCGTGTCCTCTCCATCATTCTCTGGGGCTGTTTGCTGTTCTGGCTCTTTAAGGTGTAAATGTTGACCATATTTTGTCAGTGTGCCTGATCTAATTAAAACTAATCTAATAAGTACAAACGCATGGCAGTGACTCAATGGTGTTCTGAAATGAAGGTAAACTCAAACTTTCAAAGCAGTAAAGCCAATGGGGCAACTACAGCTTTATAAAGTAAATTTTAAACAATTATACTTTAATTCCACACTTAAGAGTTTTTCTAAAGTCTACTAAAACAGCTAATGCCAAACTGACCTTCATCCTCAGAGTGCTCAGGACTAGGTGAAGAACAGATCCTTTTTACATCAGTGGAACTCTCATCTAATGGATCATTCCTCTTCAACTGAAGATAAACACAAATCAATATAATATTCATGACACAATCCTATTATTAAACTTAATGAAAACCTATTTGGCTGGCATTACTTTTTTATCTAAACTGTAGACTAATGCAGGCAGAACTTAAGTGCAGAATACTGTACTAAAATCAGTTCTTCAAAATATTTTTAACTTGTATTTTTAAGTAAACATGAAAGTACATAAGAACCAAGTAAGGCTTGTACCTTAAAAGAGGGAAGTTTAATAGCACCATGCAGGCTTATTATTTTTCCTGTGCACAGTACAGTGCCTTCTTCCCTTGCAGTACGCATTCTCATGCATTCCTCTATAATTCTGAGCTTGGGGTCTTTATTCCCCCCCAATTTAAGAGGTGGGGCAGGTACCTGGTGGCACACAACAGCAATCCTTGTTCAGTTTACAGTACATCAGTGCATACTATATATATATATATATATATATATATATATATATATATATATATATATATATATATATATATATCCATATATATGAAACACAATTAATAATAATAATAATGATAGATAGATAGATAGATAGATAGATAGACAGATAGACACTATGGATGGATGGATGGGTGGATACTGTAGGTAGACTCCTATATTATAGTATATTGCATATGCAAATATATATATATCTACATATAAAACTTCAGAAAAAAAAAAAAATCACACCTTTGCTGCCTGTTCTTTGTCATCCCACCACTGGTCAAATGCTTTGAAGGCCACAACCTCAATCATCCTGCGATGTATGTCTTTCTTTACTATAGCCCTCAGCTCTGCTGCTACAACAGCCAGAACCCCATCCACTGTGGCTTTATGGAGAAATTCTTTCATAGGCACATAACCTGGTGGGGGCACTGAGGGGTCGAATCTGGGCATGGAGGAAGGGGGCCAAGGTGGTCTGTACCTTAACATGGCAGATGAACACCCAGCAGAAGGGTAAGGTGGGCGATGAGTTATGTAACTGAAGGGTGGAGGGCATCCTGGTGGAGCAAAGAAGGGGAGTGAGATTGAAGCTTGCCCTTGTGTTATTCTAGTAGGGATGGGAAGAGGTACTGAGCTACTCTGCCAGTTGGGTGGCCTACAAACTTGCTTGATCTTTGGTGGAGGGTACAGTGAACAAGAAGGCACACCAGATAGAGGATACCCAGGTGACAATGGAGCCCTTGGGGGAGGAGGTTCAAGTTTTGTTGGTATAATAGAAGGTTGATAGGAGAGGTAGTGAGCAGGTGGTGGTGTAAGTATTGGGGGTAGGGGTATTTGAGAAATAGGAGGGGGTAAAGAGCCTCTGTTGCTGCAGATCACTGGTATTCTAGACGGCTCATCTGAAGTATTCTCATCTTCACTTGGGGTAGGGTTGACCTTGGAAAAAATTTCACATTAATGATAACACTTGAGACAATCAAAGTCATATAAAATATATTCTTAATTTTTAGGATAGTTTTAAAGAGATAGTTCACCTAAAATGCAAATTCTGTCATCATTTACTTACTTTCATGTTCTAAACCCACCTGACTTTCTCTCTGACTTCCTCCAGACTCTTTCTTCGTTGAAACAAATGGAGAGGTTAGACATAATGTTCAGTCTCAGTCACCATTCTTTTCCATTTAATTGACAAAAGACGCAATGAAAGGGAAAGATGACTGAGACTATCATTCTGCCTAACACATCTTTTTGTGTTCCATGGAAGAAAAAAGCCATACAGCTTTGGTACAACATGACAGTGAGTGAATCATTACAGAAGCTTAATTTTTTGGGTGAACTATGCCTTTAAGTCATTGTGTACTGTATGTCTTCATAATTGAGGGCCTACACTGACATCTACTCAGCAAAAGGCTGAGTAAACTGTCATTTACTTAAACTACTTTTCCACCATTAGGCTGAGCGTTTCTGAGCACGCTGAGTAATAGTTCCAGTAGCATTTCCCCTTGAGGTTCCCCACGGTTTGGTACGGTGCAATTAGAAAACATTTCTGGCCTGGATTTCTCTTAGCATGGTTAGAAAACCATGCTCAACCATGCTGGTGGAATGCCTTTAGAACGTGTTGACTCAAGATTGGTCACTTGCTCAGTCCATTTTAATCTGATTTCACAGCACCACAATAAAAAAATAAAACATAACCATGTCAACAAGCCCAGATCGGAATGGACGGAATGATTCAGCAATGAGAACAGTTCAACCCAATAAACCAATGTTGGAAAAGTAGTTTTAGGATCTTTTGTGAGTAGATGCCAGACTCTTACTTACAGTGGTGCTGGAGAATATCTTGGACGATGACTTCTTGGCTGATTGAAGTTCATGTTCCTCTTCTGCCAAGTTGAGAAGTGGAGTGGAACTCACATCCTCTATGCCAGATGCAGAAAAACTTTCTCCTGAATGGGAGCCAGTATTATTAGCAGTAGAATATGCTTGGACACAGTTTAGGGCAACATCAGTAGATGGAGAAGGGGTGGGGCTGGGAGCTTTGGGAGAGGGTAGAGGGTGGAATATGGAGTCTGTATCCTGGTCTTCAGTAGCTGTCTCTGAGTCTGAACTCTCTTGGCTCAGGAGGGGTAGAATTGAATTTCCAGCACTAAGAAGCATTTGGATGCGAGAGTCCAGGCTGTCAGGCTTTGGGTCTGGAGTGGGAGACTCAGGAGAGGGGCATTGCATTATAGGGTCTGAGAGATCCTGTGTAGTTTCAGAGGAGGGGCACTGTTTTGGGGTATATGAGCGAGAAGGCTGGTCTTTTGGTGAATCATGTAGGCAACGATTTTGGTTCACATCTTGGGTTGTCTTGCAAGATTCTTGGGAAGGAATTCCACTGAAAGTATTTTCTGATGCATTTGCTTTTATCTCTATAACTGGATGAAAGCAATGATTATCCCTTCCAATAGCCTTCGCAGGCAGTGTTTCTAAAATAGGAAGTGATGGTGGTTCCTCAAAAACAGATCTGGGATTAACACTGAGGCCCTTGAGTGAGCCAGTACCATTTTTTTCTAAAAAAATGGCAGGTTTGTTGTTATCACCTGTACACTGGGTGAAGAATCTGAGTTTATCTGAATGTGATTGTGTGGTTGGAAGGTCCTGGAATTTATTAAAAAACCCTTGAGGTCCAGAGCGGTAGTGAGATCCTCTATATACAGGTCTATGAATGTAGTGGTGCTCTGGTCTACGGTTGTATGCGTTTTGGTATTTGTTCCCCAAAGGTCTGCTCTGGTGTTTTCCAAGAACACGACTGCTGTGAAGATGAAAATTACGTCCTGAAGTTCTTTGCCTGTTTGAGAAGCCCCCATTTTGAGAGATAGCTACATGTTGCATGCAGAAGTTTTGCACAGTACCTTGAATAATGCTAGGTTTATCCGAGGCTGGTTGAGCCAGAAGAAGGTTAAGTTGGCTTGCTTGAAGCTGTGAGATGTTTTGGATGGAATGTTGATTGAAAGGGGCATTGGAGGTATTGGCTATCTTTACAGACTCATTTGGGGTTCTCTCACACTGTGATGGTGTGCCTGGTATACTGTTGGATAGAGAAGGGGTGCAAGGAGTGTCTTGGTATTGAGGGGTCTGCCAGAAGCTATTGGGTGTGTCCTGCTGCATGCTAGAGTAGGCGGTATCCATAGATAGAGGAGTACAACAATCCAACGAAGGGGAACCATTATATAATGAGGATGATGATGATAAGGACAGCTTCTTCAGTGGTACACAATCCTGAAAGATCAAGAGAGGCTTACACATCAACAAAGGGACTAATGCAACAAATCCATCCAAGTTTTGTATTAAACCACCTAAGTTTGCAATGGCAAAAGCTCTTGTTTGTATTTTCTGTGAGGATCTCTCCTCTTGACTGCCTCTCTTGCATGTACTGTATATAAACTGCCGTTCAAAAGTTTGGAATCAGACATTTTTTGTTTTTGAATGTTTTTGAAAGAAATGGATGCTTCTATTCAACAAGGATGCATTAAATTGATCAAAAACACTTTTACTGTTTGAAATAACTTTTTTAGATTTGAATTTATTTTAAAATTATTTTTTTACCCGTGATGGCAAAGTCATTACTGTAGTCTACTAAGAAACCTCTGTGTCACCTAAAGCTTAAATTATTCTTATATGCTAATTTGGTACTTAATAAACTTCTCTAGTTATTAGAACAGTTGAAAATGGTTGTTAATTAATACGTTTACATATATTAATACAAGTTTAGATATTGCAATACAGTATCTTTTTAAGTTGCTGAAGTATTGAGAACACTTGCATTCCTCAAATATTACTTTATATAAACCAAGTCATATTTTGGTTTTAGAAATGCCAAAAAGAAACACATATGTCAAGAAACTCATTAGTCTATTGTGGGTTAGGGTTAGTGATTTGGGAGATGCTATGGACTTGAAAGAATTGAACAAACTGGATCAAACCAGGACAAGGAGAGAAGTGGACAACCCAGATGCACAACAAAAAGAGGAAATGTCTGTACTTTGAGAAAAAGAATACTTACAGGTCCTAAACACGAGTTTATTCTGCAACAGTTAAGAAAAGACTTAAAAAAGCCTTTTAAGCAGGGTTTCAAGCCACATCTGACACTGGCAAATAAGAAGAAAAGGGTAGAATGTGCAAAATAATTTAAAAATTGGTTAGAAACGTCCTGGTTACTTTCGTAACCTCCGTTCCCTGATGGAGGGAATGAGAAGTTGTGTCGATGTAGTGACACTAGGGGTCACTCTTGGGAGCCTGAAACACCTCTGGTCTTTGAAAAAAGGCCAATGGGAATTGGCGAGTGGTATTTACATACCACTCCCCCGAACATATGGGTATAAAAGGAGCTGGTATGCAACCACTCATTCAGGTTTTGTGCTGAGGAGCCGAGACAAGGTCCCGGCCATTTCAGTGGGAAGTCCAGCATTGTGGCAGGAGGGACACAACGTCTCGTTCCCTCCATCAGGGAACGGAGGTTACGAAAGTAACCAGGACGTTCCCTATCTGTCACTCACTCGACGCTGTGTCGATGTAGTGACACTAGGGGTCCCTATATGAAACGCCACAACTAGCTGAACTGTGTTACGTGAACTGGCGATGCGAGACGGGCAGACCACTGTGTGCCTCGTAGCCAGCGTACCAGGCCGACACGTAACCTCCCCCAACGCTGTTATGAGCATTGAATGGCCCTTCGGGGACAAGTCGACTGCCCAAAAGTTAGGGACAGGCTAGCCCAGTCGTGGCCTCTTATCCTCTTTTTTCTCTCCCCAAAAAAGAGTGAAATTTGTTAACCGACTGGGGCCACCAGTGTCTACATTGGGGGGGTGTCACTCCCAAGGGGAAGACACCGCGGAGACCACACCCCACCTGGGGGGGGGGGGGTGTATTTTGAGTGGAAATACGTCACTTGGTCTTGCCGAGCCTTGTCGGAAGTATGTCATGTGGAGAAGTCCCATGGTAGGTCCTCCCCAGCGGGGGAGGAGTTTCTACACACATGGTGACTGGGGCAGAGGGGCCTCTGCCAAAGGAAGACGCAGTTTACCAACAGGGAAACGATTTAGCGGAAGATATACGTCGCATGGGGTCATTTCTGGGGAACCAACACATGCGGAGCACCCACCCCAGTACAGAGCTTAGTTAGCACATGTACTGAGCCGGCAGTAAGTTTCTCCACAAACTCGTCTGCCAAAGGGCTCGGAGGAAGTCATCCAGGGAACACACTTTGTGAACACTACTGGGAGTCAACAGCGCACGTCTTCAGCTCAGGGGAGATGAAAGGCGCTATGCGCAAGCGATTCACCCGGCCAGCTGTCCCGGACTTACCTGCTTGTGCCTGCCACTACACAGGACGAAACTGGCTCAACCCGGAGATTGTAGAACCTTCCAAAGGTGTTGGGTGTTGCCCAGCCCGCTGCTCTGCAAATGTCTGTTAGAGAGGCACCACTGGTCAAGGCCCAGGAGGCCACCACACTCCTGGTAGAATGGGCTCGTAGCCCTGCAGGGGGCGGCACATCCTGAGCGTGATATGCCATTGCTATGGCATCAATGACCCAGTGGGCGATCCTCTGCTTGGAGACAGCGCTTCCTTTCTGCTGTCCACCAAAGCAGACAAAGAGCTGCTGAGAGACTCTAAAGCTCTGTGTGCGATACAAATAGATGTGTAAAGCGCGCACTGGACACAGCAATGTCAGGGCTGGGTCTGCCTCCTCCTGGGGTAGTGCTTGCAGGTTCACTCGCTGATCCCTAAATGGGGTCGTGGGAACCTTGGGCATATAGCCCGGTCGGGGTCTCAGGATCACGTGAGAGTAGCCCGGACCGAACTCCAGGCACATTTCTCTGACAGAGAATGCTTGCAGGTCTCCTACCCTCCTGATGGAAGTGAGCGCAGTCAGGACTGCCTGTCTTGAAAGAGAGTGCCTTAAGCTCAGCTGACTCCAGGGACTCAAAGGGGGCTCCCCGCAGACCCTGAAGAACTACAGAGAGGTCCCATGAGGGAATGAGGCGTGGTCTGGAGGGATTCAACCTCCTAGCGCCTCTCAGGAACCTGATGATCAGGTCGTGCTTCCCTAAGGACTTACCGTCCACTGTGTTATGGTGTGCTGCTATAGCGGCTACATACACCTTCAAGGTGGAGGGGGACAGCCGCCCCTCCAACCTCTCCTGCAGGAAGGAAAGCACCAATCTGACTGCACATCTCTGGGGGTCTTCGCGTTGGGAAGAACACCACTTAGCGAACAGACACCACTTCAAGGCATACAGGCGCCTCATAGAGGGAGCCATAGCCTGAGTGATCGTGTCTACCACCGCGGGTGGTAGGCCACTTAAATCTTCTGCATCCTGTCCAGGGGCCAGACATGGAGATTCCAGAGGTCTGGTCGCGGGTGCCAGATGGTGCACCGTCCCTGAGAAAGTAGGTCCTTCCTCAGAGAAAATCACCGGGGGGGGGGGGGGGGGGGGCTGTCGCGAGGAGCATTAGGTCCGAGCAAATAGGCTCACTGGGGGAAATGCATATTTGCGTAGTCCAAGGGGCCAGCTGTGTGCCAGCGCGTCTATACCGAGAGGTGCCTCGGTCAAGGCGTACCAGAGCGGGCAGTGGGAGGATTCTCGGGAAGCGAACAGGTCTACCTGTGCCTGCCCGAATCGACTCCAAATCAGCTGGACCACCTGAGGGTGGAGTCTCCACTCTCCCCTGAGGGTAACCTGTCATGACAGCGCATCCACTGCAGTGTTGAGGTCGCCCGGGATGTGAGTGGCTCGCAGTGACTTGAGGTGCTGCTGACTCCAGAGAAGGAGACAGCGGGCGAGTTGTGACATACAACAGGAGCGTAAACCGCCTTGACGGTTGATGTATGCCACCGTTGCCATGTTGTCTGTCCGAACTAACACATGCTTGCCCTGGATCAATGGCCGAAACCTCCGCAGGGCGAGCAGAATTGCCAACAACTCGAGGCAGTTGATGTGGCAACATAGCCGCAGGCCCGTCCAGGAGGCATCTGTCATAACCACGATGTGCCTGGAGACCTGCTCTAGGGGAACGCCTGCCTGTAGAAATGTGAGGTCGGTCCAAGGGCTGAAGAGGCGGCGACAGACAAGCGTGATGGCCACGCAATGTGTCCCGCGGTGCCATGCCCATCTCGGGACTCGAGTCTGGAGCCAGTGCTGAAGTGGTCTCATATGCATCAACCCAAGCGGAGTGGCCACGCTGAGGATGCCATATGCCCCAGGAGCCTCTGAAACAGTTTCAGTGGAACCACTGTCTTCTGTCTGAACACCTTCAAACAGGTCAGCACCGACAGTGCGTGCTCGTTCGTGAGGCGCGCCATCATTGAGACTGAGTCCAACTCTAAGCCGAGAAAAGAGATGCTCTGAACCGGGAGGAGCTTGCTCTTTTCCCAGTTGACCCAAAGCCCTAGTCGGCTGAGGTGCGAGAGCACCAGGTCCCTGTGCGCACACAAAACATCCTGAGAGTGAGCTAGGATTAGCCAGTCGTTGAGATAGTTGAGGATGCGAATGCCCACTTCCCTTAACGGGGCAAGGGCTGCCTCTGCGACCTTCGCCTGGCGAACTGAATCGCGTAGCTTAGTCGGACGGTCTGGACCAGCCATCGCGACTGGTTGGAAAGCGCAAGCCACGCGTCCAAGCTCCGGGCGATGGGGACCAAGGGGACAATCTCGTCGGACGTACCGGCGGGTGGGGCGAAGCACTTACCTGGCTCCTTGTGACCACCCCTGGAACAGCCTGGGACGGGGGAGGAAGAGGCTTGTCCTCATGACCCGTGGAGACCGTCACATCGGGGGCAGATTTGTGCCACAGCTAGGCGCGCAGGGGCAGGGAGACTGCCGCTGGAGCGCCAAACCTGCCAAAATGGAATGGTGGACGGTGGTCATGATCACGGCCGTGCGCACTGGGTATCTGACCCAAGGAACAAGGAAACCGCTCTTTTGCTGAACTTTTGGGTACCGCAGCCACTAGGGCATGCGGCAAAATTAAATTAAAAGGTAACAAAAGATTCTCTTCCAGGCCCTCCACTGGGGGATGGAGTGGTCTGCTTACCAGCTCCAGAGCAGCAGGTTTCCTCGCCCCTGGGTCACCCATCTCAGGGGCGCTTCGAAGCTTTTCTCGGGTTATTGGCGGCCGGCTGTGAGATGGGTGGCATCTCCTTCCTGCGGTGGGCTCCACGCTGGGGCCGGGCCACAGGGGCAGGCTGCGGCGGAGCCGGTGCAGTCACCGCAGGAGGACGCCCTTGGCAACGAGCAGATAGGGTGTGGGATCTTGAGCCACGCCGGGGCAGGATGTGTTGGATAGCTTCCATCTGCTGCTTCACCGCCAAGAACTGTTGGGCAAAGTCCTTGACAGTATCACCGAACAGGCCAAACAGGGAAATGGGGGCACCAAGGAACCGTGCCTTGTCGGCCTCTCACATCTTGACCAGGTTGAGCCAAAGGTGGCGCTCCTGGACCACCAAGGTGGACATCACCTGCCTGAGAGACCGCGCCATGACCTTTGTCGCCCGGAGGCCGAGGTCGGTCACCGAGCGCAGTTTCTTCATCAATCCCGGGACTTGCAGGAGAGCCATGGCATGCAGGGCGGATGCGGATTGTCCAGCGGAGGCCTTGGCCGTCAGGGACAATGTAAACCTACAGGCCCTGGATGGGAGCTTCAGGCGCCTTATCCACCGGGGTGATCACCGAATACCCCTTGGCCGCCCCACCATCGAGGGTAGTGAGGGAGGGGGAACTGAAAGATCGGGACCGGGCAGTAAAAGGTGCCTCCCACAACCTTGTCAGCTCCTCGTGCACTTCTGGGAAGAAAATAACAGGGGCGGGGCGTAGCTGTGAGCGGCGCCACGGGCCCAGGAACCAATCATCGAGCCGCGAGGGTTCAGGGGAGAGCGGAGGGTTCCACTCTAGCCCGACACTCGCGGCTGCCCGGGAAAGCATGTCCGTCATCTCCGCGTCAGCCTGTGACTGGGCAACTGTACCCAAGGGGGGAAGTCCAGCTGAGGCTTCCGCATCTGACTGGACAAGCCCTCTCTCCGATGCTGCGCTCGAGAGCTCATCACCTTCGCGGGCTCCGAACAAGAGGTCGAACTCACTGTGAGACGAGCCGGCAGACTCATTCAGAAGCCCGATTGGGGCAGACAAGAGTGCTGGGGAATGGGAGGTCCGTGGGGGGATACCTGGCGGAGGTGGTCCCATTGAGGTCCCCAAATCACCCCCAGTGCTAGCGGCGCTGGCCTCATACTCGTAGGTAGAAGGACCGAGGCGGGGAGCCGCTGGGGTGGCTTGCTTTCTTATGAAGGCAAGCCGTGACCGCAATGTTGCCATGGTCATGTTCTCGCAATGAGTACATGACCCATCCATGAACGCTGTCTCCGTGTGGTAGTGCCCAGACACGAAAGACAGCGATCGTGACCGTCAGAAGGCTAGAGATAACGACCACAACCAGGAATAACACACAAACAGAAGGGCATCTTTAAAAAGAAGTTCCGTGTGTGCCGCTCTTTTAAAGACATATACTCTTTATTTAGAATATACTCTTTTATTTCTGCCGAAGCGCCCAGGGGCGTTCTCTGCAGTGCTCCAGTGCAGAGGAGGAGAAGCCGCTGAAATGCGCCGTCAGATCTAGCAGAGGTGAATGGACAGCCGTGAGAATTCAGCTCAGTGAGCATCGACCGTTCGGCTCCGAAGAGAAAATCTGAATGAGTGGTTGCATACCAGCTCCTTTTATACCCATATGTTCGGGGGAGTGGTATTTAATTACCACTCGCCAATTCCCACTGGCCTTTTTTCAAAGACCAGAGGTGTTTCGGGCTCCCAAGAGTGACCCCTAGTGTCACTATATCGACACAACGTCGAGTGAGTGACAGATAGGGAATTAATATTATGGATGGATGAGTCTAAGTTTGAGGTGTTGAACTATAGTTAGAAAAGTTTGATAGGTCAGTGAAAAGTGTCCAATTACATCTTTGGAAAATGCCACAGAAAGCATGGGATAAAACTTCCCCTGAATATGAAAATAAACTGACTGCTAGAATGCTAGAAAGCATCACTGCTGCAAGTGGAGGATTCTGGAATGAACAGAACGTTTGAAGAATAAAGCATTTATTTACATAGAAATAGTCATTTTTAATATTATTTAAATGACATCTTTACTGTAATTCTTGATCAATGTAAAGCATCCTTGGTGAATAAAAGTATAATTTCCATCAAAACAATTAATTTTATAGTGATTCCAATCTTTTTAATGTTATGCAATACATACTGTGTGTATGTGTGTGTGTGTGGGCAGGTTTAAGTGGTTTATGAGGACTTTGTTTTAGGTTACAAACTGGTAATTACATGGGTATTATGCTATAAATGTGGTTTATGAGGACATTTCTAGTGTCCCCTTAATTCAAATCACTTAAAAAACATACTATACTATGTTTTATTGAAAATGTAAAAATGCAGGAAGTTTTTTGTGAGGGTTAGGTTTAGGGGTAGGGTTAGGGTTAGTGGATAGAATCTATAGTTTGTACAGTATAAAAATCATTATGTCTATGGAGAGTCCTCATAATGATAGCTGCACCAACATGTGTGTGTGTGTGTGTGTGTTCATATCTTTCATGTTAAAGACTCATCTAATAACAATAAATTGAATGCCTGAAGTACTTACAGAGGAGTAAGTGGAGGGTGGTGACTGGGGTCCACATGTCTCTTCTCCAACAGGGAGAGTGAAAGGTGTGTATAAACCACTGATAAGCATCTGGAAGTATCGCTTTCTTTTAACACCTATGAAATGTCCAGAACATCAAACAACATGCAAATAAATTTTTCAATCACAACAGATATGATGACAGACATATACAGCGTGAAATTGTTTATGAAAACCTTAATTTAATATTTATTGATAAGCCTATCAATATGTTTACTGTTATAATAAAGATGTTATTATAAAGAGTGGGGTATGAAGTGGGAAGAAATGTATTTACCTTTGGGGTCAAATTCCACATGGATGTTGTTTCCCATCACAGAAGTGTTATGGAGGTTTTCTACTGCGTTGTTTGCTGCCTTTGCAGATTCAAAAATGACCTTTGCTATTCCTAAATGCTTCTTATTCTTCGGATTGTACAACACTTTCAAATCCTGAATTTCTCCAAAGTGTTTACACATTTCAAATAGGAAACCGTCCCTTATGTTGTCATTAAGCCTTGCGAATGTCAACTCCTTTAGTGCTCCAACATAATTCTCATCAACCTAAAAAAGAAGGGTTTATTGGCATGTAATATGGCATAATTTCATTCTAAACCCTCATGCTCTATTTGGGATCTAATGGATTTTAATTGCTCAAAATGTTTTAAACTTATGAGAACATATTATAAACAAAACACTTGCTTTGACTGTTCTTCACGGAAAATGTTATTGCCTGTTAGGTGTAAAGGTATAAAATATGAATAAATGCAGTAACATTTTGATATGTTAAGATTCTAGGTTACATAACATGGTTAATAGACTCTGCTGTGCACTCCTGCCAGTGTATTTGATTTATGTTACTGTATCTGTCAACTATGTTTTTTGATGCACTGTAAAAAGTTATTCAGGTGTCAAGTAAATTTGATTAAAAAATGAATATGAATTTTATAAATATTACGGATATTTCATTTTTTTAATTATGGCTCAGCATTGTATGAAAAATATTGTTTACATTTAACTAATACATTTAAGAGAGAAGACAACCTAATTACTTTGGGGAAATTTGTGCTATTTTGTGATTTGATTTATGGACACCAATTCATTTGAAAGTGAACAACTGTTGATTTGACGGCATTTTGGCAGACAGACAAGACAGGTGAACATGCTAAAAGGTAAGCCTTAATAAGTTATAATTTCCTTATTATTTTTTTTTTTTTATTATTGTCTCGTAGACCAGGTGTTCAATCCAGTTCTGGACCCACACCAACATTCCACATTTTGGATGTCTCTTGGGATTTTATATTCTCAGTTTACGTCGAAGATCCCGATGGGCTAATGATGTAACCTGTTAGCGTGTGATGTTACAAACTAGTTGGTTTGGCCCGATTTCATTGTTGCCTTAGTGCAGGGGCACGCGTGCCAGCATTGGCATGCGGAGGGGTAATTACTGGCACGCCAGCAACGGCGAGAGAGGAGTAGACTATTTTATTTATATGAAGTTTTGCACCTACATTCCAATCTAAATCTTGATGGAATCCAGCCATTGACCAGGAAAATAAAAAATGGCACTCCATGTCAAAACGGTTGCCGACCCCTGCCTTAGTAAATGGGCTCCCCCTAATGGCGATGTTTCCCTACAGGAAGTTAATCAAGTCATGTTAGTAACAAGGCAGTGATTTCAGTGCTGAACACATTTCTTCAGTGGCAGGTTCTGTTCTTCAGCCATCCTTTGTTTTGCCTTTGTGAAAGCATCATCTGTGAGTTTCCACTCTTCTGTATAACACTTAATAACATATATTTAGGAGTATTAATGAAGATGTTTATATACAATTTTATATTAGTCATTCATTGTGTTTGTCATAGCATATAAACTAGGTTAATTCCCTTAAACATAACAGCATTGAAGACATTTCTATGTTTCTATAATAGTAATTTACAGGTAAATTGCTGTATTTACTCTCAAATGTATATTTACATAAAGAGGAAAACATACTTAAGTATGTAAATGTGTACTTTTAAGTTTACTGAGCATGTAGCAGAACTATTTACATTTGTGATCGTTTATTAATTCATATTTTCTGTTTATTCATTGTTATTTACAGTTTTACTCCTAATTCATGATTACATCTTGGCATCTCATTAAATTGGCAAACTGAGGTGAATCCTGAATCATATGCATGTGATGGATGGAGTTTGACTGGCTGTTAAATTGTATCTGTACATGCATGTATTTTTTTATTTTATTTTTTTACTATTGTTTTTATTATTTATTTAATGTATTTTTTTTTTATTTAGTTTGTTTTTAAACTGTGACCCTCATTTGTTTTTCATTACATGGTGCTTTATTTGTATTTTTTTCTTTTTCAATTAAATGGTGTATATATATTTTTTAGAATTCAATTTCACAATATTTCTCTCTCTCTCTCTCTCTCTCTCTCTCTCTCTCTCTATATATATATATATATATATTGTTTAAAACAATATGTTTTGTGTAATGTACGGCTTATTGTTTGATCGAATAAATAAATAACAAAAATAAATAAAAGGTTTTTATTTAAAAAGTTTTTTTTAATATATTTTGTTGGTAGCTCATTGTACAAGTTATGGATATGTCTAAATCAATCTAAATTCATAAATGCTTTAAGTGGGAATAGTATTTAAAATACTGATAAATGCATAAAAAATGCATTAGGCATTAATCATTTAAAATATTTTAAGGTGGTAAAAAATTTCACTTCTTTCAATGGTAAGCCTTTCAAAAACCCAGTAAATTAGGTTAATATTACTAGTAGAATAAACACATTATGTTCAAATTCATCATGTGTCATATACTTACTAATTTGAGTCAATTCACATGATTTAAGGAAATTTCATTTTCAAAAACGAGGCTGAAATACTAACTAATTTGGGTCACTTCTTATGATTTAATTAAGGAGTTTTTATATATATATATATATATATATATAAGGCTTAAAAAGTTCTTAAAAATATTGTGCAATATTGTTACCATACTTTTTTAAAGAAGTTATCACATAGTACTTTTTACAGTGTGGGGTCAAATGGATCACCTTTCAGAAAAGTGTGCACTGTGCCTAGTTTGTCATACAATAGAGGGTCAAAGCATTAAAGTTATCTGCCAGCTGGGTTTTGGTGAGGTCAGAGGAACATATTAAAAGAGTTTTAAGGTAAAATAACTGATTCGTTTCGAAATTACAATTATTATTTTTCACATAAAGAGCAGTGGGGCTTTTGGGACCCCAAACAAATTATAGAAAGTAAAGTACCAAAAGACTATGAGGATTACATTTTTATAAATATTTATGAAAGTTGCAATTACCTTTATAAAAAGTAGGGGAAATATTACATCATGCATTGACTTCATGCTGTAACTGGTACTAACCATAAATTTGGGGACTGGGAGATCTGCTTCTTTGAACTTTGCCCAAAAGCGAGTAATTCTGGGATCATGTACAATATCCACAGGAAAATGTTCCGGATGCTGCTGAAAGACAATATTTCAGTAAGCTTAAGCATATTGCATAATACAACTAGACAGTGTAAATAAGATGAACATTTCATATGAAAACTTATCACATTATTTTAACATAACATGCAATTATACAAATGTTTAATTTGACTGTTATCCACAAAATCAATATATAATACACAGTATACTTGCAGCCTATGTAAGAATCACTCACTGGTGAGCTGAAGAGCTGTCCATCATAGCGGTAGAGTTTCTGGGTTCCACTGTTCAAAGCCGGATCAATAATCAGTTTGTAACAACTCCAGTTTGTAGTTGGCTCATCAAAATGATCGTTTTTTATGAATGCATCTAAAAGGAAGAATCACGGCACACAATGAAAATGGACCGTTTGTAAATGACGCAAGTACTGACTGAGTCATTAAATATTAGCTGGCCTACTAACAACGGGATTGTGATATAACGTTTTTCTTACCGTTATCTTTCAGCTGGCCTTCCTTTTCGACGCTCTCGTACATGATTCGCAGTCATTGTACAACGTTGGTAAATTGCTCTTTATAGGACGTTGAGTAAATACGATATTTCCTTTAAATATCGAGAAGATGTTGACAGAAGACTACATTGTAGGTTTTGCCTGTCTCCCAAGAGGAGCATCCACATCACCACTTCACAACAGGTGGGAGGAACCTGTCGCCACACCCGCACTGTCATCAGGTTAGGCTGCCTGAACTGTAAATACAGATACTGTGGATCAACCTGCTAATCCTGGTATTATTATGATAAAAGTGGGCAATATGCACAATTACACATAACCAACTCAAAATAAAATTGAAATTGTTACCACCATTCATCCTGAGACCCAGCAATAAAGTCTTTGCAATTTCGGTTTGTTTAATTTCAGTATAGTCTCTGGTCCATGAGAAATATATGACATACTTGTTGCTGTTTTTTATTGATTTATTATTATTATTATTCTTATTTTATTGAATGTCCTCTGTGGAGGATATCAGGACCCAGTTCCTATTAAAATGTAGGAATGTTTTTCCATTTAAAAAAATCAAGTTTTAGGTTTTGAGCTACTTTTCTTCTTAAACACATACTATGCAACACTGCTTTAATGAAAATATAAAAATAGGTTTAATATATGGGTAGCACTTTATTTTACAGTACTATTCTACGTACATTTACATACTATATAATTACAACAACTATAGAAATTACTAGGTCCTAAACCTAACCTAAATCTATATTAAGTACATGTACATTAGTTACCTAATATTACTCAGTACTTTCTTGGGTAAAGTATACTGTAAGTACACGTACTGTAAAATAAAGTGCAACCAAATGATGTATATAAAATATGTTTATATGTTGTTGTTGTTGTTTTTATGTAGGGCCTACATATGAATTAGCAGTGCCTGCATTCAATCAGTCTTTGTCAGCACTCTAGAACAGAAATCTCATTTATAGAATTATGGTTATTTTTTGTGAAAACACATGTACTGAGTCCTGTTGTCCCTTACAGAGCATATAAAAGAAATAAATGTTTTCTTGTAAAATAAAATCATATTTTGCTTTGAAAACTCACTCAAATTTTCTTGAGATGTTTATTTACAAGAAACAAATTGAAAATGAATCAAATATTAATAATAAATAAAATATAATATGGATAATGTACATCTTTCCATAAAATGTACTATATTGTTATGTTAGACATATTTAGAGACCAAGGATAGGAGGTTGTCATGACCAAAATCTAAAATATCTGGTATCTCTGAAAAGCCATGAGTGTTCAATTTAAGATACTCTAAGATTTACAGCTGTGGCATGTATGGTCTCAGAGAAATATAAAAACCAAAATGTCTTCTAGAGGACACAAATGAATGGCTGGGTCTCAGGAGGAACAAAATATCTGCTAGAGTACAATATTTGATAAAGAGACCTAACAAGAGTTAATCATTATTTATTTTCAAATGTAGATTCTCTAAATAAACAATACAAAAATTATTTTAGTTTTCAATCTCACGTAACCCGTGGTGTAAATCCATTGGGAATTTTATCAATAAGAATAAAATTATCTCCTGGGATGAGGGAATTTGGGTAATTTCCAACACAGTCACAACATGGTTAATAGACTCTGCAATTACTGTAAGACATTGCTTTGAATCTCACCAGGAGGATACTAAGAAACTAACTTAGTTAATTAACAAAGCATGCATTTGTATGCATAACACATGGATGTCTAATGAAATGCTTGCAAATGCAATACCAGAATCAAACAGACTGATGGGTAACACTTTGGAAATATAAAATGCCAGTAAACCACTATGATCTTGAAATTGACTGTTATTTGTCTAATAAGAATACAATTAAACTGAACATCCAAGCATCTACACCCACAAACTCTGACTAGTGCATCTTGGCTTTGTTCACTATAACTGTATGCCACCAACAAGGCTGCTGAGAGGCCCATAAAGATGCTTGCAATTGGATGACCATCAAGTACAAGTATGATCCCTGGACAATTTAAAATTCTAAAATTATTTGGTAAAACTTTACAGTAAGGTTCCATTTGTTAACATTAGTTAACAACATTAGTTAACAAGAACTTACAATGAACAGTATTTATTAATATAAATTAATGTTAATTTTAACATATAGTAATTCATTTTTTAGATCAAATGTTGTGTTTGTTAACATTAGTTAATTCACTATGAACTAACATGAACTAACAATGAACAATTGTATTTTTATTAACTAAAATGAACAAAGATTAATAAATGCTGTAAAATTATATTAATTGTTTGTTCATGATACCTAATGCATTAACTAATGTTAACAAATGGACCTTACTGTAAAGTGTTACCAATGGATCTACAAAATGCCCAGATAGTGGCAAAAATTCTAAATATTTTCAAGACAATTAGAAAATAACAGAATAAAATATATTTTGATATATTTTGATGTTTTATTTTTCATATATCAAAGAGAAATGGAACAAATCAGGACAAATCTAGAACAGGATTAATTACTTTCACACTGAAATTTCATGAGACACAACTGGCTGTCAAACACATATTGAGCTCTAGCTAAATCTATATTAAGTATAATATAGATATAATACATATTAAGATATTTATGTCTACTTAACACATAAGATACAATGAACACATAAGTTACACATAAGTATTTTCTCAGGCACATATTGAGTCTAAATAGATGGACAGCTTACATAATTTCAGTAGTACACCCAAATGACAATAGTCATTTCATACTGTTTGTCATGTGTATTCTGTTGATTCATGTCTTTTATTTTGAAATGTTTAGTTCCTGTTTCCCTTGTCATGTGATTCTTGTTTTCCCTCCATGTTCATGTGTCATGTTTTCATTGGTTTATTGTTTAATTATCTTGTTATCAGTTCTGTTTGTTGATTGGTTTATGTTCCCCCATGTCCATGTATTTAAGCCTCATGTTTTCCGTTGTGTAGTTGTCTAGTATTGAATGTTCATGTTCATGTTCATGTTCATGTTCATGTTCATGTTCATGTTCATGTTCATGTTTTATGTTTAACGTTTCTAGTTAGGGTTTTTTGGTTCACGTTTGTAAATAAACTGCACTTGGGTTCTTCATCTTCACGTCTTCATCATTGCCATCATTGTCAGCAGTTCCAGCATACGTTACAGAATACTAGACCAACCATGAACCCAGCAGATTTACTTCTGTGCCTACGTCAGGGGAGTCGTCCCCTGGAGGACTATGTTGAGGACTTCTGCGGTCTAGCCAGCCAGGTGGACTTTAATGAGGTTGCCCTCAAAGACTGTTTTAGATTTGGACTGAATGAGTCCATTTCTTTTTTGATGCCAGGCAGTCGCAGTTCCCTCAGCCTGGCTCAATATATCGACATCGCCCTACGGTTCATTGGTTCCCCGTTCACTGTGGGGGAGGCGGATGCCGAGCCAGAGTTCCATGTCATGGCCGCCGCCGAGCCAGAGTTCCACGTCATGGCCGCCGCCGAGCCAGAGTTCCACGTCACAGCAACGCCTCAGCCTGCTCCATGCCACGTCACAGCAACGCCTCAGCCTGCTCCATGCCTCGTCACAGCAACGCCTCAGCCTGCTCCATGCCTCGTCACAGCAACGCCCCAGCCTGCTCCATGCCTCGTCACAGCAACGCCCCAGCCTGCTCCATGCCTCGTCACAGCAACGCCTCAGCCTGCTCCATGCCTCGTCACAGCAACACCTCAGCCTGCTCCATGCCTCGTCACAGCAACGCCTCAGCCTGCTCCATGCCACGTCACAGCCACACCTGAGCAGTGGGACCTGGAGATGGTTCCCACCCTTATACCCACCCTTAGTTTTCCTGAGCAGGCAAGGGGAACTTTTGGCCCTCCGACCCCGCCTGGACCCTCCGAGCCCTGGACTTTGCCTTGGCCTGTCAGTCCCTCGACATTGCCTCAGCTCTGCATTCCCTCGGCTCCACTGCGTTCCTTCAGCCTGTTGGCTTTGTCGGGGTCCCTCGTCCCTCCGGCTCCTCCTTGGTCTGTCGGTCACCTGGCTCCGCTTTGGCTCTCCGATCCTCTGGCTACACCTCGTCCCTCCGATCTGTCAGCTTCTCCGGGGACCTCCTTCCCTACAGCTCCACCTTGGTCATCAGTCCCACCGGCTCCACCTCAGTCTTCCAATCCCTCAGCTCCGCCTTGCTCCTCCGAGCCTCCAGCACCGCCTTGGTCCTCCCTGCCATCGGCTCCACCCTGGCCCTTCGAGTCTTCGGCTACTCTCCGGGCACCAAGTTCCATGGCTCCGCCCCTCGAGCCTCTCACGGCTCCGTCTTCCATGGCTCCACCCCTCGAGCCTCTCATGGCTCCACCCCCCACGGACTTTGCCTTGGTCCCATGCCCCTCGCCCTTTATCGCCATGCCACGCCCCACACCTCAAGACACCCCCCCCCCCAGCTCCCTACAGAACTTTGAATTTATGTCATGTTTTACATGTTTTGTTTATGTGTTGGGGTGTCAGGAGCCATCCCTTAGTGGGGGGGATATGTCATGTGTATTCTGTTGATTCATGTCTTTTATTTTGAAATGTTTAGTTCCTGTTTCCCTTGTCATGTGATTCCTGTTTTCCCTCCATGTTCATGTGTCATGTTTTCATTGGTTTATTGTTTAATTATCTTGTTATCAGTTCTGTTTGTTCATTGGTTTATGTTCCCCCATGTCCATGTATTTAAGCCTCATGTTTTCCATTGTGTAGTTGTCTAGTATTGAATGTGAATGGGTATGTGCATAGTCAAGTCAGGTTTTAGTCAAGTTCATGTTTGTTTAACGTTTCTAGTTAGGGTTTTTTGGTTCACGTTTGTAAATAAACTGCACTTGGGTTCTTCATCTTCACGTCGTCTTTGTCATTGCCATCATTGTCAGCAGTTCCAGCATACATTACACTGTTCATGTGTTGTACTTGCTATAGTTTACTTCCATGTTGTTTCTTCATTAAATAGCAATGTCAAATGTAAATCACTAAACCAACTGTGCCACCTCGAGTAAGAAATAGCATGCATAATATGTATGTGTACACGCATATGGAATACTGATAATTCACCATTGTTGTTAATTAATTGTTGCACAGAAAATTAACGTGATATAGTGTTTATTTGTATGAATATAGTACTCATTTCTTTTGTAATAAGCAAAGAAATAGATTTCATGTGATAGTAAACTTATTTAGATATGAAATAATCATAAAAAACACTCTTACATACTGTAAATAGGTCTCTAATGACCCTATTCACTTCTTGTTCTTACACCATTATACTTTTCTTTTTTTACGTTACACTATAAGAGAGAGATTGAGGAATACTAAAGAGGTGTGGGCACAGCTCCTAAAAATGGATGAGGAACAGGGGGTGGAATGACGTCCCGGGTCACTAAAGACCCGAGGTATATGTTTCAGTATTAAAGGGTTAGTTCACCCAAAAATGAAAATTCTCTCATCATTTATTCACCCTCATGCCACCCCAGGTGTGTAGGCCTATGTAATTTTATTTCTTCTGCTGAACACAAAGATTTCAGAAGGTTTGTTCTTTTGTTTTAGTTAATCATTAAATATTATTTATATTGTCAAGCCGGTTCTTGCCTCCTCCTTTCCATTGATGTGTTACACATGGGAACAAGAAAACTAAGTGAATCAAATCTGTCTCTTCCTAGGCACCCTATTACAGAGAGTGCTGGCTGTGTAAAACATTACCCAACGTTTCTTTCAACAAAAGATTTCACTGACAACAAGGAAACAGGAAAAATCTCAGCATATTTTCTAAAACCGGAAAGACAGGCAAATCATATGAAATGTCAAACCAAATTACTTCCTTGTTATACCTTTTGAACGCTGTAACTCAGAGTAACAAAATCATAACTCGTTGAAGGCTGCAGAAAGTACACAACACCTTTTTTCCTGAAGCACTGGGATTCATTTATTAAGAGAATGCTCTGTCTTCTGTATGTGTTGCTATATTTGACAGGCATTAAAGCAGGTATGCCATTTAGCTGCTGTTCTTTTACAGATATGTGAATATTTAACTAGTATGACAATACATAAATAATAATAATAATAATAATTTTTAAAAAAATCAGTAATTGTCTAAATGTTAAAATGCAAACAGTCAAACATATTTCTGAAATATCAGCAAGAACCTTTTCCATTTTAATATGCTCATATCTTTTCATAAATTTGGTAGTTTTCAGTAAAACAAACACCTTTATAAAAGAGAAACTGTTATTAGAACGGACAGATGGTTCTTTAAAAATACTGTCTGAACAAAATATAATATTGCTAACTACAAGAAATCTACCGATATACCTGAACTGTACGCTTAATCAAATAAATTATTAATTTACTTCTTTGTTTGAAAGACCAAGTATCTCTTCCAGAAAAACACAAACCTGGATTTTCAGGTTTGCAGACAAGTGCAAACAAGTAGGGTACAACTATAGTTATATACATACTGGGGCAAAAGTTATAGTGCACAATTCGTCAACTTATGTAAATTCTTTTGAGACAACAAGATGCTTTTATTAGTGACAAATTAAGATAATGCTACCTTAAAATAACCACTTCAGAAAAGGGTGCATAATTTCTTGTTCATTTCAATCACATTTGACATTTCATTACATCTTAAGTATTCTATAAACATATTAATCTCCATTGTGATTGGATCAGTCAATGTGAGCCCACTTTGAAATTTTTTCAAATTAAATCTATTCGACCCACTTAAGAAAAACAGTGAGTTTAACAGGGGCCTTTATCCCCTGCAACAGGGGTGCTTTTTACCCCAAATGCTGTCCTTTCACTTACTGGACAGCTATACATTCATTTATATATATATATATATATATATATATATATATATATATAGATAGATAGATAGATAGATAGATAGATAGATAGATAGATAGATAGATAGATATAGATAGATAGATAGATAGATAGATATAATTACCTTGAACAAAATTGAAAATGACAATTAAGTATTTTGTCTCAGAATAAAAGTGATGATTTCCAGGATATGCATTAGCTACATAAATTTACAACATAAAAAAATAAAATTAAATAAATAAATATTAGATCTAATTGCCCCAAAATCAACCTTTAGACATTGTCTAAAGGTTGCATGGCGACTTGTCCTGCCATGTAACCGTGTCATGGAAACATGGTGAAACAAGGTGTGGGGCGCAGTCTGGTGAAAACATGACGTGGAGCATGAGACCAGGGTGGATCTATGAGAGGATCGAGGGGCAGAGCCATGGAAGGCGGAGCCGTGAGAGGCTCAAGGGGCGAAACCATGGAGAACTTGATACCCGGAGAGTAGCCGAAGACTTGAAGGGCCAGGGTGGAGCTGGAGGCAGGGAGGACCAAGGCAGCACTGGAGGTTCAAAGGAACAAGGTGCAGCTAAGGGATCGGAAGACTGAGGTGGAGCCGGCAAGGCAGAGCTGTAGGAATGGAGGTCCCCAGTGGAGCTGAAGGATTGGAGAGACGAGGCATAGCCAGAGGTTCGGAGAGCCAAGGCTGAGCCAGGTGACCGACAGACCAAGGAGGAGCTGGAGGGACGAGGGACCCTGGTAAAGCTGACAGGCTGAAGGACCGTGGTGGAGCCGAGGGAACATAGAGCTGAGGTGATGTCGAGAGATCGACAGGCCAAGGCGGAGTCCAGGGATTGGAAGGTCTAGGCGGAGTCGGAGGTTCGAAAGTTCTCCATGTCTGCAATGATCGAGCCGGTGGCTTGGGGGGAACTGGCTGATCAGGAGAACTCAGGGTGGGCACAAGGGCGGGAACCAATTCCAACTCAAATAGCCCAGTGAGAGATGGCTCTGGAATGGACGAGGTTTGCAACACTGATTTGTTGGCCGTGGCAGATGTGGGCATTGGCTCGTTGACCGTGGCAGGCTTAGGCATTGGCTCGTTGACCAGAGGTGAGCCTGAGACATTGCATGGAGCAGACTGAAGCTTGGCTGTAACATGGCATGGAACAGTCTCAGGTGTGAATGTGACATAGCATGGAGCAGACTGAAGCTTGGCTGTGACATGGCATGGAGCAGTCTCAGGTGTGAATGTGACATAGCATGGAGCAGACTGAAGCTTGGCTGTGACATGGCATGGAGCAGTCTCAGGCATGGTTGTGACATAGCATGGAGCAGACTGAGGCATGGCTGTGACATGGCATGGAGCAGGCTCAGGCGTGGCTGTGACATGGCATGGAGCAGACTGAGGCGTGGCAGAAGGTGGCGCAAGCTCAGCGACCATGACATGGGACTCTGGCTTGGCGGCGATGACGTGGAACTCTGGCTTGGAGGCCATGACGTGGAACTCTGGCTTGGCGGCCATGACGTGGAACTCTGGCTTGGAGGCCATGACGTGGAACTCTGGCTTGGAGGCCATGACGTGGAACTCTGGCTTGGAGGCCATGACGTGGAACTCTGGCTTGGCATCCACCTCACCCACAGTGAACGATGAACCACATATTAGTAGGGCAAGGTCGATACACTGAGCCAGGCTGTGGGTACTCTGACCACCTGGCATCAGGGAAGAGATTGGCTCATTCAGTCCAAAGCGAAAACAGTCCTTGAGGGCAATCTCATTAAAATCGACCCTGCTGGCCAGAGCAAAAATGTTCTCCACATATTCCTCAATGGAAATGTTTTCTTGGCGTAGGCAAAAAAGTTGAACTGCTGGGTTCATCTTGGTCAGTCGAGTATTCTGTAACGTTGGCTGGCTACAGGTAGACGAAGAGACGATGAAGAGCGACAAACCCAAGTGCAGTTTATTTACAAGGAAGATTCCAAAACAGGAATCGAAACGTGAGAACAAACATAAATGACATGACATGACATGACATGACAAGCTGTACACCAACAACAATACATTCACAATACTCGACAATGGACAATGGCAAACATGAGGGCTAAATACTTGGACTTGGGAGAACACATGACAATGATAACCAATGAACACACAGAACTCTAAACAAGATAACAAGACTGCTAACAAGCTAGTGAAACAATGAACAAATGGGGACAAGACACAAGAACATGGGAAACACATGACTAGATCACATGACAATGAAACAGGAACAAACATGGCATGGAACTATTTTACCAAAATAAAAGATATGAACATAAACACATACAACCCTGACAAATATGGACTATCTGACATCAGAAAGTTGCGGAAGTACAGAACGAGCAGTTTTTACAGTTTAATTGAAACAGAAGTTTTTTAACTGAGAAAACAAAGATTGTTTACAGCTTGTTTTCATATAGTGCAGTGAACTCTTTCATCTTAAAAGACCAAGGAACATTTTAATTAATTACTCATGATGTGAACCATTTAAAGCTGCTGTGTGTAATTTCTGCAGCACTTGCGGCACCAAACTAATATCGTATGTTTTTCCATTTGCCACAGGCTCTCACTCACTGATGGCTTTTACAACATATATAGTTGGACTAACGCCATTTCCAGAGTTCAGTGCTATAGTGATGCTGGATGATGTGCAAATTATGTATTATGACTCAGTCAATTGGAGAGCTGTCCATAGTATTCAGGGTGACTCAAAGTACTATGATGAAGAAAAAAGTGATGCTAGTGTTATTTTTCATGATTTGTATAAGTGCATGAAAAGTAGGACATTTTATCTAATGGATACCCTTAATTACACAGATGGTAAGTGCAAGCCTTCATGTATTACAAAACATTAAATAACAAATGTAAACCGTAATGTAAAATGTGTTTATAACTGCAGCCTACGTGTAATTCTCAAAAGAAGTAAACCTATCACTAGGTTTAAATAAAATTCTTTGTTGTTTTGGTTGTTACGGTTAACGCAACCTTTTATTTTCACCCGTAAAGCTGAGTTTTATCTAATAATGCACATTTTGGCCATTGAAACATGTTTCAAACTGACATTTCTGTGTGCCAACCCACAAACTATTCTGGCCCACCCAAAATAGAAATTCTTGCGAGACAGTGAAGATTAACTAGTTCTTATTCCCTTTCTATCAATTTGAAGGTGTACATGTTTATCAGAGACTTGTAGGATGTGAATTGTTGAACAACGATCAACCAGGTCTACTTTACACATGGGAAGCTTTCAATGGAAAAATGAAAGAAGAGGGTATCTTCGACATGGAAAAAAAAGAATTCCAGATGAAATTGCCATGGATGAAAGCTTGGGACCAGCTCAGATGGCTACGTTTGAAGTTAATGTTTGAAAATATTTATCATCCTGTTTGCATTAAAATTTTGCAGCGGTACCTATCCTTGAAAAAGAACAATGTGATGCGAAAAGGTGAGTTAATAAGTACAATTAATTAACTACAGTACAATTAAATATAATATAAAAATTACTGATCACACTGGTAATTTGGCGATGGAAGGTCGAAAGTTCTGCTGCTGAAATTGGTCTGTGTTTACCAAAGATTGAACCACTACCCCCATTGGCTGAAGCTGGAAGTGTTGTTAAAGTGTCCACAGGATCCAACCATGTCCACAGGGTTGTGCTAAAAGCGAGTTGTATTTTGAGTTGAAAATAATGTAATATAGTCAACAGGAATGCATTTTTTATTAACCCTACCTCCTAACTCAAACCTCAACCCTATACTTAACCGTCAGTGATGTAAAACTGTAATTCCTCCAAATCTCCTAGCTCCGAATCACGTTCACCATTGTTTACGCAAACATGATTACTTCCTGGTTTCTGCATTGCTGCTGCAGTAGTGCAAAAGTGAGAGGTAGACGTGAATGAATTGATTGATTTATGTCTGACGGGAGATGGCCCTTGTCAGTAATTTGCCAGAATGGGACAATCTCAGGGTACATGAACTGAAGCAGCATGTCGATTTTCTTGTGTGAACTTGTTGGCTTTTGAATGCTTTAAAATGAATAATAACATCAGTGAATATCTATGAAATCAATGACTTATGCAAAGAATCCAAAAAATGTAACAGTGCAGTTTCTGTCATTTTTTTCTAAAGTTAAACCCAAAGTCAGATTTCTAAAGAAGACACTTACAGAGTCTGATAGGGTCCAGATCACCTGCTTGGCAACTGGTTTTTACCCTCGTCACATTAACTTGACCCTGTTCAGAGATGGTCAACCTGTGGAGGATGAAGTAATCACAGGAGGACAGGTTCTGCCCAATGGAGATGGAACTTATCAGATGAGGAAGAGCTTGGTGATCAGTGTGGAGGAACTACGACAGGGACATAACTACAATTGCACAATGAATTACCTCAGCCTAAACAACAAATTGGATATTAAGTTTGGTAGGAAAAATAAGAATTAATTTTGTTTTATTGTTATTTTGTTTTATTGTTTTTCTCACTGATATCATTGATCTTACCCCAGATGTAGAAGAATCTTACCCGGGATCATCCACTCTGTCTATTGTTATCAGTGTGGTGATGTTATTGCTTTTGGCTGTTCTCATCATAATTACACTCACCAAATGCAGAAAGAGGCGAGCTGCTGGTAAATGTTCTGGATAAAATCTTGTATAAAAAAAAAATAAATACAAAAAAAATGCAATTGGAAGCAACCTAGTATTACATTTGCATTAAATTTGAAGTATAAAGAGTGGTAAAAAAAACAATAAAATGTCAATTATTTCATGCAATATGCTTATTAAACATGGCATAACTGGGTAACTGCTTAATTCTTATTTAATACCAGGCTCAAGAACATCACTTCAGAGTGATTACTCTCCTACTACAAGTGAGTACAATATATTTTATGAAATATTTACACAATTTTATTAGTTATCGGAATCTTTTAAACTGAAAAGCCATGTATTTTTCTCTTTTTCAGCAACAGCACAAGATGCAACTTAAAAAAATTATTTAAACCAAGCGGTAAAAAGACACTGAATTCTATGAAAAATTATGTCTAGTGAAATAAACATGCAACACAGCACTGTAGCTGGTCTTTAATTTCAAAATAATAATAATAATAATAATAATAATTATAAAGGTGCAAAATGTGCAATTAATAGTGTTTTAAGAGCAAATAAAAACAGTCTAAAAACTGGAACTGTGGGTACTAAAAGCAGTACCGACTAAACAATGGAGGCTAGAGTCCATTGCACTCAAGCAGCGCAACCTTGCTCCAACAGGCTCCAAACACAATTCACCCATCTTGAAAAGCTGTGCAACAACAAGTGCAGGGTTGGAGCCATATACACTAGGGTGAAGAAATAAATTTAGTGACTAACAACAACTTAAATTCTGTCTTTTATGTCATGCTGAAATGAAAGATAGGGTATACTGAATGGAATAACTTTGTAACCTATTAAAAATAGGGGAGAGTGGGGTCAGTTGTGCCACCTTT
This sequence comes from Myxocyprinus asiaticus, assembly GCF_019703515.2. Classification (NCBI taxonomy): domain Eukaryota; kingdom Metazoa; phylum Chordata; class Actinopteri; order Cypriniformes; family Catostomidae; genus Myxocyprinus; species Myxocyprinus asiaticus. Next base: position 28,472,401 of record NC_059367.1, read on the forward strand.
TTTCTTTCTTTCTTTTTTTTTTTTTTTTAACCATAGAAATAAGACTGGAAAGGAAAAGTGATCAAGTGACCAATTTTTAGGGGTAAATGTCATGTCAAGGGAGTAGAATCATTGGTAAATGCCTGAAGGATTCACATTTTAAATAAAAATATGAACACAATTAATGTATTAATACATTATCCCATTCCACATTGTCATAAATCTATGAACTCAAATGAGTGTTTTTTATACAAAAGGCAAAGTAATACTGCATTATACCATTCCAGATGTCTTATTTTAAAAATTTAAAAATAAATAAATAAAATGTAAGATACAGTACATTCAGAAAGTATTCAGAACCCTTCAATCTTTAAATTTTGTTATGTTGCAGCCTTATGTTAAATTATTTAAAAAAAAAAAAATCTCATCAATCTAAACTCAATACCCTGTAATTTTTTGCAAATTTATTAAAAATAAAAAACTGGAATATTACATTGAAATAAGTATAAATTGAAGTATTCATTGAAATTTAGCTCAGGTGCATCCCATTTATCTTGATCATCTTTGAGATGTTTCTACACCTTGATTGGAGTGTACCAGTGGTAAATGACATTGATTGAACATGATTTCGAAAGGCACACAACTGTACAAGGTCTCTCAGCTGACAATGCATATCAGAGCAAAAACCAAGCCAAGAGGTTGAAGGAACTGCATGCAGAGCTCAGAGACATGATTGTGTCTAGGCAAAGATCTGAGCAAGGCTACCAAAAAACAAATAAAAAAAATAAAAAACCATTTCTGCTGCAAGGAAGGTTTACAAGAGCCCAATGGATTCCATTATTCTTAATGGAACAAGTTTGGAACTACTAGGACTCTTTCTTAAAGGGATAGTTCACCCAAAAATTAAAATTCTCTCATTATTTACTCACCCTCATGTCATCCCAGATGTGTATGACTTTATTTCTTCTGCAAAACACAAGTGAAGATTTTTAGAAGAATATCTCAGCTTTGTAGGTCCATACAATGCAAGAGAATGGTGGCCAGACCTTTCAAGCCCCAAAAATCACATAAAGGCAGCATAAAAGTAATCAACACGACTCCAGTAGTTAAATTCATGTCTTTAAACCTATGCTTAGCAAGTACCAGTAATGTCTTGCTCCGCCTCCCGCAAATTAATACTATTTTAGTTATTTACTAACAATGACAATACTTTTACAGCATTTATTAATGTTGCTTAATGTTAATTTCAACATGTACTAATACAATTTTTAAATGTTAGTATCATGCCTGTCACGATTATTAAATAATCGTCTGATCCCTGGTTATATGAGGTAACCGCGATTTATGTGCACTTCAAATTCCAAAATGTGGGGTGACAAATACATTTAAAAAAAAAAGGACAAATGTAGTTTCTTTAACCCCTTCAGATCCTGCGTACATTGGAATGGACATCACACGTTTTTTGGTGTAAACAAACATGCTTTTATAATATGAATAATGCCTGTTCACTGATTAGTCCCTGATCAGCCAATCACAATGAAAACATGACCCCTAACTTAATCTGAGAGAGCTATTGAGGAGGCTTACTGACTAGACAGGAGGAGGAGTGAGCACCTTTTTTACCTTTTAAAAACTAATTTATGTTCATGGTAGCCTCATCAGATTGCACCTGTTATTATCTTGAATAGAGATCCTATTCAAAGTTAATTTGAAGATCTTTCAGAGTTGTAGAACACAGGATTTATGTAAAGTTAATTGTCCATCCCAATGGACATCAGGTCTTGAAAGATATCAGCAGGAACCTCATGACTTCGTCACGTTTAAATGTGTTTTTGTTCATGTTTTGATTTCATGTCTTATGTTAATAGTTCTGTTCCTGTTTTATAGTCATGTGTTCATGTCATATGATTTCCTGTTCCCTCATGTGATCTTGTCATGTGATCCTGTCATGTGTTTCCCCTGTTCATGTGTCTTGTTTTCATTGGTTCATTGTTTAAGTATCTTGATAGCAGTCTTGTCTTTTCATTAGTTAATGTTTATTAGTCTTGTTATCATGTTTATAGTTTAGTCTACTTATTGGTTGTCATTGTCATGTGTTTGCCCATGTCCATGTATTTAAGCCCTCATGTTTGCCACTGTCTTTCATCAAGTATTGTCGGTGTAACTTCGTGTCATTGTTCTATAAAGTCAAGTCATTTATATTTATGTTTGTTTTGTTTTGTATTCACGTTTTTGGATTTAACATTGTAAATATACTGCACATGGGTTCTTCACACTTCAACATCTGTCTGTTTCTGCTAGCAACGTTACAGGTGGTGAAATCTGTGCAAGCATTTCAGTGCTAAAAACTATGCAACAATTTGACAAATAATTGTTTTTATAATGTCTGAAAATATATTAAATGCCTAACTTGTGATGATATCTACAAATTATATTTGTTTCAACATTGTCTTATAGAGATCAGCCAATGCAAGGAGCACTAAAGCGTATATTGGACATAGCTGTCATTTCACGTTATTGTTATTTTTATTCCAGCAGATTTTACCAGAGACACCCAATGCATGACATATTTTGATGTTTTGACACTCTTTCAATTTACTGAAAGGTTTTTTCTGAAGTGAAGATAACATAAAATGTGCTTATTTTATATGAAAATTAATGGTGTAATTTAGTAATATAGAGCCGATTAAGGTCTAAATACCATAAAATTACCTCAAATCCCTCCAAAAAATGCACAACTTTAGTGGGTTTTTTTTATTTTATTTTTTTAATTTTTTTTACTTTATTGAAGTTAGTATTATTACATTTCTTTCATAAAAATAAGAAAATACTTGTTTATTGTTTTCATCTAAAATGAAGAATGCACAGTGTCATGCAAAGTGGTACACTGGGTTTCAAAACAGCTAGTTCAGGAGAAATCTGAACCCAAGTTGGTCTCCACCTGGCTATGGGAGCGATTAAATTGCCAAGAGTGTCCATGTAATGGATATTGGCATTTTTAGAAACACCATGTCTCACACTTGCATTTGGTCAACAGTTTGGAGAAGCTGCTACAATGCACACAAATATTTATTCATCAGATCAACCAGCAAGTACACATAAACACACCTACAAATGCACACAGACATATACACACATACACAGACTCACACACTGTGTGCAAGGAACAAAAAGAACCAAACAAGTTTTTTGAGACTTCATCTCACCATACAACAAACTTTTTTCTACATTCTTATTGCATCATTTATTGCTACAGTATGTATGTTCTTTTCAAAATCTTTAAGACTAGTTCACATACTGTATAAGTTTAAACTCTACTTCATATGTATGGTTAATACACTAAAAATAGGAGGAACCCTATTAAAAGTTTCTTGAAATTTTGTGTTGCTTTAGTCGTGGTGTCCATTGTAGTGGACATGAAAAAGAAAATGGAATAAATACATGTGTTGGCACATTTACAAAAAAAAATAAAAATTATGGAGAAGAGTAATTATCAACTGGGTAAAAAAAATTGCACTGTGGAAAAAAATCAGGTCTGAAGGGGTCAATGTTATGAACTTGCATGTGAAATAATACGATCTCTCTCACCATCAACTCTTGGTGAAAATTACTTTCTGTTCTCTCACACATAATCGATTTTGATTGACCCTTCTCAGTAGCTTCAGTTCAATCCGGAAGTTAAGAGATAAAACACGGCAGCCGGGAAGCGCTGAAAAGGGGCGGAGCTGAATAAGGAGAATATCAAGTAACACTGCACCCTGGTAACAACTTGTAAGTCATTATTATTATTATTATTTATTTATTTATTTTTATTTATTTTTTATTTTTTTTGTAAGATGAAAAAATTCAGATCAAGAAGAATCTGACCTGGGATCATCCACTCTGTATACTGTTTTCAGTGTGATGATACTGTGTGCTGCTGTTCTCCTCATAACTGCACTTATCATATGGAGAAGAAATGTGCTGCTGGTAAATACTCTGACATAAAGTAAAAGAAAAGCAACCTGGTCTAATTTTTTGGATCTGTGGTTTAAGTTGAAAGAGTGGTAAAGAAACAATAAAATATCATATTTTTAGTGAACAACCGATCCCTAAAAGATGTGTCTGTTACTATAGACTGTACTTTACTGTTACTGTAGACTACGTAATCTGCGTATTGTCATGTTTATTCTGTTGGTTCATGTATTTCATGTCTTTTATTTTGAAAGTTTAGTTCCTGTTTCATATCATGTGGTTCCCTTGTCATGCGATTTCATGTTTCCCTCCAGGTGCTTACCGCAACAACCGCTCCACTGATGATGCCATTGCATCTACACTACACACTGCTCTCTCCCACCTGGAAAAAAGGAACACTTATGTGAGACTGCTGTTTGTAGACTACAGCTCAGCATTCAGCACCATAGTGCCCTCCAAGCTTTATGTGAAACTCCGGGCTTAAACAGCTTGCTGTGCAGCTGGATCCTGGACTTCCTGTCAAGCAAGATGCCAGGTGGTTAGAATGGGCAGCAACATCTCCTCATCACTGACCCTCAACACTGGAGCCCCACAGGGCTGTGTTCTCAGCCCACTCTTGTATTCCTTGTACACACATGACTGTGTGGCAACACACAGCTCCAATGCCATCATTAAGTTTACTGATGATACGATGGTGGTAGGTCTGATCACTGACAATGATGAAACAGCCTACAGAGAGGAGGTGCACACTCTGACACACTGGTGTCAGGAGCATAACCTCTCCCTCAACGTCAGCAAGACCAAGGAGCTTGTGGTGGACTTCAGGAGAAAAGACAGAGAACACAGCCCCATCACCATCAATGGAGCACCGGTGGAGAGAGTCAGCAGCTTCAAGTTCCTCGGTGTCCACATCACAGAGGAACTCACATGGTCCGTCCACACTGAGGCCGTTGTGAAGAAGGCACATCAGTGCCTCTTCTTCCTGAGACAGCTGAGGAAGTTTGGAATGAACCACCACATCCTCACACGGTTCTACACCAGCACTTTAGAGAGCATCCTGACTGGCTGCATCACTGCCTGGTACGGCAATAGCACCGCCCACAACCGCAAAGCCCTGCAAAGGGAGGTATGAAGTGCCAGACACATCATCGGAGGTGAGCTTCCCTCCCTCCAGGACATATGTACCAGGCGGTGTGTGAAAAAAGCTTGGAGGATCATCAGAGACTCCAGCCACCCGAGCCATGGGCTGCTCTCACTGCTACCATCAGGCAGGCGGTATCGCAGCATCAGGACCTGCACCAGCCGAATCCATGATAGCTTCTTCCCCCAAGCAATCAGACTTTTGAACTCTTGATCTCTCACGATCAATATACATCAGCACTGCACTTTATTAATCTTATTATCTCACACCGGACTGTCATAATTATATTCTCTCTTGACAACACACTAGCAACTGACTATCAACTGACACCCTGAATGTCAATACAGTACAACACAACCTACTGTATATTTTATATATACTTTATATACAATTTTTACTGTATGTGTATTCTATATTGTTTATGTGTATTCTATATTGTGTGTATTATATTCTGTACATTGTATATTATTATTGTGTTGTGTAATTATGTGTATATTAGATATGTAAATTGTGTTGTGTAAGTCTGATGTTTATTGTAAACTGGTATATGTCTCATCACTGTCATGACTGCTATGTTGCTCGGAACTGCACCCAAGAATTTCACCCACTGTTGCACTTGTGCAGATGGTTGTGTGACAATAAAAAAGTGATTTGATTTGAGGTTCATGTGTCTTGTTTTCATTGGTTTATTGTTTGATTATCTTGTTATCAGTTCTGTCTGTTCATTGGTTCCCTCATCTTTTTTTACCCCTTGTCCATATATTTAGGCCCTCATGTTTACCATTGTCCTTGGTCAGGTATTGTGTTTGTAACGTTGTTATGTCAAGTCAAGTTTATGTCAAGTCAGGTTTATGTCAAGTCAAGTTTAAGTCAAGTCTAGTCAAGTTCATGTTTATGTTTATGTTTCACGTTTGTAGTTAGGGTTTTTGGATTTCACTTTTGTTAATAAAATTGCACTTGGGTTCTTCACTTCATCGTCATCGTCTTCGTCATTGCCAGTGCCAGCAACAAACGTTACAGAATACCTGACCGACACAATATGAACCCAGTGGTTCAACTCCTACGCCTACGTCAGGGGAGTCGTCCCCTGGAGGATTATGTGGAGGACTTTCGCGCTCTGGCCTGCCGGGTGGACTTCAAAGACATTTTCAGGGCAGGTCTGAGTGAGCCAGTTTCCTCCCTGATGCCTGGCGGTCGGAGTACTTACGGCCTGGCTCAGTATATCGACCTTGCCCTACAGATTATTGGTTCTACGTTCACTGTAGGTGAGGCGGATGCCGAGCCGGAGTTCCACGTCATGGTCGATGAGCCAGCATCCCACGTCATGGTCGCCGAGCCAGCGTCCCACGACATGGTCGCCGCCGAGCCAACGTCCCACGACATGGTCGACATGTCATGTTTATTCTGTTGGTTCATGTATTTCATGTCTTTTATTTTGAAAGTTTAGTTCTTGTTTATGTCAAGTCAAGTTTAAGTCAAGTCCTGTCAAGTTCATGTTTATGTTAATGTTTCACGTTTGTAGTTAGGGTTTTTGGATTTCACTTTTGTTAATAAAATTGCACTTGGATTCTTCACTTCGTCATTGCCAGTGCCAGCAACAAACGTTACACGTATAGAGAGCTGTGGAACTGCAACTCTGTACATATCGTAAATGGGTCATTCATACAATTTGGTGACATTCCGGCTTTGAAACTTTTGAAAAATAAAATGTACTTTTACAAGTTTCTTCATGTTTCATCATTACAGTGACATATTAAAGATTTTATTAGTCATGCTGTTCAAGCTAAATTACAAAAATATTCAGATGTCAATACAGTTAAATGGGCAGCAACAGGGTGGACAATAACAGTGTGGAAATTCAGTGGATAAATGAGCCAATACATGGTCTGTGATTGATATCTAGGAAACATATTTGTAAAGTAATATTTATGATTTTATTTCTGTTAACATAAAAACTGTATATTGAAATGTTTTAATTATATTAATATCTTAACAGGGTGGATATGTTATGCTTGACCACATATGACTAATGCCACAAAATAAAGGAAAACATAAATAAAACAATAGAGTTTTAAACTTCAAATAACTCAAAGCAATTTTGCAGAATAGCTGATGTACACCTCCAGTGTGTGTGATGTAATTTCCTAACATATATCTTCAATGAAAGGTCATGGTATCATGACATAACAGGGTGCGCAATAAATCAAGGGACACACAGAAACCTCCAATATCAGTGTTAAAATGACACATTTACCACAAATGAATACATGTTAGTAAGAGAATACTAAACTCTTAACTGTATGTGGGGAAAAAATAGAAATCCAATGATTTAGCATTTATTTTTGTCAAAGATGTTTGACTTGCAGATTTTGGGACATGAGAAAATAACACAGTGCAAAAGAATTTCAGTTATTTTAAATTTAACTTTTAAGCCCACAGAAGTGTGAAACATTATAAAAAGTCGGACAGACTCAATAATGCATTCAGTGTGAACGTCCCCTACTAAACTTAAAATGAAAAATGCTTTAATACAACGACCAGGAAGAAGAGAGAAAGAGAGAGAAAAGGCATAACATGAAAATAGTGTATTTCTCCTTGGATTAGTGCTGTTGTTTTGTCAGTAAATAGTGTTTATCATAAGGGAAATGTAAGAAAATCATGTTAAGTGTTTTAACTAAATCTGTACTACTGTACTTTTATTTTGAATTAATGCAGTAATGCAGTTTTTCTTACCTCTCTCTCTCTCTCTTCCAGAGTAAGCTCTGACATATGCAATAAAATGTAGTGACATGTCAAGAATAGGTGCATTTACTGGTATTTTAAAATCCCAATGGTGGGAAACAATTAACATGCACTCGAATGCTATATGATTTTGACAAAATTATCTTGCTTCTGACAGAAAACATGACAGAAGACATGCGCTGATTGTCACTGATCTTTCCCCCAGCTGTTTCTGTCTAGCATCCGTGTAAAGCAACATCCGATATCTCACACAACTCACTCGAAAGGTGTGTAGTTCCACAGCTCTCTATACGTGCCTAACAGAAACTTGGATGTCTGCGGAGATTTCAGACTCAGCCATTGAACCCGCGGGGTTCTCCATGCTCTGAGCGGACAGAGCGAAAGACCTCTCAGGTAAAACTAGAGGAGGTGGTGTATGTTTTATGATCAACAAATCCTGGTGTGATCAGAGGAACGTACATTCCATCAAGTCTTTCTGTTCTCCTGATCTGGAATTTCTTATGCTTCTGTGTCGACCATTCTGGCTACCGAGGGAATTCACAGCGGTCATTATCACAGCTGTGTACATCCCCCCACAAGCCGACACAGACCGGGCACTCAAGGAACTGTATGGGAGTATAAGTGAGCAGGAAACCGCGCACCCTGAGGCCGTGTTCATTGTGACCGGGGACTTTAATAAAGCCAGTTTAAAATCAGCCGCACCAAAATATCACCAGCACATTAGTTTCAACACACGAGGGGACCGGGTTTTGGACCATTGCTACTCTCCGTTCCGGGATGGCTACAAATCCCTCCCCCGCCCACCATTTGGCAAATCGGACCACTCTTCCATTCTGCTTCTGCCCGCTTACAGGCAGAAATTGAAACAGGAAGCACCCACCCTCAGAACGATCCAGTGCTGGTCGGACCAATCAGACTCTACGCTACAAGACTGTTTTGATCGCACAGACTGGGAGATGTTCCGGTCCGCCTCTGATGACGACATCGAGCTTTACGCTGATAGCGTAATGTGTTTCATCAGAACGTGCGTAGAGGAAGTGATTCCGACCAGAACTGTACGAATCTTTCCGAATCAGAAGCCGTGGATCAATAGCGATGTTCGCGCGGCACTTAATGTGCGGACCTCCGCTTTTAATTCCGGGAACGCGGAGGAGCATAAACAAGCCAGTTATGCCCTCCGAAAAACTATCAAAACAGCAAAACGCCAGTACAGGAGCAAGATTGAAGGACAGTTTAACACCACCAACTCTAGAAGCATGTGGCAGGGAATTAACATCATCACGGACTTTAAAGGGAATAAAAACTCCGCCATGAACACCGCTGCCTCTCTACCGGATGAGCTAAATACTTTTTATGTTCGTTTCGAGGGAAATAACACCGCCCTCGCGGAGAGAGCTCTCACGGCCGAAGCTACAGAGGTTAGTTCACTCTCCGTCTCTGTAGCGGATGTAACCCGATCCTTCCGACGGGTGAATATCCGCAAAGCCGCGGGTCCAGACGGCATTCCGGGCCGCGTCATCAGAGCGTGCGCGAACCAGCTGGCTGGTGTTTTTACGGACATTTTCAACCTTTCCCTCTCTTTGTCTGTAGTCCCCACATGCTTTAAAACATTGTGCCTGTTCCAAAACAATCAAAAATAACTTGTTTAAATGACTGGCGTCCTGTTGCTCTGACCCCCATCATCAGCAAATGCTTTGAGAGACTAATCAGAGATTACATCTGCTCTGTCTTGCCACTCATTCTTGACCCGCTGCAGTTTGCTTACCGCAACAACCGCTCCACTGATGATGCCATTGCATCTACAATACACACTGCTCTCTCCCACCTGGAAAAAAGAACACTTATGTGAGAATGCTGTTTGTAGACTACAGCTCAGCATTCAACACCATAGTGCCCTCAAAGCTTGATGTGAAACTCCGGGTTCTGGGCTTAAACAGCTCGCTGTGCAGCTGGATCCTGGACTTCCTGTCAAGCAGACGCCAGGTGGTTAGAATGGGCAACAACATCTCCTCATCACTGACCCTCAACACTGGAGCCCCGCAGGGCTGTGTTCTCAGCCCACTACTGTATTCCCTGTACACACATGACTGTGTGGCAACACATAACTCCAATGCCATCATTAAGTTTGCTGATGACACGACGGTGGTAGGTCTGATCACTGACAATGATGAAACAGCCTACAGAGAGGAGGTGCACACTCTGACACACTGGTGTCAGGAGCACAACCTCTCCCTCAACGTCAGTAAGACAAAGGAGCTTGTGGTGGACTTCAGAAGAAAAGACAGAGAACACAGTCCCATCACCATCAATGGAGCACCAGTGGAGAGAGTCAGCAGCTTCAAGTTCCTGGGTGTCCACATCACTGAGGAACTCACATGGTCCATCCACACTGAAGTCGTTGTGAAGAAGGCTCATCAGCGCCTCTTCTTCCTGAGACGGCTGAGGAAGTTTGGAATGCACCGCACATCCTCACACGGTTCTACACCTGCACTGTGGAGAGCATCCTGACTGGCTGTATCTCCGCCTGGTACGGCAATAGCACCGCCCACAACCGCAAAGCACTGCAAAGGGTGGTGCGAACTGCCAAACACATCATCGGAGGTGAGCTTCCCTCCCTCCAGGAAATATATACAAGGCGGTGTGTGAAAAAAGCTTGGAGGATCATCAGAGACTCCAGCCACCCGAGCCATGGGCTGTTCTCACTGCTACCATCAGGTAGGCGGTATCGCAGCATCAGGACCTGCACCAGCCGACTCCATGATAGCTTCTTCCCCCAAGCAATCAGACTTCTGAACTCTTGATCTCCCACGATCAAAATACATCAGCCCTGCCCTTTATTACTCTTTTATCTCACACCGGACTGTCATAAATTATATTACTGTTATTATATTATGTCTCTCTTAACAACTGACTATCAACCGACAGCCTGAATGTCAATACAGTACAATACTGTACATTCTATATATATATATATATATATATATATATATATACATATATATATTATATATATATATTTTAATTTTTAATTTTTATTGAATAATGTGTATCTATATAGTATCTATATAGTAAAAAACAAAAAAAAAAAAAAAAAAAAACAAAAACAGCATATTGTATACTGTACAGTGTATGTTATTATTTGTATATTGTTGAGTGTAATTATGTGTATAACAGATGTTTAAATTGTGTTGTGTTAATTTGATGTTTTAAGTTGTGTAATTATGTATAACAGATGTTTAAATTGTGTTGTGTTAATTTGATGTTTTAAGTTGTGTAATTATGTATAACAGATGTTTAAATTGTGTTGTGTTAATTTGATGTTTTAAGTTGAGTGTAATTATGTATAACAGATGTTTAAATTGTGTTGTGTTAATTTGATGTTATTGTAAATTGGTATATGTCTCATCACTGTCACGACTGCTATGTTGATCGGAACTGCACCCAAGAATTTCACACACCATTGCACTTGTGTATATGGCTGTGTGACAATAAAGTGATTTGATTTGATTGATTTTGATTTTGTATGTGTTTCAGGTCCATTTCTCTCGATTTGTGAAACATTCTCAGCAGTTTTGGTGTGTGATGCTAAAATATGGGACAAATGGCATTGCGTATGGATTTCATACGGAATGCAATTTTTTCCCTTAATTACAGGACAATTCTTTATTTAACAGGACATTAAATAAAATAAATGGGGGGGGGGGTCTGTATGTGGGCGGGCACATGGGGGGGCCAGGCTTCTGTCAGGGGCCCCTGACCCCCTCCACTAGAACTGCCCCTTGGTGACTCTCTCTCTCCACTCACTGTCATAAATTCCCTCATTTGATGATGGTGGCGACAATGGTTGTCAAGGGCGGGGAATGGCAGAATTCAAGTGATAATGCACCAATTACAACAAAGAATCTCCAGTTTCACAAAACAGCATCAAATAAGTCACGAGGCAGGACACAATTTTGTTCAAGATAGCAGTGCCTTCCTTTTGTATTGCTGCCCTGTAACTCCATATCACTACACATGCATAATAACTTTTAAATAAATTATTGAATACTTGATTGGTAGGTTCCATATAGCCTCTTACATTATGTGTATTTGAAAAATTAGCTGAGAAAACTATAACCTCAACACAAATTCAGATCTGAAAGAATCTGGCCTGGGCTATTCCATTCTGTCAATATTAATTAAGTTATGAAATCAAAAATTATCATTCACATAGCAAATATATATATATATATATATATATATATATATATATATATATATATATATAAACAAAAGGCTTTTGTAATTAAATGTGTACATGTCATTTATTTCTACACTTCCCTTCATCTTATCATCATGATGGCGCTGCCACGGTGTGGAGCTCCTCAGTTTTTTTTGTTGTTTTTGTTTGTTTGTCCTGTGTTTAGTAATCTTTTTCCAGTCAGTTTTAACAGAGACGAGCTGCTGAACATTCGACAGCATATACCAGACAATCTTTTCCTGGTTTTCAAATATTCAGACATTTTGCTAGACATTTTAGTTGGAGGCGCTGCTCTGCTGGCGAGAGAGACGAGCCGGTGCGCTGGTCAAACTCCGTCGGCACAGATTTCGAACAGCGCTGCCGAGTATTCACTTAGCGAATCTCTGCTCTCTTCCTAACAAAAAGGATGAACTACATCTCCTCACCCGCACAAACAAGGACTTTTCAACCTCTGCTGCCTTGTGCTTCACAGAAACCTGGCTGAGTGAAGCCATTCCGGACAGCGCGTTACATCTGCCGGGCTTCCAGCTGTTCAGAGCGGATCGCATCGCGGAGTTAACGAGGAAAACGAGAGGCGGTGGAACATGCTTTTATATCAGTGAAAGTTGGTGTACAGATGTAACAACGTTAAAGAGGATGTGCTGTCCTAATTTGGAAGCGCTCTTTATTAACTGTAAGCCGTTAAACTATAAAGAGATGGACCAATGAAGCAGAGTGGGAACTACAAGCCTGCTTCGACTGCACGGATTGGAGTGTGTTTGAGGCTGCAGCCACAGACCTGGATGAACTCACAGATACTGTTACATCATATATCAGTTTCTGTGAGCATATGTGTATTTCTACTAGGACTTATCTAAAGTTCAACAATGACAAACCGTGGTTTACAGCAGAGCTCAGGCAGCTTCCTCAGGCCAAAGAGGATGCTTACAAGGGTGGGGATAAAGTCTTGTACAATCAGGCCAGGAACACACTGAACAAGAAAATCAGAGTGGCTAAAAGAAGATACTCTGAGAAGCTGAAAAACAAGTTTTTAGCTAATGACCCTTCATCAGTGTGGAGTGGCATGAAACAACTCACAAACTACAGGACTCCTACCCCCAACCTTGTAGGGAACCAACAACTGGCTGACGACCTGAATGTGTTTTACTGCAGATTTGAAAGGCCTAATCTCACACCCCACACCCACTCTGACCTTCACTTCACACAAACACCAACACCTCCTGCAACCCCCCTCCTCCCCCCTCCTGCTACTCAAGCTGCACTCAAGATCTGTGAAGATGATGTGAGCCGCGTCTTTCGGAAACAAAAGACGAGGAAAGCTTCAGACCCAGATGGCGTCTCACCATCGTGTCTTCGATCCTGTGCTAACCAGCTGGCCCCCATCTTCACACAGATCTTCAATAGATCACTGGAGCAGTGTGAAGTCCCATGCTGCTTCAAACACTCAATCATTATTCTTGTCCCAAAGAAACCAAAAATCACAGGACTTAATGACTACAGACCTCTCGCCCTGACGTTTGTGGTCATGAAATCATTTGAGAGACTGGTGTTGGCCCACCTGAAGAACATCACTGGACCCTTTCTAGATCCCCTTAAATTTGCTTATTGAGCAAATAGGTCTGTGGATGATGCAGTTAACATGGGATTGCATCATATCCTGCAACATCTGGACAGACCAGGGACATATGCAAGGATCCTTTTTGTGGACTTCAGTTCGGCTTTCAACACCATCATCCCAGCTATACTCCAGAATAAATTACACCAACTCTCTGTTCCCATGTCTATCTGTCAGTGGATTACCAGCTTTCTGATGGACAGGCAGCAGCTTGTGAGACAGGGGAAACTCACTTCTAGCACCTGTACAGTCTCCCCAGGGATGTGTGCTCTCCCCACTACTCTTCTCCCTCTACACCAAAGACTGCATCGCCAAGGACCCCTCTGTCAAGCTCCTGAAGTTTGCAGATGACACCACTGTCATTGGCCTCATCCAAGATGACGATGAGTCTGCATACAGAAGGGAGGTTGAACAGCTGGCTGTCTGGTGCAGTCAAAACAAACTTGAGTTGAACACGCTCAAAACGGTTGAGATGATTGTGGACTTTAGGAGGAACACCCCAACACTAACCCCCCCTCACCATTCTAAACAGCACTGTGACAGCAGTGGAGTCATTCAGGTTCCTGGGCACTACCATCTCACAGGACCTGAAGTGGGAGGCCCACATTGACTCCATTGTGAAAAAGGCCCAGCAGAGGTTGTACTTCCTTCGCCAGCTGAGGAAATTCAACCTGCCACAGGCGCTGCTGATACAGTTTTACTCAGCAGTCATTGAGTTTGTCCTCTGCACTTCAATAACTGTCTGGTTTGGTTCAGCTACGAAATCAGACATCAGAATACTACAAAGGACAGTTCGGACTGCTGAGAGGATTATTGGTTGCCCCCTGCCCACCCTTCAAGAACTATACACTTCCAGAGTGAGGAAAAAGGCTGGAAAAATCACTCTGGACCCCACTCATCCTGCCCACTACCTTTTTGAACTGTTGCCTTCTGGTCAATGCTTCAGAGCTCTAAACACCAGAACCATCAGGCACAGGAACAGTTTTTTTCCCTCAGGCTATCCATCTCATGAATAGTTAAATTGCCCCATTGAGCAATAACTATGTGCAATACACAGCTTAGTCTTTTTTATATTTATCCAGCACATCCAACCTCTTCTGCCATTTCATTCCTCTGAAACCCCCCCCCCCCAAAAAAAACATTTGCACTGTACATAACAGATTTGTATTTGCACTGAACATAACATATAGTATTAGATTTGCACTACCCATGTGTACGTGTTTATGTATGTATGTGTGTGTCTGTACATATGTGTATAATTATTTTTTATTTTTTATTATTATCTATGTCTTGCTGCTGTTTTTGTATTGTTTTTGTATTGTTGTACACTGGAAGCTCCTGTCACCAAGACAAATTCCTTGTATGTGTAAGCATACTTGGCAATAAAGCTGATACTGATTCTGATATTTAAATCATATATATGAATTTCTACTCTCTATTGCTGAATTATTGTTTTTGTTGTTAGGTAACTATTAATTATAATAATACCCAGCAATGACAATGACGATAATGATGATAATAAAAATAATGGAATTGGAGTAAATATTAATTATGAATTTGATTGAATTCATCCATCTGCTCAACAGCAAGGTTTGGTAGCAAAACTCAGAAAGCGATCCACAAAACCAACAACATTACTAACTTTCTTCAAAGCTTGTTTTGAATCATCCTCCCTCACACAATCTCCTCTCTTGATTTCCTTCTAGCTAGGGACAAAAAGTTACTTTTTACTTTTTTAATACTTAAGTACAATTTAATGTGAATACTTTTTTACTTTCACTCAATTATGTAATAGATTTATAGGGATAATTGAATCTGTATAAAAAGTACTGAACATGTACTCCTAAAAACAAGCCTTGTACCATATAAAGACTAATATTCTGAGTGTTTTGCAGTTGGTTTCATGTCTCTAGGTCAAACGGTCACTGAGTTTAATGGAATTAGAATATTACAAACATTTACACTACTATATTTATTTGAAAACATATAGAATGTAAATTCCACAAACAGATCATTGTGTCGTGAAAGGGATATTTTTAACACAATTCATATTTGTTGTGATGTCATAATGTCAAATGGTTAAATTGTTTCATTGATTTATAGGGCTAATAAAATTGATATGAAAACAATTCTCCTTTTTAAAATTCAGATTTGTGCTAGGCAAAAAAAAAAAAAAAAAAAACCTATTCATGCATTCCCAAGTTGGTTTAGCTTGAAAATGTGATAGGTACGGACAGTTTAATGGGTATTGTCACGAATGTCAAATATAAAACTAACTTTACTGCACCAGAATCTCTTGTGAGACAGGAGAGCACGGGTTTTTATCAGTTCATCAGGTAACAAAGTTTTGTTTAAAATTTACCAAGCTTGCAGTTTATGGCATTGAATCTTGGAAAGAAATGTGATGCATATTACGTGATTAAGTGATTATTTGAATGGGTTACCACTTTGTTTGCATGCCATGCCACAGTATATAATAAAGTTATAATTAAAAATAATCTAATTATATTTAACACTTTAAAAAATCACTTTTAAGACATTTCAGAGCAAATACATAATTATCTCACAAGGGGACGTCGCTTAAGCGCCATCAGCCAATAAATTGGAGTGATTGTATAAGGGCTTTAGACCACAAGACACTGTCCCATAGTGATCATTCGCAGCGTCTCGTTCCCCTCAGGGAACCAAGGTTCGTAACCGAGACGTTATCATACAAATCATTACATGTATTTATTTATTGATATGCACGTATATAAGGTATTTGTTATTTGTATATACTGTTAATATATACATAAAATATATAGACCTATACAGTAGTTACATTTATACTACTAGATATTTCTTTATAAATTAATTCACAGAGAGCTGTCAACATTAATGTTCACCCCGGCCAAACAGAAAGTAAGGAAACAGCCAAGCAGCTGAAATAAAGAGAAAAGACAGAAGAGTTGAGAATAAATGAAATGTGTAGCTGTAAATGTATTTTTAATTGCACTTTTAATTTGCAACAATCATTTTTATTTAAAAAAAGTTAATTTAATGCCACAGATGTTAAATGATTTTAATTGAATATCCTGACTT
This sequence comes from Myxocyprinus asiaticus, assembly GCF_019703515.2. NCBI lineage: Eukaryota > Metazoa > Chordata > Actinopteri > Cypriniformes > Catostomidae > Myxocyprinus > Myxocyprinus asiaticus. The sequence continues at coordinate 28,489,153 of NC_059367.1, forward strand.
GTAATTTTCTTATTATTATTATTTCAATGTATTTATCACAAATGCGTGAGGGCATACAGCTCTCTTTAAAAGTCTGCGTTCTTACATGGCCGAAAAAAACTAAATTATGAAAGGTTTTATTATTATTATTATTATTATATAAGTCAAGATGTACATGTTCCTAATGGCACAATGAAGACGTCGCACTTTCATTTAAATCTTTGCATCTCTTGAGCTGTAGAGGGCGCTAAGAACCAAGATCAGTGCAGACAGACTTCCTTGAATTTAATGCACAATTTTTTTTTTTTTTAAACCAGATTTAAGACTCATAAAAATTAATGAAGTACATTACTCCCTCTGACTAAAGTGGTACCTCTAAATGAGCAAAATTGGGTTTACCTATTATCATCTACACTATTACTATTATTATTTTATATACTATTATTCAAATCACAAGTATACTAAATTATCATTGTATCTACTTCAAAAGGGTGCTCTCATAAGAATAACACAGTGGCTGTGACAGACTTCCAGTATCACTTCTGCTTATCCACAATATTCCTGTGTCCCATTATGCTTTGTGGACAATGTGGGCGGAACTTCCTGTTAAGTGTAAACAATTGTTATGTTATGTACTAATGTAGCATTAAAAATGACAGAAACTTGAGAACAAATGATCACAGAATTATAGCGAGGCAATATCGTATCTGTTAATGATTATGGGTTTGAGGATGATGGCCAAATATCACAAATAGAAGCATTTGAGTTATACTGCAGATACAGGGGAGGTCCAGACAGCAGGATGCTCGTGTATTAAAGGACTCAGGCGATGATACTGTCATGCTGCTGTTTTTCAGATAAAATAAAATTATTTTGTTGGAGATGAATATGTAGGAAGCTCAATCTCGATTCATAATTGTTAGTTTACATACATAATATCCATATCTAAATGCTATAGCCTACATGAAATATTATAGTGTTGACTGAACAACTGAAACTGTACTGTACAAAAAAAAAAACTGCATGCACAAAAAAATAAACATATTTACTGTATTTTGACATACATTATAAACATTATACACAAAAGTTCAATGTTCTCTGTAAAGCAACTATAAAACAGTATGTATTATTAAAATCACTAGCTGTACAAATACATTTTTATTTATACTGAATTAATGTCCACACGATTTTCCAAATCACCTTTTCCCCTCAAGGGAAGACAAGCACATTCTACAAAGACACTCATAAGAAAGTGAATTGCAGGCAGGAAAAATGAAGGAAAGTGGAAAATCAGAATACAGTTAATTTAAAATGTGATAAAACATCTCACTACTGTACGTCTCATCTAATAATTATGGTCTTCCACTGTAGAATTTATGCATTTAGCATCACAGCATGAAAACAGTTGAAAACTTTGTCACTACTCACAGAAAGTTCAGGAAAAACACTGTTCCTTTTTATACTCAGTAATAATGCCATTTCAAAACATGTGGAGCATACACAAAAAAAGATGCTAAATAGAAATGAACAAACTCTCAAAATGTCTAATGAACTTTCAGCACATGTACACACACCTGTTAGCACAATAATGCATCATTTATGTAATTCCTTGCACTCTCTTTCTGGAGTCTATCGTAGCTGGACCGTAACGGTGGATATAATAAGTAATACCCGCTGTTGACTTCTTGCCAATAAAGTGAAAAGAGCACACAAACAGATTATTCCAAAGCTCTTTCAAACAGATGTTCCTAAGTCAATCCTTCTGTAGGCAGCCGATGGAAGAAGCAGCATCTGGGACTGGAGCGCTTTGCGAGTGGTTTCTGATCATAACATTGCTGTTTTAAATAAAACTTTAGTTTCGCTTGATTATTAGGATAACCATTAACTGCACACATCATCCGGAAAATATTTAAAACATCTTACAACATTTAAAAAGCAAGAATTTAACCGCATGACACGCAAGCAAGCAGTGACCGGCTACACACAAAACGGCAACCAATCGCACTTCCACTAGGCAACCGGAAATTCTGCCCACCTTGCGAAATACAATGGACTCATTCAGAATATTGTGGATAAAGGCATGATCTAATCCTGTTTATGTTAAATAAGCCTGCTTCCGAGCAGTTTTGAGCTTACGGACCTGTTGCCATGACAGCAACTCCGAGATGTTCTTCAAAGAATGTAACAATCCAGGATCAGGTCAAAACATCAACTATGAAATCCAGATAACTCCCTAATCAACGTACGAAGAACAGGGCCCAGATCGCTATGCTTTGTAACTCTATGCTGTATACAAATAAACAGCTTTTTGTCTGTGACTAAAAAAGTATGCCTGTTGTATTCTATTCATACATTAACGTTAGAGACTGTCTATCTGTGGATATTTCTGATATCTGACCTCTCTATGCTGTGCATTAATTATTCGTTTCACTGACTGAATGATTTTACTACGAGTGTGATGAAACGTGGAATTTGTTAGAAAAATAATGTTATGATGGACAGAATATTTAAACTGGTTGCATAAAGTACTTTGAAAAGGTAAAATTTTCTGAATTGGCCACTTTAAAATGCTTCTACTGAGTCTATGACTGATGTTTTCATCTGTTTGAGTGTAAGCATATGTGTTTTGGTGTGCGTGTGTTTGAATGGCACGGGGATGTAAACCGTTACATCCCTAGTTGTAGAACAATTATGTTGCTGCGGAGAAATCTGCTTATACTGATGAGCCTATATACGGAAGTAACGAGTATGCCGCTTATATAGTAAATTGTAAACTGGAACGCTGCTTTCTCGCAATAAGCTGATTTCTCTAAATAAGCTGCTTTTTGGTGTCCATGTAAACGTAGTCATGGATTAAACCACTGGAGTCGTATGGATTACTTTTATGCTGCCTGTATGTGCTTTTTTGAGCTTCAAAGTTTTGGTCACAATTCACTTGCACTGTGAGGACCTACAGAGCTGAAATATTCTTCTAAAAATCCTCATTTGTGTTCAGCAGAAGAAAGAAAGTCATACACATCTGGGATGGCATGAGGGTAAATGATGAGAGAATTTTCATTTTTGGGTGTACTATTCCTTTAATGTATTATGAAATGTGAAAACACATATGCTTCTTGTTAACACTTAGTATTAAATGACGTCTTGTATGACACCATACTAACATTGTGTGTTACATTTGTTACTATTTCCCACAGGCTCTCATTCACTGACTGCTTTTGCAACATATATAATCGGACCGACACCATTTCCTGAGTTCAGTGCTGTAGTAATGCTGGATGATCTACAAGTGTTGTACTATGACTCCATCATATGGCAAGCTGCCCATCACAGTCATAATGATTCAACACACTATGATAAAGAGAAAAGTGATGCTGGTTTTATATTTTGTGACATGTATAACAGCATGAAAGGTCGAGCATTTTAAGGATCACCTAAATCTCACAGATGGTAGGAGCTTTCCTACATATTAACCACACAAAATATTTTACTATAAATATAACCATCATCACTGGAATAATCCGAAATATTCATTATATGACTGATAATTGCTTTTTGCTGTATACTGTAAGCTGCTTGGAAGCCGAACTATCGGGGGAATCTGCATGCTAATCTAGTGACAGTGATTATAAAAATGATACATTCGAAATTTTACAAAGTTAAAAGTTGCCTTACTGATATTTTTCTAAATCACCTATTTATATTGATGACTTACAAAAAAATTTTGAGCTGAAAAAAAACAATTCTACTCTGAAACCATAATAAATGAAAAATGTTATAGATGTAATCTCCTTTAAACAGTGGTTGAAGTTTTTGTAAACCTTTTATTATACTTTGGTATTATGTTGGAATGGCTAACCAGTCTTTTTTTTATTGTATTTTGCCCTTTTGAAGGTTTACATATCCATCAGAGACTTGCTGGTTGTGAATTGTTGAACAATGATAAGCCAGGTGTACTCCAGACATGGGATGCTTTCAATGGACAAAATAAAGAGGAGTTCATCTTTGATGTGGAAAAAACTAATTTCCAGATTAGATTACTATGGAGAATATGGGATTAGATAAAATGGCTTCATATGAAGTTTTTGTATAAAAATGTTTATCATCCTGTTTGCATTAAAATATTGCAGGGAGACCTGTACATGAAAAAGAACAATGTAATGAGAAAAGGTGAGAGAATCATGAAGCATTTAACCACTATGATTACTGTATTTAAACAAAAAAATGACAACAATGCTGAAAGGACATACCTAATGCTTGTGTATTATTAAAATTAAATGCCTAATTATTAATTCAAAAGATACACTTTTATCCAAAGTTACAGTACATTTTACTACTGGGACAATGCCCGTGTAGCAACTTGGAGTTAAAGGGATAGTTCACTCAAAATACAAAATATTGGTGAAAGAGGGAGAAAGTCAAATGGGTTTGGAACTGAAAGACTGCTTTGTTTCTATTATCCTTCTCTGTAGTGAAACCGAGAGTCAGACTCTTTAAGAAGATACTCACAGAGTCTCAAAGAGTCCAAATCACCTGCTTGGCAACAGGTTTTTACCCCCGTCTCATTAACCTGACCCTGTTCAGAGATGGTATACCTGTAGATGATGATCAGATCACAGGAGGAGAGGTTCTCCCTAATGGAGATGAAACTTACCAGATGAGAAAGAATTTGGTAATCAGTGAGGAGGAACTACATAAAGGAAATAACTACAGCTGCGCAATGAACCACCTTAGCCTGGACAACAAACTGGACATAAAATTTGGTAAAGAAAACCTAACAAACAATCAAACAAAAGAGGCTTTAGGGCCTATTTACACTTTCATGCATCTTAATTGATCGGATTGCTATCCGATTGGATATGCACATTTCATTTACACTTCGCTACATAAATGTTTCCGCAAATGTTGTTCCCTCAAATCCGGATATACACCGATGAGCCAAAACAGTATGACCACTCACAGGTGAAGCAAATAACACTGATCATCTCCTAACAAGGCTACAAGGTCTGGGTAGATTAGATGGTAAGCGAACAATCAGTTCTCGTAGTCAACGTGTTGAATGCAGAAGAAATGGGCATGAGTGTAGACCTGAGCAACTTTGACAAGGGCCAAATTGTAATGGCCAGATGACTGGGTTAGAGCATCTCTGAAACGGCAAGGCTTGTGGGGTGCTCCTGGTCAGCAGTGGTGAGTACCTACCGACAGTGGTCCGAGAAGAGACAAACCACAAGCCGGCGACAGGGTGTTGGGTGCCAAAGCCTTGTCGATGCATTAGGGCAATGAAGGCTATCCTGTCTGGTCCAAAATGACAAAAGACCTACTGTGGCACAAGTCACAGAAAATTTTAATGATGGTTAGGGGAGGATTGTGTCACAACACACATTGCATCGCACCCTGCTGTGTATGGGGCTGCGTAGCCGCAGATCATTCAGAGTTCCCATGATTACCCCTGCCCACCGTCGAAAGCCCCTACAATGGGCATGCGAGCATCAGAACTGGACCTTGGAGCAGTGGAAGAAGGTCGCCTGGTCCAATGAGTCCCGTTTTCTTTTACATCACGTGGATGGCCGTGTATGTGTGCACCGTTTACCTGGGGAAGTGATGGCACCAGGATGCACTGTGGGAAGACGACAAGCCAATGGAGGAAGTGTGATGCTCTGGGCAATGTTCTGCTGGGAAACCCTGGGTCCTGCTATTCATGTGAATGTCAATTTGACACATGCAACCTATTAAACATCATTGCAGACCAGGTACACCCCTTCATGGCAATGATATTCCCTGATGGCATTGGCCTCTTTCAACAGGATAATGTGCCCTGCCACACTGCACACATTGTTTGGGAATGGTTTGAGGAACATGATGAGGAGTTCAAAGTGTTGCCCTGGCCTCCAAATTCCCCAGATCTCAATTCAACTGAGCATCTGTGGGATGTGCTGGACCAACAACTCCGATCCATGGCGGCTCCACCTCGCAACTTACAGGACTTGAAGGATCTGCTGCTAATATCTTGGTGCCAGATACCACAGGACATCTTCAGGGGTCTTGTAGAGTCCATGCCTTGGCAGGTTGGTGCTGTGTTGGTGGCATGCGGAGGACCAACATCATATTAGGTAGGTGGTCATAATGGCTCATCAGTGTAAATCCGATAGACTATTTATGCACTATATGCAAATATAACGCCATTGACTTCCATGGAGGATAGTAAAGCCAAACATAGAAATTTTGGTGCACTAGATGTGGCTCATAAATACTAAAACAGGAGCTGGATAAAAGTGCTTCAACAATTGCAGTACTAAAGGCAACAGGTTTTATATGCTGCATTTTCTTTGTCAAATTTTGGGCTCCCAAATTTCCAAATGCTGACGTAGTTCTGGAGGAGTACAGTTTATGTATGTGGCCTGAACTACCAGATTCATTTACAGTTGGCCGGGTCACATCTTATTTGCATTTCAAACCACCTCTGATTGGACTCAAATGTGTCTTGGAGGACATTTATACTTAGACTTTCCATGATCTGATACTGAAGTGTAAATACCCCCTTAAATATATGGACATCAAATGAACATTTACTTTTTTTTTTTGTAAACTTTAACAGTTACTTGTAATGGTGCTAATCTGTCAGTGATATTTCTATGACTATTTAAGTCAATACAGCCAAAATCTTGAAAGTTTTTTTTTTTATTATTATTATTATTTCTCATTGATGTCTTTTGTTTCATCTCAATTTCAGATCTCGAAAATCTGACCTGGGATCATCCAATCATTCTGTGGTTATCAGTGTGGTGGTGTTATTGTGTGTTTTCATCATAACTGCATTTATTATATGGAGGAAGAGACATGCTTCTGGTATATGTTCTGTAAAAAATAAAATAATAATAAATGTAGATATGCCTTGAGAAAAGCAATCTGCTCCTGTTTTATCAGATACTGATATAGAGCAGTAATGAAACAAAATAAATTCTCATCAGAACTTGACAAGAAAGATAATTTAGAGTTAACTGTAGTTGCGTGATGCTTTAACTTTATTAAGAGTAACTTCTTCATTCTTGTTAAGGGCCAAGTTCAAGGAACTCACAGAGTGATTACTCCTTCACTTCAGGTGAGTGCTTTCTTATTTTATTTTTTACCAACAAATGTTTAAAAGGAATGCAATAAAATATAACTTGTGGCTTGTTAAAGCAATTCATTTCAAAATTATAATTTAATGTATTTGTTTTCTCTTTTTCAGCTTCAGTGTAAGATGCAGCATGACAAATAAGCCTACAGTACAGCCCCAAATTCTAATGGACTATTCAGTGTTATGTCTTCTAATATTTTATTGTCTCTGGATGACTGACTTGCTTAATTGAGTCTCTGTTGAGGCACTGTAGACAACTGCAGAAAAAAGAACACAGACTGAATTCTGTAATGTGAATGCACGCCCCATACAGTATGACACAGAACTGAGACATGAGAGTACATTCCGCAAGACTGCATAAAGGAAATGCTTTCTTCCATCGGCAATCAGGTTGTACAAAAATATCCCATTAGATAAATGTACAAATAATCTAATGTTTCTTTGTAACATTAGTTTGTGGTATTTGCACATTACACTACAATATAGTGTGTGTGCGTGTGTGTATGTGTGTGTGTGTGTGTGTGTGTGTGTGTGTGTGAGAGAGAGAGAGAGAGAGAGAGAGAGAGAGAGTTGTTTTTTGTGGTTTATGAGGAATTTTTTTTTAGGTTACACACTAGTAATTACATGGATATTATGTTTTAAATGTGGTTTATGAGGACATCCCTAGTGTCCCTGTAATTCAAACGCTTAAAAACATACTAAACAATCAAAAATAGGAATAGAAAATGAAGACTGCTACTTAGGCTCAAAGTTGTTTTTTAATACATTAGCACAATTATTACAATGTCCACGTAGGTATGTACCTATAGTTCCCTGTCTGTCACTCACTCGACATTGTGTCGATGTAGTGACACTAGGGGTTCACTCTTCAGAGCCCCAATCACCTTTGCTTTATTCAGAAAAGGCCAATGAAAATTGGCGAGTGGAATTTGCATGCCACTCTCCGCCCCGGACATAAGGGTATAAAAGGAGATGGCGTGCACCACTCATTCAGACTTGTTCTTCGGAGCTGAGCGCATGTGTGTGTGTTCATCCCGTCACCTTATCTTCTGCTGCTGGAATTTACGGCACATATCAGCGGTTATCCTCACACAGTCGAGTGTTGTGCTTCCCCTGGGTGCTTTGGCGGCTGAGTCCACAGGTGTTAAAAGAGTATATTCCAAAAGAATATATTTTCTCTAAAAGAGCTCGCACAAATGATTGGTGTCTTTTTAAAGATGTCCTTCGCCTTTGTGCTACTGGGTGCGGCTGTTATCTCTCCCCACCGGATGGCCATGAGATCTGTCATGAGTGCTTTGTGGTTGCGGCTCTCTTCCTTCTTCGTGAAGCAGAGAGCCACCACGGCTGCTTCCCGACCCGGTCCGTCCTGGGTTGAAACTCAGGCGGTTGCATCGCCGAGCGCAGAGGGCGATCTGGATGTGGATATGGTAGTGTTTCCGCCGGCCCAATCCCCGCAGACCTCCCAGCCCCCAGCACACTCATTCTGCCCGGTAGAGTTCACGAGCGAGGTAGGCGGTCTGCCTCAGGGTGGATTTAATATCTCGTTCGGGGCTCATGACTAGGATGAGTTATCGGTTGCAGCATCGGAGGGTAGGCTTCTGCTTTCGGAAGCAGACGAATCTTCTGAGCTCTCGGGCAGTAGAGCTCAGGATGAGGCAGATGCTGAGTTGGCAGCCGTGCTTGCCCGGGTCGGCCGCGAACATCGGGCTAGAGTGGAACCCTCCACCCTGCCCTGAGCGCTCGCGGCTAGATGATTGGTTTCTGGGTTCCCTTCTTCCCGGAAGTGCACGAGGAGCTCGCAAATTTGTGGAAGGCACCTTTCTCTGCCCGTACATGCTTTGACGGCTCGTCCACCCTAACTACCCTCGATAGTGGAGGGGTTAAGGGATATGTCGAGCTTCCCCAGGTAGAGCGCGCCATTGCGGTGCATTTATGCCTGCAGGGCGCAGCCACCTGGAGGAACTGACCATGGCTCCCTTCCTAGGCGTGTAAGTTTTCTTCATCATTCGTGGCGAAGGCTTACAATGCCACAGGTCAGGCCGCTTCCACCCTGCACGCCATGGCCATCCTGCAGGTCCACCAGGCCAAGGCACTCAAAGATCTGCACAAGAGTAGGACCGACCCAGGGCTTATGCAGGAACTACATACCATGACCGACCTCGCTCTACAGGCAATGAAAGTCACAGCGCGCACCCTGGGCCAGACGATGTCCACCTTGGTGGTCCAAGAGTGGCACCTGTGGCTCAACCTTGCGGAGATGCGTGACGCCGAGAAGGTCCGTTTTCTCGATGCGGCCTTCTCCCAAGGGGGGCTCTTTGGCGACACTGTTGAGGATTTCACCCACCAGTTCTCGACGGTGAAGAAGCAAACAGAGGACATCAAACACATCCTGCCGCAGCACGGCTTGGCCGCCTATAGGCCTCCAAAGTCCCGCGCCCCGTCTGCCTCTCGCCAGGGCAGTCCTCCTGTGGTGCCGGCCCCGGCTCCGCCACCTGGGATATATGGCATCCTCGGCGGCAGTACTACCCCTCGAGTTGATGCATATGAGACCGCTCCAGCACTGGCTACAGACTCAAGTCCCGAGGTGAGCGTGGCGCCACGGCACCCAGCGCGTGACTATCACACCTCAGTGCCGTCAAAATTTCAGTCCTTGGTCAGACCTGCCATTTCTACGGGCAGGGATTCCCTTAGAGCAGGTCTCGAGGTGCGTCGTGGTCATGACAGATGCCTCGAATTTGGGCTGGGGCGCTGTGTGCAACAGGCAGGTAATATCGGGGCTCTGGACAGGGCCCTGCCTGCAATGGCACATCAACTGCCTAGAGTTACTGGCAGTATCGCTGGCCCTGCGGAGGCTTCGGCCATTGATTCAGGGCAAGCACGTGTTGGTCTGGACGGACAACACAGTGACTGTGGTGTACATAAACTGCCAGGGGGCGGGGTACGCTCATGTCACATGTCGCAACTCGCCCGCCGCCTCCTCCTTTGGAGTCAGCAGACGCTGAAGTCTCTGCGAGCCACTCACCTCCCGGGCCTCCTCAACTGTGCAGCAGACGTGCTCTCACGGCAGGTAATGCTCCGTGGAGAGTGGAGACTCCACCCCCGCACAGTCCAGCTGGTTTGGGAGAGATTCGGAGAGGCATAGGTGGACCTGTTTGCCTCCCGAGAGTCCTCTCACTGCCCCCTTTGGTACTCCCTGTCCGAGGCTCCCCTCAGCACGGATGCCTTGGTGCACAGCTGGCCTCAGGGGCTGTGCAAATACGTGTTTCCCCCAGTGAGCCTTATTGCATAGATGTTGTGCAAAGTCAGGGAGGATGGGCAACAAGTCCTGATGGTTGCGCCATACTGGCCCAACCGGACTTGGTTTTCAGACCTGATGCTCCTGGCAGTAGCCCCTCCCTGGTGCATTCCCCTGAGGCAGGACCTTCACACTGGATGGGAGACCCTCTCGACAGCACGACCTGATCACCAGGTTCCTCAAAGGGGCGAGGAGATTGAATCCCCCTAGACTGTGCCTGATTCCCTCTTGGGATCTCTCTGTGGTCCTGCCTGCCTTCAGTGCTCCATACGTGGTGATTCCCCCCTCGGTAATCCCGTATGATGCATTTCCACTCTTCGGTTTCCCCTCAGGTGAACCCTGTGTTTCCCCTTGTCAGAGATCTGCTCTGCCTCGGCCACTGTGGCTGTGTACCCTCTCCATAGATAGGGTCTTCCCAGTGGTATCATTCCATATGTGAACTTCCCCGTCGGTAAGTCCATTTGAGGTATTCTCCACATGTTAACCTCCCCCCGGTAGGATGTGGTATCCGTAGTGCTCTCCCTCCTGGAAAGGGAAGAGCACTTCCCCAGCGCTATTCTAGCAGGTGCTCGGTTGGAAATTGCTTAATATAAAAATCAGGAAAGGCCACCGCCTGTAGCTTCCTCGGGTAAGTCCTCCTCCCACCCTTATTGGGACCCAGCAGCCTGCCCATGTCCGCTCCTCCGTACCTCGCGACATGGTTCAGCGCCTGCGCCGTTTCATATAGGAACCCCTAGTGTCACTACGTCAAGTGAGTGACAGACAGGGAACGTCTTGGTTACTGATGTAACCTCTGTTCCCTGATGGAGGGAACAAGACGTAGTGTCCCTCCTGCTGCAGTGCTGAACCGACCGCTGACATAGCCGGGACTCTCTCTCAGCTCCTCAGCACAACTCTGAATGAGTGGTGCATGCCATCTCCTTTTATACCCGTATGTCTGGGGCAGAGAGTGTCTGTTATTTCCTGTTAAATTATTTTCCACTTGACAGTTCTAACAAGACTGGAAACTGAAGATAAAGTACCATGACGAGTCAGGTTATACCTACGTCCACACCAAGCAGCATCCGAGTGTCAAAAATAGCAGGGCTCTGCGAATATTAACTGCCAAAACCGTCAGTCGGCTGTGTTCTGTAAATTTAGCAGTGGGCCGCTCGTGACATATCAGTCTCAGGCCACAAGTAGATATACACAACTACACTGTGAGTATGGACCTGCATCGTAGAACTGCTTTCAGCCGAGATTGGCCCACATGGGAAAAGCCATCTGTCAACCAGAAGTGGTGTGTACAGTCGGCACAGCTCTGGGCCTCATTTCCCAAAAGCATCGTAAGCCTAAGTAGATCATAGAATCCATCTTACGATTCATCTTAGTTTTGCGGCCCTTTCCCAAAAGCATCGTGACTTAAGAAGTACTTGAAAATGCTCGTAAATTAACAAGTGCTCATCGAGAACATGGTAAGGACACAGACTTATGCAGACACCTGCAGCACAATCTCAAAATTACACCTAATACAATTTAAAGAGCACCTATTATAGTTTTTCAAATATTACCTTTCATGTAGTGTGTTACATAGCTGTTTGTGAATGTAAAAAAGTCTGCAAAGTTTCAAAAATCAAAGTGCATAACTAATGGAGTTATTGACTCCCAAAAGAAAGAACCAATTCTGAACACCTGAAACGAGTCATTAGTAATTCCAGACTTACTTCCTGTACTAACCTACATAATTTGGTAACAAAAAACCTGCCTCTGGCCTTCACTGGCTGCTCGCGAACAACTTTGACCCGCCCTCAAACACTACACTAAGAGGTAGACCAGTCACAACAGACTGAGACATCTGACCAATCAGAGCAGAGTAGGCTCTCTGAAAGGAGGAGTTTAGAATGAATCCTTTAGAACGGATCATTGAACAAGTCGTTTTTGAGACTGGGAAATAAAGGTAATGCTGCAATTTAAATTATGAGCAAATTAAAGTGTTTTTTGACCTTGAATGCATGTAAATATATTGTATGAGACCTTTAAAACAAAATTAGGTATGTTTAAAAACCATAATAGGTGTTCTTTAAACACCTACACTTTATGCTAATTTAATATCAGTATTCATACTTTTTATTTTATTATTATTTTTAACCGACAAGGCTAATAATAATAATTTGTTCGTAAAATCGCTCGTAGAAAACGCTCTTTACCTCAAAGATCAATCGTTATTGGGAAATGAGTCCCAGGCCAGTTACCTTTTTCTGATGTCGGCATTGAGCCAACAGTGCCACACTTCTGCCGGAATCAGCGCAAATGTGCTTGCTATCTTGCTAATCAAAATATGTATTTATAAAAAAAAGTATTAAAGAATGTATAAACTAATATATATATATATATATATAAATGTATGCATCAAATGTATATACTTACACTGACCACTCAATATACAATACTCACATTAGCTTTTGAACAACATACAGTGTTTACCTTATAACACTTCTCAGTATAAGCTTATCTCAGTATAAGCTTATTAATTGTAGTGCAACTGACACTGAATTTAAAGCATATATTACGTAACTAGTGAATATGAAATAATATAAGGCAACCCTTTTACACAACTTCAAATATGAATGAACATATAGCTGTAAACTCTTAGTTAAATGTGGGCCCACACACACACTCAAAACACTCACTCACACCCCCTGATGCAGGCCTGTGTTGTTGCTCATGTGCGATGTGGCTTTAGAAATACAAACTGTCCTGTTCACTCAAATGAGCAAATCAAACCAAGTTAGAGGTAACTGAATGCTCTTGAAAGAAGCTGCTCTCCTGTGGGATACTGTTTGATGTCACAAAAGTTGTAAAGAAAAACTAAAATTCCAACAAACAATAAATCATATAAACAAACCTTTTTGTGTTTTGTGTCTGTGGACTTATAAAGCTTATCACAAATACTTTGTTTCAATATCTCTTTCACTTAAGAAAACACCCATTTATACAATTTTCCTTATGTCACTCAATTTGTCTCAGTAGACGGAAAGTCTTTTTAAACTTATGTGTATAATGTGTAAACATATGTAATATGTGCCTAAAGATTTAAGATCCAAATAGCTTGCATCGCTTCAAAATATGCTTCGTATTAGGGTTCTCCTATATAATAAACACACAAACACAGCATAACTTTTAAACAATACCCTTTAAATCAACATTATAAACACACAGATTAATTTGAGTAAAACAAATTACCTAAGACCGGTCAAAACGACAATTGTGCGGATCCACATTCACTCTCACACACACACACAACCCACCCTGCTGCAGGCCTGATTCGCCGCTAGAATTCACTGTGGCCAGGAACTCGTTGGGGCCCCTTCACTCTGCTGAGCAAACAAAATAAAATCAAAGTTATCTCAGACTCCTTATGCGATCAGTTTACAGTGTTTGAGAGCATGGATGTGTCTCCGTCCGTGAACTTGAATTCCAGCGTTGTCTGAGATCCTGATGAGCTCACAGCACTCACAAAGCTGTATCGTGATGCATTGAATTGGTCATCCAACATTGCCAGAGGACCTGTTGAGCTCACAGCACTCACAGAGCTATCTGGTGATGATGTCCAACAATCTTGTTCCAGAATAAACAAATACAACAAACTGCAGTCTTCCGCCACTCAACACGTGGTTTGAAGCCGATCAAGTCCCAGTTCCACTGTCAGCTTTTATCAACCCTTTTCTAGGTAATTATATGACATACAGGGGCAGTGGTGGCTCAGCGGCTAAGGCTCTGGGTTACTGATCAGAAGGTCAGGGGTTCAAGCCCCAGCACTGCTAAGTTGCCACTGTTGGGCCCTTGAGCAAGGCCCTTGACTCCAGGGGCACTGTATCATGGCTGACCCTGCACTCTGACACCAGCTTAGCTGGGATATGTGAAAAAAAGAATTTCACTGTATATGTGCAAATGTATAATGTGTGATATATAATTATTAATTAATTAAATTATTATAATTATAATTACAGTGGTGAACCTGAGACGTAAAACAAAAATACAGCGTGACGATACAGCGTAACGTCAAAGAATTCTACATAAACTCTTCACGCATACTTTCTCACTCACGCTCTATCGTAGTATGAGTAGTAAACCTAGTGTAAATGAACACTTATATCGCTGGAACGTTAAGGTTTTATGGTCTAAAACCCCTGTTTAAAAAAAATGTATTGCTTATTTTCGCTTATTTTGGTGAGGCAAGTGGCTTACTTTTGGCTTGTTTTTCTGGACCATGTTGCTTGTTTCTCTTGTGAGATCTGGCAACACTGCAACTGATATTTCACCCACCCCTCAGCGCAGAGTACTGTCAGTTTTAAAAGAATGTTATTAACTGATCTTTTATTTTGTTCTAACCAGTAACCTTTTGGAAAGGAGGCTGCAGAACTTCTGAACTGGAATGAAAAACTTTTGCTCAGAACGAACTGAAATGAAAAACATTTTGTTTTTAATCCCTGATCTGGAGTATCGCGTCACTCTCCGTCGTGCCTCCGCATCTCTCACGGAGCGAAAACAAGCAGCCAACTACCAATATGCGCTGATTTGTACCACGATCTGTTCTCACAGCTCACAAACTGTCCATTGAGGTGCAGTAAATGTTTGTGATGAAGCTTTTAAGCAGCGATGTCACTTAAACACCGGTGAAGAAAAACAACTCTGATAAATAACGTTAGCATCTGTGTATGGGGTTTCCCAAAGAAAAAAACACTCATGCACTCTTTTATGCCTATATAGACTTCCGAGCCCGCTGCTGTTCGCCAGGAGGTGGAGGAGCCTGCTGCCGACCGCCAGGAGGCAGCAGCCAAGGGACAGCTGAGCCAGTCCAGTGCCATCACCCGGAGGTGTTCCAGCTGGCTGAGGACCGTGTGGGCGGCATGTTCAGGAGCTGACGAGTTTTTTTTCTCTCTCTCTCTCTTGCTCTCTCCTTCTCTCGCTCCTACTTCTCCCTCTCCTCCCCCTAGAGCTGTTCCTGTTTCCTGGAGGCAGAGAAAACCATCCAGCTGGGTCGGCCGAAAGGGCAGAGAGCTGTCTGGCCTGAGTCGGTCGATGGGGGTAAGTGGTGAGCGGGGCGGGGCTGAGCGACGATGGTGCGGAGTGAGGCCGTCATGGACACCTGGGGTGAATTATCTCCCCCAGCTGTTGGTGACTGCGGTGTTGGCGGGTGAGGGATAAAGCTGCAACCAGAGCTGCAGTCGGGAGAGACACACAGAGAGAGAGAGACGCAATGAAGCTGTGTGTGTGTGATGCTGAAAAGCAATGTGTGAATAGGAAGACACTGAAAAGTGTGAAAATAAATGTTGTACATTTGGATGTGCACTCGGCTCCCACCTCCTCCTTCCCAAACGAGCAGAGGTCTGTTACAAAGTGTGTGTAGACTTCTCTAGTGACTTCATTTTTAAGTGGGGTTACATTATGTTGACCTCTGAGTCTTCATGTTGTGCTTACAACAATGGCTGGTGTTGGGGGTAATTATGGCAGCTTGAGGACTGATCTACTATAAAATAAATAGTTGATACATACACACATTTTCAAAGATACACATAAGAATGGAACACTTGTTGGACTGAAATCTCTTGCTTGATTTGTAGATGTGCTTGTACTTACATATTGTTACTGTTATTACTATGGTAATTAAGAATAGTAATTTGTGTAACACGGACACTGTAAAATAAAGTTTTACCCTTATTTTTATACTGAGAAGCGTGAGGAAGTTCAACAGAATAAAATCTTGCATGCAGAAATCATTTTAAGTTCATGTAGCTTCTCAAAACCGAAAATAAAAATGAGGATGTAAAACAGAGAGAAAAGAAGCACTGAAGAGCAATGGTTAGACAATAGATGACTGATACAGACAGCTTTTCATTATGTATTAACCATAAACCACTGCTGTTATGCCATAGGACAAACATACAGGTGCATCTCAATAAATTAGAATGTCGTGGAAAAGTTCATTTATTTCAGTAATTCAACTCAAATTGTGAAACTCATGTATTAAATAAATTCAGTGCACACAGACTGAAGTAGTTTAAGTCTTTGGTTCTTTAAATTGTGATGATTTTGGCTCACATTTAACAAAAACCCACCAATTCACTATCTCAAAAAATTAGAATACATCATAAGACCAATAAAAAAAACATTTTTAGTGAATTGTTGGCCTTCTGGAAAGTATGTTCATTTACTGTATATGTACTCAATACTTGGTAGGGGCTCCTTTTGCTTTAATTACTGCCTCAATTCGGCGTGGCATGGAGGTGATCAGTTTGTGGCACTGCTGAGGTGGTATGGAAGCCCAGGTTTCTTTGACAGTGGCCTTCAGCTCATCTGCATTTTTTGGTCTCTTGTTTCTCATTTTCCTCTTGACAATACCCCATAGATTCTCTATGGGGTTCAGGTCTGGTGAGTTTGCTGGCCAGTCAAGCACACCAACACCATGGTCATTTAACCAACTTTTGGTGCTTTTGGCAGTGTGGGCAGGTGCCAAATCCTGCTGGAAAATGAAATCAGCATCTTTCAGCAGAAGGAAGCATGAAGTGCTCCAAAATTTCTTGGTAAACGGGTGCAGTGACTTTGGTTTTCAAAAAACACAATGGACCAACACCAGCAGATGACATTGCACCCCAAATCATCACAGACTGTGGACACTTAACACTGGACTTCAAGCAACTTGGGCTATGAGCTTCTCCACCCTTCCTCCAGACTCTAGGACCTCTGAAAAGAGGACTTTGGAACACTGGGCAACAGTCCAGTTCTTCTTCTCCTTAGCCCAGGTAAGACGCCTCTGACGTTGTCTGTGGTTCAGGAGTGGCTTAACAAGAGGAATACGACAACTGTAGCCAAATTCCTTGACATGTCTGTGTGTGGTGGCTCTTGATGCCTTGACCCCAGCCTCAGTCCATTCCTTGTGAAGTTCACCCAAATTCTTGAATCGATTTTGCTTGACAATCATAAGGCTGCGGTTCTCTCGGTTGGTTGTGCATCTTTTTCTTCCACACTTTTTCCTTCCACTCAACTTTCTGTTAACATGCTTGGATACAGCACTCTGTGAACAGCCAGCTTCTTTGGCAATGAATGTTTGTGGCTTACCCTCCTTGTGAAGGGTGTCAATGATTGTCTTCTGGACAACTGTCAGATCAGCAGTCTTCCCCATGATTGTGTAGCCTAGTGAACCAAACTGAGAGACCATTTTGAAGGCTCAGGAAACCTTTGCAGGTGTTTTGAGTTGATTAGCTGATTGGCATGTCACCATATTCTAATTTTTTGAGATAGTGAATTGGTGGGTTTTTGTTAAATGTGAGCCAAAATCATCACAATTAAAAGAACCAAAGACTTAAACTACTTCAGTCTGTGTGCATTGAATTTATTTAATACACGAGTTTCACAATTTGAGTTGAATAACTGAAATAAATGAACTTTTCCATGACATTCTAATTTATTGAGATGCACCTGTATATAACATCATAATGTTAATTTAGAAATACTGTATATTAAATTATGCTTGGCCTTTGATGGTAGAGATGACAAATTACCCTTTTTATTTGAATTCTTATAGGGCAGATTAACCTGGATTAACTGATTAATGAGAATGCTGAACATAAGATCATTTCAAGGCACTGTCATAATTATTAACCAAATTTAAAACTCCAACCATTTTCACATTTGCTTATTTAATATTTTATAAATCTTTAAACTAAAAAAGAAATGAGTGTGAAGCAGACACACTTGGAATTGTAAATAAATTCACTGTTCCCTTTAGTATATTTTTCAGTATATTTTTTATATAAGTAAGCTCTTATTACTGTAATACACACCTGGAACCAGAGGGATGTGTTGTGTTTCACTGATATGATTCACAATTTCTAAACTATCAACACTACCAGTCAAAGGTTTGGCCACACTTGACTGAATTTATGGGTGTTACTTTACGCCATGTGGACTTAAAATAAAAATAAATAAAAAAATAAATAATTAAATAATAATAATAATAATAATAATAATATACATATATATATATATATATATATATATATATATATATATATATATATATATATATATAATCTTAAAACACACTTTATACACTTTGATCCTCGTTAAATATGGAAGGTAAATAGATAGGTTATGCACTTTTTTTTCTTGCTTAATACAGTTGATTCTTCTGCCTTAAGGCAGATTGTTCTTTCTTGTTCTTCATTCAATGTCTTTTAACTTTTCATGTTTGTCTCTTAATGTTCGGTGGATTCGTGATCTAACCAAACGTAAAGCTTTATTTTTATTCTGCAGTTCCAAAAGAAGAGATGTCTATTTCTTTACAAGAAACTCATTCTAGTGTTAATGATGTATTATTTTGGTCAGCTCAATTGGGAGGTAAAATTTTATTTACACATGATTCTACACATTCTGGTGGAGTTATGATTTTACTTAGTCATAACTTTAATGGTAATATTCTGAAGTCACACTTTTCTTTAGAGGGAAGATGGATAATAGCTGTTATTCAGTCCGCGGAGACTATTGTCAGGCCTGAGCTGAACAGTATTCTTTTCCAAAGTTTGTCCACGAAACTTTAGTTTTAAATCTGAAATTTCCTTCAGCTGCATTTATTGTGGGATAGGATTTTAATGAGGCCCCTGATTATATATTTAGATAGATTTCCACCAAGACTCAATGTTAATAATCTTAATATAGTTCTAAGTGATTGGATGCTTACAGACACATCCATAGAAGCAGCGTTTCATCATTTACATGGCTCAAAGCAGACATGTCACAAAAATCTAGGATAGACCTGTGGCTTGTTTCTGACTGGCTAGTTTCATTTATTAATTCCTGTACTATTTCTCCTGCCCCTCTAACTGATCATGCTTGTATAGACCTTCTAGTTCTCGGAGACAGCCAGGATACTAGAAACTAAATAATTCTTTCTTATAGTATTCTTGATATTTTTTAGGTATTATGAAAATTATTGAAGTTTCTAAAACCCAATCAGACTCTGCAATGACAAAGTGGGAACTATTTAAATATGAGAAATTCTCTATTCAGTTTGGCAAGGGAGTCAAGAAGCTCTGTGAATATAAAGGTGATAAATCATATTTTGCATCTATCCTCTCCTAGTGAACAGGACAAGGAGAATTTGTATTCACTGAGGGAAGATCTTAATGTTCTTTATGCGGAGAAGGCCAAAGTTGCATTTTTCAGATCAAGGGCAAAGTGGTTAGAATTGAGAGAAAATAATTCTGCATATTTTTTTAATTTAGAAAAGAAAAGAGGAGACTCCAGAAGGATTTCTACCCTTTACATTGATGGTAATTTGACATCTGATGAATATAAAATCTCAAAGTTTGTATCTGATTTTTATCAGCGTCTTTATACTTCTTCTTTTCACTCAGCAATTTCCAATCAATTGTTTTGTAAAGTGAAACGTTTTTAAAGGAACGCAGACACTTTATTTAATTATTTTCTTTTAAAAGTCTTATGAAGGAAACAGCTGCTGTTGTCGTTTCTATGGTAACACCACCACCATTCATTTACGAACTCCCATGGATTTAAAGATTCTACAGATCTTACTACTGATTTCACACTGATGGATTCTCGGAGCTCAAGGTAGGTTGTTATTTAAATACTTTATTAGTTAATAAAAAGTATGTAAAGACATTTTGAATGTGATGTTTAATTCTGAAACACTATATTTTCTTATGGATTCTAAGGAATTTAAGCCTATTGTCTCTTAACTTGTTCAACTGTAAATGAACCAGTTAAACATATTCAGACAATCAGTTCCCCCTAAAAACAGAATGAGTGACAGATTTTCAAGGTATGTTCAATAATTATATATTTCGTGCTATGTTTATGTATCCTCACATTTATTTTATTATTATTTCATGAATTTCATGTCGGCATAATAAATTATTTTCATTTATTTAACTTTTCCCGATTTCCATCTATGTGAGTTGGAAGCTTGCGAATTGGTTTGATAGGCAATACCGATCACCTGTGCAGATTTACATAGTAGGTTAGTTCATTACCTCATTACTGGTTCTCAAGGTAAAAAATAAATAAAAAAAACATTTGCCAATAATTAATGTTGAAAATGTATCAATCCATACATTTGTAAAAAGGGATAATTTTCTATCCGTTCCGGAGTGGAACTTCAATTAATTGCCCTTGAAGGTCTCTGCGTTGTTCTGTTTTTTCTGAGCACTGAAGTAAAGCAATTAATGTTAATTCACACATTTGATTCCGTTATTCACTTTATCTGACTCCAATTTTATATTAATCTGACTCCAATTTTAAGTTGACCTCTAATTTATATTTAAGCTCTAATTAATTTCTGATCATTCTTTTAATTGAACATTTTTATGTTATTGATTACTCTAAATCCTCTTCTATTCATTGTCCTTTCGATCTTTGGAGACTTACGCTGGCCGTTATTAAATTATGTAAACCTCGGATAGCCAGTTCCGTTCTTAGTCAGCGGTTGTAGGGTTAACTAATATCGTCTGGTTTGGCTTGTCTCATAACCAGACGATATTGCCGCTTAGTCACGTACATACAACTTGCTAAGATGGGCGGTGAGCAGTGACAGAGAGTCTTTAAATGGCTTTCTCCTACCCGGTTGTCCTGAGTGGTTTCTCCTATATTTAAGCTCCAGTATGGTCTACCCTGGTCTAATGAAATTCAAATCCTACCCGGCTGTCCTAGGTGGTTGTCCTACCTGGTTGTCCTGAGTGGTTTAAATTCAAACTGAGAGTCTTTAAATGGCTTCCTCCTATATTAAAGCTCCAGTAATGATTTTGGAGGAATTCAGAATAAATCAAATAATAACAATTTATTTGTATCCTATTTAGGTAGGATATAAAACATTGTTTCAGAAATTAAAATCAAAGCCAATTTCACATGATCAGAATAAACAAGCATTACTAAAAATAAAAGACAAGTCAAAGAAACATACCTGACAAAACTACATGCAGCGGTACAGCATGGGAGATCTGCTTACAGATTCCTGGTGATAACGACTACACACATCAATTGTGCGGGAGATCTGCTTACAGATTCCCCGAGCTTCCTGCCAACTTTCCTTAAATATCTAGACAGAATAAACATTGTGTATCAAACGGTATTATCCTTTGAACAATGAGAATTTGGGGGTGAATGGGTTCTTGACTTCCTGGGGTTTAACCTTGTTTACATATAGGAGATCATTTCAGTTGTAGGTCAAGGAGGGGGATAGACCTCCAGAATTATGCAGTATTTGGCAAAGACCTTATAACTTTATTACCATTAGTTTTATCAACATGGGAAAGAGACCACTATACCAGTCGCACAGAGACCTCTTAAATGATATCAAACACATACGGTTGCATTATTTGTTTTCATGGTATTTGTTATATTTTTACATATAAATCTTGTCTTTGTGTTGGTCCAGAGCTGTTGAAGGGGAGAAGGGGGAGAGAGAAGGGGGGGCAGCAAGGTGATTTGCAATTTATCACACTGTGGTGATATTCAGGTGAAGATTTCAGCTTTGTAAAACAATGCAAAAGCGATTTGCAATTTATCACACGTGGTGATATTCAGGTGTAGATTTCAGCTTTTGTGAGAGAGTTTTATGACGTTGGTTCTCACAGAGCCTTTTAGGTGTAGACATTCCGGTGCCAGCCTTACACATTATACAGAAATATATTCAAAGAAAGGCAGTTTTACATTTAAAAAACCTTTTAGTACACAAACTGCTTGCCTTCCAGCATGGTGCATGGAAGGCCTGAGAAACATCAGCCAGCTCCAGTAAGAAGGTACTGTATGTATAATAATTTCTGTTTGCTTGTGTAATGACATGTGTTATTTTAGATTGTTAGACATTTTGACAGTCGTGTGATGATAATAATTGGTTATTTCATTAAATGTAATTGGAGACAGCATCATAGTAGTTTTTGAGTAGGCCTATAAATGTAGTGAGCAAGCTTAGAGCAGGTGCTAGAACATCCTAGCTCATTTGTGAAGTTCACAAGTTATTTGTGTAACTGACAAAGTTGATATTGAATATTGGGTACTTTAGTGTCAGCGCAAAAATGTTCACCTGCAAAATGTGCTCACAAAATTGTTCTACAATCCAGGCATATGTAAGGCACATGCGACTAAACATGCATGTCTCTCATGCATCTTTTAAGCACGTTACCTAATTGTAACAACATTTTTGTAAAGTTTGAAACTCTCAAAGCTCACACTTAACGACAGAAAGATGGCAAATCAGATCTGAGGCAAGTGTTGTTTGCCACATTTGATTTAGCATGCCACATTAATTTGTGTAGTGTCAAGTATGAGAATTTGAAGAAACTTGAAGAAAATCTGTCATCTCAAAACACACATCAGAGAGGGGAAATCCATTCCTTGTCCATTTCGACAATGTGATAAATCCTTTACAGTTTTGTCCACATTCACATCTCATATATCTAGGAAACACAAAGATTCTTCTGAGGGAAATCTGTCTGAGTCCATTGTAAATCCTGCCTGTTATTCTGGGTATATAGAACAGCAGTTTGATACGCAGCTGTTTGCTCAAAGCAACACTGAAAGTACTGAGGAATATATTTTACCAGATATTGTTGCTGAAGCCCAGTTTTGAGAAGTGTTGCCCTGTTTTATTTGAAATTGCAAAGCAAATAGCTGCTTCCATCATCTGGCATACAAACAATTGTAGAACATTTTCAAGAGCTTCATGAGATAAGCCAGTCACATTTACTTTTCAAGATGAAAGAAAAATTGATTATACTTGGAGTTCAGGAAGAAGACATAAATGCAGTTATTGGTGTCTTGAAACGTAAAGATCATTTTTATGCTTGCAGTTCTCATATGCTTAAAACTGACCAAAGAAGGAAAACAGTTTTCAAGAGTATGTTTAATTACATTGATCCAGTACCAATTTGTCTTGGCAGAATGTTGCTGGTAAATAATGATTTGTGCAGTATGTGCCAATTAAACAAACAATCGAATCTCTCTTTCAGATGAGGTCTGTTGTGGGGCAGCACAAACAAGTTCAAATTTCTGTCTGATCTAGTAATGTTCTTTGAGATGTGTGGGTTGGCAAGAATATGGCTGAAAATGTGTTTTTCAAAGAACAGATCTCACCATTTACTTGATCTTGAATCAGGATGCTTTAGAAGTAGCAAACCCTTTGGGTTCTGGGAAGAAGCACAAGATACTTTCTGTATATGCCACACTTGCAAATATTGCACAACACAGTAGATCAAGCATTGACCAAATGCAACTTGTGCTGCTTTGCAGGGAGAAGGATTTCAAGTATTTTGGACAGAATTTAGTGCTGGGTCCCTTGGTCCAAGACCTTAAAGATCTTAAGATAAGTGGTATTACTTTGCCAGATGGACAGGTGTGCAAGGGAACATTATGCGCCATTGCCAGGTATAACCTGGGGGCTCATAATATTGGAGGGTTTGTTGAACATTGTAGTAAGAGTATGCACTTCTGCAGATATTGTGAGATAGAGAAGGCAACATTTCCTTTCAGCCAAAGGCTGTATTAGAACAGTGCAATCATACAGTGATTTTGCACAGGCTTAGAGTTGCGGTCGATCATCATATGGCCATGGAGGTGTCAAATTTAACTCCATATTTAAGGAGCTCACATATTTTCATGTGTGTCAGCCTGGGTTACCTCCATGTATTGGCCATGATCTTTTTGAAGGTATTGTGTCATCTGATTTGGCAGTATATATCAAGCATCTTGCAATAGCAGAGAAGAAATTCACATATCAAGAATTGAATAGACGCATCAATTATTTTAAGTACTTTTGCAATGATGCCAACAATAAGCCTTGTGAGGTTCAATCTGGGAGTGGAAAAACTCTCTGGCAGTGCAAAACTGGTGCTTGCTTAGTCTTGATTGGAGACAAAATTGTGAATCCTGGTGATGACAATATATGGCATCTTGTTTTACAACTGAGACAGATAACAGACCTCATATGTGCACCAGCTATCTCTGTTGGCCAGATAGCGTATTTAAGAATTTTAATTGAAGAGTATTTATTTTTTCAAATGCAAGCCTTTCCTGATAATCCACTAAAGGCCAAACACCATTTCATTATCCATTACCCAGAGCTGATTGTCCACTTTGGCCCTCTCATCCATCTGTGAACACTAAGGTTTGAGAGCAAACACACATATTTCAAACAGTGTGCCCGGAAATTACACAACTTTAAAAATCTCTGTGGAACCCTGGCTGAAAGGCATCAACTTTTACAGGCTTTTCTCAGTGCTGGCAACTTCTTCCCACCAAATTTGGAAGTGGAAAAAAGCACAGATTGTTTTTAGGAGACTACAATGATGACATTAAACAATCAGTTTATCATCTGACCTTTGAACCTGTGAACTCTCAGATAGCACACAAGGTTACGGTAAAGGGAACAAAGTACAAAAAAAGACATGTTTGTTGCAATTGGTGAAGGTGATGAAGGGTTTGTATTTGGACAGATCAAAGTTGTTCTAATCCAAAAGGGTTCAGTAGTTTATTTAATTACTGAACAGTATCAGGCTGATCAATACTGATCTGTTCACTGTCATGACATGAGTGTTTATTGCCTTGCACCAATGCAGAGGACGTGTTAACCATGAGCATCTACTTGATTACTACCCTTAGTACATAGTCCATGGCATCCCACTACTAATTCTTCATCATTTTTTCCTCTCTTTGTAGAGCCATGTCCACCTTAGATGATGAGCTAATAGACATCACTCTGAAGGCTTTGCCAAACATTGATGAAGAGACCCATGTAAAGCTTATTTCTACACTAAAGAAGTGTGGTGTAGAATGTAAAGGAGACTTGCAGTAAATACGTCAAAAGGACATTGATTGCCTCTTACCAGTTATTCAACTTCGCAAGCTACTGGAGGCATTTAGATTAGGTAATTATGTACACCAATCATGTTTGTTTTACCTAGCATGTTAGCCTGCAGAGCATGTTTTATATACAAATATTTATATTTATATTATTGTTTAATGATTAAATTATTTTATTTTATTTTTTTCAGAGACAGAGACTGTGTCTCTGCAGTTGATTTATTGCCCTTCACTGATTCAGAATCAGAATCAGAATCAGAATGAGCTTTATTGCCAAGTATGCTTACACATACAAGGAATTTGTCTTGGTGACAGGAGCTTCCAGTACACAACAATACAACACAGCAACAAGTCTTTTAAAAAAAGAATTACAAATTGAATAAAAAAACCATAAGGTTTCATCACATTCTGCACACAAGAGGGGACCAAGTGACATATGGATGTGTAAGATTTCAGCATCGGATCCCACCTGAAGAAACTGAACAGACATTGGAAAAAAAGCGACTGAGACTAGAGGAAATGTACAAAAAAGGAGGGCATGGGTGGAGTGGAAAGAGCAGAAGTGATGAATACAATGGAGGCTACAAACTGCTGTCAACCACAGTATATTAATGCATCACCATCCCCCTCCATTGAAGAAGTCAGGAGCCAATGGCCTTATCTTTTACATTTAAAGCCCATCTTTACTAATTTTTAACTCCTAACTGACATAAATGTTCTGTGCTCACTGTAGCTTTCAATGGGTCAAAGTGAAAGATCAATCATTGAATACTTTAACAAATCAAATGATCTAAATGTCAAAGCTGTGTTCTCTCAGTCTCATGCTAAGGATGTTGAGGTGGGACTCCATGTTGTGAAGTTACTGATGGCACACTTTAAAGAAAACACCGAAGGACTACTGTTTTTTGCTGATGTAAGTAATCTGTTCTTTTCTGTACACCTCCAAATGTTCTTTTTAAATTGAATGTTTATTGGTTTTCAGAGGTATTATACATACAAATTGACACAAGTTAAGAGTAATGGAGAAATTGTAACACCTCCATATGTTATTCTAACAAGTATTTTATTCCCTACAGGCATCTGCCAGTGCAGTAGATATTGAAAGGACCCTTAGGAAGTCCTTGTCTCATACTGCTTGGTATGCGCACTATTATTAAGGAATTAGGGAAGTAATAACAGAGTGATTGAACCAGACTGACCACATGACTTATTCCTGCACAGTGTGTTGCCTGTTCAACTGTATTCATCATGGTAATTCACTTAGGTTACCACAAAATTATGTTTTCTATGATATATTGTTTAAAGTTTCAGGTAGACCAGATCAGGTCTGCATTGAGCATTGGATGATCAGCTTTGAGGGACAGGTCATTTGTGAGAGCATCCAACCTACATTTTTGACAGGTGTTTTCAGTGTACTATATTTTCAATGTACAGTACCAGGAGGAGGCATGCTGTATACTGGAATTCATTCAGAGGTAAGAAATGACCTATTCACCTCCACTTCAACTTTCATTTGGCAATCAAGTACATATCATTAAAAAATGAATTAAAGCTGAAGTGTATCATTTCACACACACACACACACTTACATTGTCACCTATAGTCAAACATGTAGTCACTCCAATTCTCACAATCTTTTGACACAAACTCTCATGCATTCATTGTGACTGTCATGATGACTTAAAGGGCAAGTCTTGTTTTTGCTAAAAAAAAATTTAAGCTGATTTATGTGAATTATGTAAATTAAAAACCACACAATCACTGTTAGACAACAGTAAGGAGCTGGCACCCCTACAGCCAGCAAAATACTGTATTTTTTCATTTACAGTACTCTACTGATTTATTATAACACAACAAAACACTGTTTATTCAAAAACGGTACAACCACTGTAGTAAAAAAGTTAAGAGCTGGCACCCCTGCTGCTATTCTATTATAGCTATTCTGGTCTGCAGTGCCTAATTACCTGGGTCAGAGATGGTAAAGAGTTTCCTTCTGATTCAACATCAATTGAGGAGATGGCTGATGGAGACTGGTACTACCAGATCCACTCCCATCTGGAATACATCCCCAACCTGGAGAGACCCAGCATTCTTTATGGGGGGACAACATGTGATGCTTTGTGATGATTATGAAAGTCCAAACAGAGCAGATGTTAACTCAAAGTTAACATCTGCTCTGTTTGGATTTTCATAAGCATCACATGTTGTCCCCCCACTGCAGACCAGAATAGCTGGCTGATTCCCATCTAATTTCCTATCATACTTGATAATGACTTCTGGTTGTGGAGTTGTCCCTCGTCATACAGTGAACATAAGCACCACACGTTGTCCCCCCATGAAGAATGCTGGGGCCATTGTGGCAAACCAGTTTTCTCAAATAAACATTCCCCCCAATGTTCACACATTCTTCCCCATTCAAAATATCAAGGAAAAGGTTTATTCTGTCAGCATCCCTGCTGTAGATGCATTTCAGGGTGCTCACCATTTATGCCTGAATACAATAAAGGCAGAGACATTATTAAATTAAGGCATTCAACCAGCCAAAGTAGTGGAGGTGCAAAGGCCCCCCTCCGCTGTGTCACTGGTTGTGGGGCAGTCGGCAAAAGTAAGCCAAGCGCGCCATCTAGTTGTTACAGGTTGTGCTACTTGCAAGAGTCATGCATTAATTCCTCTGTCTGTCCATCTATCATGATAATAAGTTGTGGTTGAGGGCGTTTCGAACTGGGTACTTTGAACGATAGAGCATGGTTATGTAATTCAATTCAGATGGGCTCAGCCAGTATTCAGTGGGGTTGTTCAGACAGATGTTTCTGTTCGGGAAGCCCCATTTTTGATTTGGGGAATTCACTGTCTCTTAGAAAAAGGTGCAATAAAGGAGATTCCCCCTTCTCAGAGAGATTGCGGCTTTTACAGCCGTTATTATCTGGTCCCAAAAAAAAAAATGGCCGTTTGCATCCCATTCTGGATTTGAGACATTTAAATTTCATCCTAATGAAATGTCAAATCAGAATTCTGACGCAGAAACAAATAATGTCACAAGTACAGCCGGGGGTCTGTTTTGTGACAATAGAGGATGCTTATTTCCATATTCAGATTGCGCTGAACAGAACAGGCATTTTCTCAAATTCGCTTTTGGGGGCAAAGCATACCAAATTTGCGTCCTTCCATTTGGACTTGCACTGGCACCACGCACTTTCGCAAAATGCATGGATGCAGCACTATTGTGTTTGAGGCTTCAAGGCATCTACGTTTTGAATTAACTGGCGGCGGCCATGTCGTGGAACTCTGCCTCGGCGGCGGCCATGACGTGGAACTCTGCCTCGGCGGCGGCCATGACGTGGAACTGCGACAGGCATCAAGGAGGAGATCGGCTCACTTAACCCCACCCTAAAAATGTCCTTGAGGGTGACCACATTAAAATCCACCTGGCCGGCCAGAGCGCAAAAGTCCTCTACATAATCCTCCAGGGGACGATTCCCCTGACGTAGCCGTATGAGCTTAACTGCTGGGTTCATAGTTGGTCAAGTATTCTGTAACGATGCTGGCACTGGCAATGACGATGACGAAGACGACGATGATGATGAGATGAAGAACCCAAGTGCAGTTTATTTACAAACGTGATAACCAATAACCCTAACTACAAACGTGAAACATAAAACATGAACTTTACTATGGCTTGACATAAACGTGGATTGACTTAAACATCTACAATCACATTCAATACTTGACTAACAACAATGGTGAACATGAGGGCTTAAATACATGGACATGGGGGAACATAAACCAATGAACAAACAGAACTGATAACAAGCTAATTAAACAATAAACCAATAAAAACATGACACATGAACATGGAGGGAAAACAGGAATCACATGACAAGGGAAACAGGAACTAAACATTTCAAAATAAAAGACATGAATCAACAAAATACACATGACAAGTATGTAATCCAGTAAACATTTCTGCAAAAACCTGTTAGATGATAAGTGATTGATTGTTCTAGGGGAAAAGTATTAAAGTTTATAAAGTCAGGTACTGTGAAAATTTGCCTCTAATCTTGTAAATCCATGTGTGCTGCAACTTCTTTTTCAAAAGTGAACAGCAAATCTTCACTCCCAGCTGATCCACTGTATGATTCAGTCAGGCCATATTCATGATAACCTGCAATTTAGTGGTTTACAATTTAAAATATTTGTGACATTTTTTATTTTATTTTTATTTTTTTTTTATTTATCCATGTTTTTGAAATTGTGTTAATAAAAAATAAAACAATGTCCTTTAAATTTACAAGTGAACTGGGCCATGTATATTCAATTATTCTTGTAAAACCCTTTTGAATTTGTCCTAAACACCTACAAATATTTAAAATATATTATTGACTGTATATATCAGTGAATAGTATTCTGTAAATATTCTGTTTAGCCATTTCAAGGTGTGCAAATCAAATGCAAATGTAAAATAACTTCCTTCTGGTCCAGTTCTGCTTTCCTTCCTGAGAAGACATCATCCAATAGATTTTGTTGTCATACCATGTAATAACAGTATCTAGATGGAACTGTAGGGCTTTATGTGGGTACAGGTTCATTTTACTGAAGTATTCCTGAATACTTAAGTCTTACACTGTATTGTATCTTTGCACAAATGTTGAAAAAAATGAATACATCGATGAGCCCCAGATTGTTCAAATCCTTTGTATTCATTTATTAACATGGTTTTAATCATGTTTATTATAAAGACTCTTTTGACTGTTCTGAATCTGGTGGCCTACAGTTTTTCTGAGCCTTCCAAAATGAAATAAATCTTAATATTCAGAATTATACTGGTGTCTGTTAGCATTTAGATAGTGACCTCTTTTTGTTGTTTAGGCTCCACCACACTATTTTTGAAATTAAACAATGAAATTAAACAAACATCAGTATAATTTCCAAAAGCAAGACCTAACATTTCAAAAGAAACAAAATGAAAATGCAATCCGTCACACTCACAGATTGATTTTCAGTAATTATCAACCTTTACTTTTAAAGATGGGGATGGTTTGGCTCAGTGGAACATTTTGATAAAGGTTGGTTGCAGACGTAGAGGTTCCACTCCAATCAGTTGTGGCATTACACCTGATATGAACATGATAACAAGCTAAAGTGCTATGGTCAGTCATGATCTTGATTTTGGTTGGATGTGTCTGAGTGGCACAGTGCTATTTTCATGCTATTTTCATTTCCAGGCTTATAGTGTTACTGTGTCCAAATGTATGTAAGACACAAGTAGAACAGAAAAGTGGCACTAATGCCAAAATGCAGTACAATCTTGTACTACACCTGGCAATAATTTTTGTTTGCATTGATTGAAACAGGTAAGATTAGATTTATTTGATATACCAAATACTATTGCCATCAAATGATCTACAGTACATTTAAATTACACTTAAATTACACATTTATTACACAATTTAGAAAGTTCCAAAGATGTAACTGAAAAAAGCAAATAGTGTTTTTTGTTTAAACAAAATCACCCAGATGCTCTTTTTTGTTTTTTATTTATTTATTTATTTATTTTTTGACTAATGCAGAATTACCTGACATTACAAAACTGATACACTTTACATATTGCTGAATTATGATGTAATTTCACAACTTTTGCAACCAGTGCTGGTCCTGGCCTTTTGGGGCCATGAGCAAAATGGCACATATTTGGTACATATTTTAATGAATTTCTCTCCTTTCTCTTTTTAAACACATTTTCATTATGGATACATTCAAGTTTTGTGCCGTGAACTTGGCTTAAAAAGTTGAATTTGTCTGCTCAGTCAAATACAACAAGTTTAAATATACAAGATTCAACAGCACTGATAATCAGGTTGTTGGTTTCACTGAATTTGGAATAAAATGGGCAGATTAGTTTAATAAAAACACTGCATGGATGAAAGAAAATTCAGAACTAATCATGAACATTTGCGAACAGTTTCGAGATGTATTCTTTCCTAAGGCAGAGCACACAGGTAAAAGGCAACTACTGCTGCAACTACTACTACTGCTACTACGTATTTATTAGATATATATGTAAATCTAATGAAACATTAGAGACATACAGGATACACTGTAAATTTACACAGACATACTGTACATGTTTGTATTGTGAGTAATATGTGATACATATAATGAATATGTATATATAGTATATAATACTTCTAAATATATAATAATGTTTGGTTTTTCTTTTTACTTCTGCAGTAAACCCAGTTATTATCAAGTCAGAAAGGGAAGCTAAAGAGAATCAGACAGCCATGCTGATGTGCAGTGCCTATGACTTTTACCCCAATCCCATCAAAATGTCCTAGTTGAGAGACAATAAATAGAGGTGCCTTCTGATGTGACCTCCACTGAAGAGCTGGCTGATGGAGACTGATACTACCAGATCCACTCCTACCTGGAATGCATTCCCAAACCAGGAGAGAAAATCACCTGTGTGGTGGAGCATACCAGCTTCAATAAACCCATGCTTTATGACTGGGGTAAGAACATAGTTGAAGATGTGAAGAATAAATAACTATTCAGTTTCTATTTGACAATTGACCATCCCAGAAAATGTCAAAAATGCCAATAAGATTTTTACTGGCATTATCACACACCAGTGACAACATTATTAGCATCGCACTAGTGAGATATTGCAGGACTAGTGACGCATTGAAAGAATAAGGTCTGTTAACACTCTTATTACTTTATTAAAATGATACCAACAAAACAACAAACACTCTCAAGAGCGATCGGACATTCGCAAGCTTTGGTCGGGAAACTCTCGAGGGTAAACATGAAAAGTTGTCTGGCTAGAGCCCTTCTATCAGCATGAACCTAAAAATGTAAGCAAAGCAAAGCATAATGCAACGGTCCCATAGACATTTTATGGGCGCTACACTGGCAGGAGGCGTTTCTTTTTTCTTTTTTTTTTTTTGGATGTCTATGAAGGAGATGCTTCAGTATGCTGAATTAACTGCTTTTGTGAGGAAACAGCTCATCACTTAATGAACTGACCACCTGTCCACTAATCTTCAACGTGTTTTACACTAAACACGACTACCTGCAGTAATTTCAGAGGACAAAGAGAAATGTTGTCCAAAGCCTACCCAAAATGTGATTTAAAAGACCTTTACACTCAGAAAGGATAGAGGGGGGTGAGGGGGTTTGAGGTGGTTGGGTCTTTTATGTGCCTTCCTCTGAAATTTTAAATGCCGCCTTACATATTTGGCCATTATACAAAGGTGCCTGGATTTGTTCTTAGCAGGCAGCAGATGCCCTAGCCCCATCACTAATCCTAACCATATGGAGTCTGTAAGGCTGAGTAGCCTGCCACTAACAACCTCAGGCATCTTTCTCCCATTGCTTACATATTTCATTCTAATGCCGACTCTGATGGTATTTTAGATAATCTTTTATTTTACAGATCCCTCTCCTCCTGACTTTGATAGGAATATGATCATTACTGGGGATGCAGGGCTGGTGTTGGGGGTGATTATGGCAGCTGGAGGACTGATTTACTATAAAAGAAAATACACAGGTTGGTATTCATATTGTATGGTGTACTGAATAATGACAGATGCAGAGAGCTGGTAGTGTTGTCTTGAAACCTCTTCCTTGTCATTAACACAGATGAAGATGAATGCGCAACAGATGTCAAGATTTTCACGGAACAATGACCCTGTCACCAAAATACACATTTTCCTTTTGTGTTCCACATAGGAAATGTCATGCTGCTGTTCTTGTTTCTGTTTACAGGCTTTAACAGACCATCTTGTTTCCTAGCTCTGCAAGCTATGTTTAGAACTGAAGAGCTGTAAAGTCTGGTCCACCGACTCCACCTATCAGCCACCAGAGGGAGCCCTTGCCTGAGTTTTAGGACTGTGCAAGCGTTATGATGCCTGTGTCTCATTTACAGTAGCATAAGTTATTGAAGTGCAGTTATATTTGACAGTTTAAAGGTGCAGTGATTTTATTTTATTTTTTTGGTATGCTGCACTGGTCCAATATACCAGCAGTCTTTTACTTATTGTGACACCTGGTGTGGAAGTAGTGTCATGCGAATAACAATGTAGGCCTAATTGAAAAAATGTACTATTTACAGTCGGCCATGATTAAATTAGTTTTAGAGAGTAAGTGATCATAAGGGGGTTACCGATAAAGTGAGTAATATTGGCTTCATTCAAAATAAAGCCGCTTTTTTTAAGGCTACTGATATGAAGAGAGACTTGTATGATCTTGTATGAGTGTATGACTTTAACACTAAAGCAGCTACTTTTAATTTCTTTAGACGTGTAAAACTTACTGAGTGCACTTTTATTTGCTGTTATAATTCTCACAGTTAACTTCTCTCTGTCTCTAAAGTTACATTTATGATTCTCAAGATATTTGGATTTAAAGGACTGAAAGCATGCCTAACTGGTGGTGGTTGAGGAGATTCCCCCTATACTATGTAGAGTGCTTTGAGTATCTAGAAAACTGTTATATAAATGTAATTAATTATTATTATTATTATTATTATTATTATTATTATTATTATTATTATGAACATCTTAAAGATCTTCAAATTAAATGACTGTTGTTGATATATACACTACCGGTCAAAAGTTTTGAAATACTTGACTGAAATGTTTCTCGTGATCTTAAAAATCTTTTGATCTGAAGGCGTATGCTTAAATGTTTGAAATTATTTTTGTAGACTAAAATATAATTGTGCCAACATTTTAATTTTATAATGAAATAAATGTATATTTAATAAAAATAAAAATAAAAAGTTTTTGAAATTGATGACTTGGAACAAATAATAAAGAAAAGCATCCAACAAGTGCCCAACATAGATGGGAACTCCTTCAATATTGTTTAAAAAGCATCCCAGGGTGATACCTCAAGAAGTTAGTTGAGAAAATGTCAAGAGTACATGTCTGCAAATTCTAGACAAAGGGTGACTATTTTGAAGATGCTAAAATATAACACAGTTTTGATTTATTTTGGATTTTGTTTAGTCACAACATAATTCACATAGTTCCATTTATGTTATTCCATAGTTTTGATGACTACTATTATTCTAAAATGTGAAGAAAAAAGAAAAAAAAAGAAAAAAGAATATATATATGTATATATATATATATATATATATATATATATATATATATATATATATATATATATATACACACTACCTAAAAAAGGTAGTATGTGTATATATATATATATATATATATACATACACACACACACACACACACACAGTATATACTGTATATAATTTTATTGTCATTTGTTCCATTTAATATTTAGTCTATTCAGTTGGAAAACATTTTACTTAACCTTAACTTTACTTAACTTTACTGTTACATGTGTTGCATTCATACGAGCAGACAGAGAAGTAAGTTTGGAGCTGCAGAAATAGAAATAAACCTTGTGCAAATTGTCATGTGAACATTTAGCTTTATGCTAAGCTAAAATGCTATTTTTATATGCACCTGTTACCAGGCACAATATTACTTTTTTTTAAGTAAGTAAGACTTTTCATATTAGGGCAAAAATCTTATTCTTGATGATAATGTTTGTAATGATTTTCTGTAAAAATAAGTCCAGTCTTTTTGGGGTTCACTGTCTTATCTACTGCTGTTAAATGGGGTGCCCCATATCCCAACAAACAAATCCAATTCTCCAGTCTTCTATATGACCCTTCTTCGAAAGCCGCCACCCTCCCCATCTCTGAGCACCACTCCTGAAATGGGGGCGCTCCAGCTGACTTCCAACCCCTTAAAATCACTTGTCTGGTGATCATAACACTGGTTAGGACCCAATTTTTAATATGATTATTCCCTATATTGATGACCGCCCCATCGCCTAAAATACAGAGTCTGGGGCATAATGAAATCTGAGTGCCCAAAACATCACATATAAACTCTGGACCTTCAACCAAAATTCTTGGATCTTAACACCCCCCCAAAAAACATGGGTTGTGTCTCCATCTTCTGATTGGCATCGCCAGCAGGTGGGTGTGTCTTTAAGACCAAGCCTATACAGTCTAGAGGAGGTCCAATAGAATCTATGTAAAATCTTGAATTGCATAAGGTATCTGCCGCTTTAGGGGGGTGTGTGCTACTCCCAAAAACAGTACAGAGCAGGTGGCGCAGCTGTAAATACCTACAGAACTGAGATCTGGGAATCCCAAATGTTGAACCAAATTTTCAAAAATCTCAACACGCTGTTTCCTCACAAAAAGGTCACAGAGTGTAGTAATCCCCCTCACAATCCACTCTGACCAGCAGAAAAGGGACTTATTAATACTTAAATTAGGGTTCAGCCATATGCTTGAGGCAACATTTAAATAGATGTCCAAATTAAACACTCTGGACACCTTTGTCCATACCGAGTGCAAATGCAAGATAACAGGGTGTAACTTAACTTCTCCGATTAGTTTGATAGAAAGGCTTTGCAACGGCGAAATAGGGGCAAGAACTTCCTGTTCAATACAAAACCAGGGAGGGGCTCTCTCAGGTGGAAGCGACCAATAAGCCAAATGTCTGAGACCGAATGCATAAAAATAAATCAATGTAACTTATTAAAATGTAATCTAGGATGCTTACCATTCCAAATGAAGGACTTCTCTATGCTATCAAATTGCTTGAAATAAGAGAGGGGGACATCTACAGGGAGAGATTGTAGCAGGTAGTTAAATTTTGGAATAGAATTCATTTTAATAACATTAACCTTCCCAATCATAGATAAATGTAATGAAGCCCACCTGCCCACATCGCTCGAAAACCTTTTTATTAAGGGATCAAAATTAACTCTAATTAAATCAGACAAGTTTGCTGGGAATAAAATGCCCAAATACTTAATGCCCTGTTTGGGTCACTGGAAGGTGCCCGGCTGGAAAGCTGTTACTGGGCAGTACGCTGTCAGAGCCAAAGCTTCGGATTTAGACCAATTGACTCTGTATCCTGAGAACTTAGAAAAGGAATTAATAATTCTATGGAGGCAAGGCATACTGTAGATTTAATGGGGTCAGATATGAATAATAAAATATCATCTGCGTAAAGCAAAAGCTTATGCGCCATACCTCTCACCACCACCCCTGGAAAATAATCTTCCCTTCTTATCGCAGCTGCTAATGGTTCCAGGGCAAGACAGTACAATAATGGGGAAAGAAGGCAACCCTGCCAGG
Organism: Myxocyprinus asiaticus; assembly: GCF_019703515.2. NCBI lineage: Eukaryota > Metazoa > Chordata > Actinopteri > Cypriniformes > Catostomidae > Myxocyprinus > Myxocyprinus asiaticus. Next base: position 28,525,582 of record NC_059367.1, read on the forward strand.
TGCCCCTATGCAGAGTAAAATAATCTGAAATTAATCCATTTGTTTGTACCGCCGCTACCGGGTATAACGAGTCAGAGTCAGACACAGAGTGAAGATCCATGTGCAGAGATTAATAGAGAGCATAGTTAAACAGGCAGAGGTCAAAACCAGGTAAGCAATCCAGACTATGCTATAAATCAAAGACGGTAGACAAAGGGGTAAACCCAAGGAACAGGCTAAGGTCAAAACTGACAGGCAGTAGATAAAGATAAACGCTCAGAAATGCAAGACAACAGGGTGAATTGGCAAGACTTTGCAGTGAAGTGAAGCTTGAGAGGAAACTATATACACTGGGAGTTGATGAGGGAATGGAAATCAGGTGTGAGAGTTGATGGCGGGAGGAAAGGGATTCTGGGAGATGTAGTCCGGGAAGGGTTAATTCTCAGGGGAAGGGGATCTTATGCGAACAGATCGGGAGGATGTGACACTGGGTGTCTATAAAGTAACTTAATCCATCCAATAAAAGTATTCCCAAACCCATATATTTCCAAAATCTTAAAAAGATAATCCCATTCTACCATATCAAACGCCTTTTCGGCATCAAGTGAGATGGCAGCAACTGGAGTCTGATCATTCGCCACCGACCACATAATATTGATGAAATGCTTAATGTTATCAAAAGAGCTGCGGCCCCAAATAAACCCAACCTGTTCTATTTGTATAAGAGATGTCATAACTTTACTTAACTGGTTAGCCAGAATTTTTTACAATTCTTTTTACATCTAGCTGGATCAGGTAAATTGGACGGTAACTCTTACACTCACTTGGATCTTTGTCCATATAATCTTCTAACAAAAGTGGAGCCAATTCTGTAGCATAAGATATAAAAAATTCAGTGGCAAAACCATCTAGCCCCAGAGCCTTGCCTGTAGGCAAGGCCTTAATTACCTCGCCAAGCTCCTCCAATGTTGCCTCAGAATCAATATTTTTGCTCAGTCATCAGTTTAGGGAGTTCTAATGGTTCCACAATGTTTCTAATATCTTCATCAGTAGATGAAGATGTGGAACTATAGAGATCAATATAGAATTATTTAAAAGCATTATTAATATCAATGGCCGAGGTAAAAATGTCACCAGATTTCACTGATGGAATGGTAGAAAAAGACACTCCCTGCTTTATACAGTGCCTTGCAAAAGTATTCAGACCCCTGACCAATTCTCTCATATTACCGAATTACAAATGGTACACTGAAATTTCATTCTGATTGATATTTTATTTTAAAACACTGAAACTCAGAATCAATTATTGTAAGGTGACATTGTTTCTTTTGTTGGGAAATATTTTTATGAAAAATAAAACAACTTAAATATCTTGATTGCATAAGTATTCAACCCCCACACATTAATATTTGGTCGAGCCACCTTTTGCTGCAATAACTGCTTTAAGTCTTTTGGGGCTCATATGTACCAGTTTTGCACACAGTGACGAAGTGATTTTGGTTGGGTGACGCTTGTGGACTGCAATTTTCAAATAGTGCCACAGATTCTGAATAGGGTTGAGATCAGGACTTTGACTGGGCCACTGTAGGACATTTATCTTTTTGTTCTTGAGTCACTCCAATGTTGCATTGGCCTTGTGCTTGGGATCATTGTCCTGCTGAAAGGTGAATTTCCTTCCAAGCTTCAGTTTTTTAGCAGACTGAAGCAGGTTCTCTTGCAGTATTTCCCTATATTTTGCTCCATCCATTATTCTTTCAATTCTAACAAGATGCCCAGTCCCTGCTGATGAGAAGCATCCCCACAGCATGATGCTGCCACCACCATACTTCACTGTAGGGATGGTGTGTCATGAGGCATAGGAAGTGTTAGGTTTGCGCCACACATAGCACTTTGAGTTTTGGCCAAAAAGCTCTCTCTTGGTCTCATCTGACCACAAAACCTTCTCCCACATTGCAGCTGGGTCACTCACATGCTTTCTGGCAAACGCCAGACATGCTTTCTGATGGTACTTTTTGAGTTACGGCTTCTTTCTTGCCACCCTCCCATGCAAGCCAGTGTTATGCAGTGCTCTTGATATGGTTGACTGGTGCACCATTACTCCACTCCCAGCCACTGGACTCTGTAGCTCCTTCAAAGTGATTGCTGGCCTTTCTGTGGCTTCTCTCACAAGTCTTCTTAGAGTGCTGAGTTTTGAGGGATGGCCTTTTCTTGGCAGTGGCTTGGTGGTGTGGTGCAGCTTCCACTTCCTGATTATTGATCCAACTGTGCTCACTGGGATATCCAAACATTTGGATATTATTTTGTAACCTTTCCCTAATCTAAGCATTTTTATTACTTTATATCTAACTACTGTGGAAAGCTTTTTGGTCTTCATTTTCCTTCAGATTCACAGCCTGACCAATGATCCATCAACAATGGGGTTTTTTATCCAGAAAATGTGATTGCAACTTTAATGATTCACAGGCGGATACCAATGGTAAAGTAATTGTGTCCTCGTTAGGGCAATTTCTTTCTTCGGTGTAACCTGGCAGCTTCCACAGCATAGGGGTTGAATACTTATGCAAGCAAGATATTTCAGTTTTTTTAATATATATATTTCCCAACATAAAACCAATGTCACCTAACAATAATTGATTTTGAGTTCCAGTGTTTTAAAATAAAATATCAAACAGAATGAAATTTCAATGCACCATTTGTAATTCAGTAATATGAGATAATTGGTCAGGGGTCTGAATACTTTTGCAAGGCACTGTATATCTAGCCAGAAGTTTTCCTGCTTTGTCCCCCGACTCAAAGTATGACTGTCTTGCCCTGAATAGCCAAAACTCCACCTTCTGTGACAAAATAGTGTTATATCTGTATTTCCATCGTGTCAGTTCTCTGAGGCCATCAGATGACATTCGGCGCTTCAGCTCTGCCTCTGCACTTTTAATATTCCCTTCCAACTCCAAGAGTTCTCGTGCTTTGTATTTTTGATGAATGAGGCATAATGTATGATCCAACCCCTAAGAACTGCCTTAAGTGCCTCCCAAGCCACGCCCACAGAGGATACTGAGGACCAGTTGGTCTCCATATAAACATTGATTTCGGCCTTTAACATTTGTTGAAATTCAGGATTTTGCAAAAGGGATATTTTCAAGCACCAACTATATGATTTCTTTTTTCTGTATGTGGCAACACCTCTAAACTCACTAGGGCATGATCTGAGACTTCAATGTTTCAACAACAGATGAAATGAGGGACTTAGATATAAAAAAAATCTATTCTAGAATAAATCTTATGGACTGATGAAAAAAATGTATAGTTCCTACCAGATGGGTTCAAAAGTCTATAAATATCTGTAAGACCAAGATTTTTACACATCCTGTGAAGCATCAGTGTTGCTCTAGGGGGCTTACACACTTTTGCTTCACTATGATCAAGGACTGAGTCCATAGATTAAAGTCTCCTCCCAATATTATTTCATGAGGGGTGCCAGCGGCTTGCAGCATCCCTTCAAGATCTATAAAAAAGCCCTGATCATCCACATTAGGTACATAAATATTAGCCAAAATCAACCATTGCCCCTGAATTTCTGCTAAAACAATAATGACTCTTCCTAATTTATCTTTAATCTATTTGAGACATTTGAATTGTAGATGCTTATTTATCAATGTAATGACTCCCCTGCTCTTACTTGAGCCAGCACTAAAGAAAACATGTCCACCTCATAACTTCCCAAATTTTTCAGCTTCCTGCGGGGAAAGATGCGTTTCTTGAAGAAACACTATATCATATTTCTTACGTTTAAAAAAGACATAACCTTCTTTCTTTTTATAGGGTGCCCCAACCCATTCACATTCCACGTGGAGAGAGACAATCCACCCATATTAACATCTGACATTTTGACATGTTAGAAAAAATAGATTGTGTGTCAAAAATAAAATTATAAAGACCACATTGCAACATTGGTGCAACAATCAACCCCCGAACTTCCCCAGAACAAAAAAACAGAAAAAAGAAAAATGTGTGCATTAACCCCACGCAAGACAGTGCAAACCAGCATCCATCCTTCTAAACTCAAACAGTCCATGTACACCTACGAGAGCCCTCCAGACATCTTTGCCTTCAGATTGCTGTCCGGTGCTTCTATACAAATTTTGTGAGACAGAATTACACAACGGAAAATAATCTATAAAACAAACTCCAGCCAATAGGTGGAATAAACACAAAGAACATGTAGATTCATCCACATAACTGTCCCGAAGGTGTGTTCCTCCACAAAGCAAGCTCCAGCTACTAGCGGAACCAGCACAAAAAAAAAAAAAGCCGTTCAATTTCCTCGGGCAGTCAAACGAATGTTCAGTGAGCCTGCTGTTACATGAGTGCAGCAGATGACCTAATCACTCCAATGTTTTGCAAGAAATATTCCATCCAATAGGAGTCACAAGCACAAAGCACAAAGAAAGTGCAGATTCATCCACAAACTGTCCCGAAGGAGTGTTAGCCGCTAGGCGGAACCAGCACAAAAAGAAACAAAAAGACAAAAAAGCACCCAGTTTCCACAGACAGTCAGCTGAATGTTCAATGAGTCAGGCCCACTCGGCTGCATAGAGAGGATCACACAATGACTTACTCATTCCATTGACTTTATGAAGGACATCGTTTGCTGTGGGCATGTAAATATTTTGCGGCCATCCTTAGTATCTATTCTCAATTTGGCCGGGAACATCAGTGCAAAAGCGACCTTCTGTTGATGTAAGAGTTTCTTGCATTCCTTGAATCGATCACATTTCTCTCTTGTCGAATTCGCAAAGTCTGGGAACAAGAGAATGCTGTGGTTCTTCCAAGAAAGCCTTCCTTTCCTTCTCGCCTCGAGTAACACGAGATCTTTATCAGATGATCTCAGACATTTCACTCAAGTGTCCTGATAAACCAAAAGGCTTAAAAAATACACTGAGCTTTTTTTTTTTTTAAATGTAAAAATGCAGAACGTTTTCTGTGAGGGTTAGGTTTAGGGGTAGGGTTAGGGGATATAATATATAGTTTGTACAGTATAAAATACATTATGGCTATGGAGAGTCCTTGTAAACCACAAATACCATCATGTGTGTGTGTGTGTGTGTGTGTGTGTGTGTGTGTGTGTGTGTGGGCACACATGTTTGCTGTTTGTCTGCAAAGCCAACAGTCATTCACAGCAATACACAATAACCCTGCCCATACATCCATCCAGCCATCCATCTATCCAGCCAACCATCCGGTCTCTTTACCTCACTGTTCCAAAGTGCATTTCCCCCTCACACTCACATTCTCCGTATTCCCAGCATTTAGTAAAGCCACAGCACCAGCAGATGGTGAGATTGATCTTTATTACATCATTTCTTTTATTTGGAAATAATGTTACTCCTTTTCAGTTAGTATGACTATAATATGACAACAACATGATTCAACAGTTTGTGTGAGTACTTAATTAAAGTTTGGGCACAATTTTGTTAGCTCAATCTAACAAAACCTTCCTTTGGGAACATTGGGGACATCCTCAACTGAAATGCAATTCATAAATGTGTAAATACTGTTGTATACAATAAAAAAAAGTACTCTTTTAGGGTTAGGGTTAGTAGTCCTTATAATTAGCTTTATGTTGAAAACGAGTCTGTGGTATATCCCATTTATATAGCAAGTAAACGTGTTAAGAATTCTTTAGTCTTTATATTATCCCTGTGCTGATGCAACAAGATGTGTTTGCCCTACTGTATATACACAGGTCTACAAAATGGTGAAGAAAAAAAATAGGTTTTTCTAAGTCTAATACTTAAATATCGGCAAATCTGTCCTTTTAAATCTAGCCAGGTGTTTGCTCAGTTGTCTCTTGGAATAGTTAAACAATGGTAAACATGGCAACTTGGGCAGCCACTTATGCTCTATAGGGTGGATCCTTTTAGCATGAATAGATTAGCAGGACATCATGTGGTGTAAAAATGCAGACCCTTGCCCTCTGTGCGCATGTTTGCATGAACGTGGATGTGGGAGTCTATGTGTTATAGGGTTGCACGAGTAGACACTGAGACACCAATGATAGAGGATCACGTGGCTTCTCTTGGCCCTTCTAAGTGTGTGTCAGTATAAGAGAAAGTGTTTAATAAAGATTACTTTAAAGTGATGTGTGTCCTTTTTTCTGTTAAAATACTTTCTCCTATTCCAGCTTAGTATGCCAACATGATCACACATGAAGTCGGAATGTAGCTTTTGAATGTTCCAGTACCTTGACAGCAACCCTATTATACCAAGTCACTAACAAGCAGCATCTCCCATCAGACATTTTAGCATTTTCAGGAATGTTTGCCTTCTTTTGTGATGCAACCGGTAGTGCATTGCATCAGCCATGTGGGATACCCACGTTCTTGCCCCACACTGAATCCATCCATCCAGCCTTCCAGCCATCCATTCTCTTTACCTCACTGTTCCACAGTGTATTTCCCCCACACACTCACATTCTCCATATTCCCAGCATTTAGTAAAGCCACAGCACCAGCAGAATGTGATTTGGAGAGAGAAATGTTGAGAAAGTTGTTAAGAGGTGCCGTTTTGAAAGAGCTAGTTGAAGGGAATGCAAAAGAGTGGGAAAGCGATACACTGGTCATTTGCATGTGCCTGTATGTATGTGCATGACAGAGAGAGAGAACTTTGTATTGCTTTGGCATTACTGTTTTAAAACTGTCATGCAAATAAAGCTAAATTTAATTTAATTGAATTTAATTGAGAGAGAGAGAGAGAGAGAGAGAGAGAGAGAGAGGTTTAACAAATATTTAATATATAATTAAATTCTTTCCATCAACATCATATTCAAATTTCTACAAAAATAATTGAAAATACAATACATAATTTCCAGACCTGTACAAAATAACACTTTACATTAAATTTTTAAAACCAACATTTCATCCTCCCCAACCTCACACAAAACTCATCCCACAGACCATACAGTAGAAAAATCTAAAATATTATTGACTAATTTAAAATAAGCATACTCAATTTTAATACGAGCAGCCACCATCCCTTTCAGGGCTCTTTCTGTATCAAGCTTCACCAGTACCTAATATCTTATTTTTCCAAGTCATCCAAATTGCCATCTTGGCTGATCCCAACAGGAAATTTAATAAACATTATTTTCTCCTTTCATGGACTTTATACTTTGGACCACTGATAAAACATTGATAAGAAAATTACTCGCCTATGCTTTCAAAACAGGTCCTCAAAAAATTTAAAATACGAGTCACGTGACGCCATGTGAGACTCGGACTTGTGAAAGGCAAACTCTGCGCACTTTGCTAGTTTTAACACTATTAATGACATAAACCGGTGAGATTCGATACACGTTCCATAACTGTTTTAGGAGGACAATATGTCAAAGAATTAAAAATCCTCAGGCTCTGGATACATTAAAAGACTCTTACGTGCTCAAGCTGACACCCCTGAGCAGGCCCCGAGCCCGGGAGTCGATTTGGTTGGAGAAATTAGGGAAATTCGGTGAGAAATGTTGAACATGTCGGCAGTGCTGACTAAGGTCGTTGCTAACTTGGAGGATCTTGCTGTAATACATCGATCGATCACTGCCATGGAGACGAAATTCATTGAGGTGGTAACAAGAGTGGGAGATGTCGAGAAACGGATCGATTATCTGGAGTCATAGAAGAGGGAATAATCTGCTAATCTGTTAGCGACCGAGGTTGATTTGGAGCGTGTCTCGAAGAAGTTGGAGGACATGGTCAACCGTTGCCGGCAGAATAACGTCTGAATCATCGGAATTGCTGAGGCTGAAGAGGGTCAGGATATGGTGAAATTCCTGGACGGGCTCGTTCCGAATCTGCTTGACATAACAGGCCATAAACTGGAAATCGAGCGAGCTCACAAGGTTCCGGCTCAGCAATCTGCTGAGGGAGACAGGCCCTGATCAATTCTGACCAAATTTATGAGATCATCCTATAAAGATCTTGGGTTGTGTGAGGTGAGGAGTAAAGGAAGGCTTTTTTTGAAGAAGCACAGCATTTTCTTTTTCCTGGACTTTGCGAATTCGATGAGAGAAACGTGATCGATTCAAGGAATGCAAGAAGCTCTTACATCAACAGAAGGTCGCTTTTCCGCTGATGTTTCTGGCCAAATTGAAAATAGATGCTATGGGTGGCCGCAAAACATTCACATGTCCCCAGCAAGCGATGTCCTTCATAAAGTCAATGGAGTAAGTCATTTTGTGGTACTCACGCTGCAGCTGAGTGGACCTCACTGAACATTCGTTTGACTGTCTGAGGAAACTGAGAACCTTTTTTTTGTGCTGGTTCCACCTAGCGGCTGGGGTTTGTTTTGTGGAGTAACATACCTTCGGGACAGTTATGTGGCTGTATCTACACATTCTTTCTGTTTATTCCGCCTATTGGCTGGAGTTTGTTTTATAGATTATCTTTTGCTGTGTAATTCTGTCTCACAAAATTTGTATAGAACCACCAGACTTGAGCAATCCAACAGCAAAGTTGTCACGGGGGCTCTTGTAGGCGTACATGGACTGTTTGAGTTTAGAGGGATGGGCGCCAGTTGGATGGGCGCCAGTTGGTGCTGTCATGCGTGGGGTTAATGCACACGTTTTTCTTTTTTATGTTTGTTTGGTTCTGGGGGAAGTTCGAGGTTTGATTGTTGCACTAATGTTGGAATGTGGTCTTTATAATTTTGTTTTTGAAACACAATTTATTTTTTCTAATATGTCAAAATGTCTAATGTTAATATGAGTGGATTGTCTCTCTCCACGTGGAATGTGAATGGGTTGGGGCACCCCATACAAAGAAGGAAAATTATTTATCTCCTTAAGCGTAAGAAATATGATATAGTGTTTCTTCAAGAAACACATCTTTCCCAGCAGGAAGCTGAAAAATTTGGGAAGATATGCAGTGGACATGTTTTCTTTAGTGCTGGCTAAAGTAAGAGCAGGGGAGTCAATACACTGATAAGTAAGTATCTACAATTCAATTGTCTCAAACAGATTAAAGATAAATTAGGAAGAGTCAGGAGCAAAGGTTGATATTGGCTAATATTTACGCACCTAACATTGATGATCAGGGCTTTTTTAAAGATCTTGAAGGGATGTTGCAAGACGCTGGCACCCCTCATGATATAATATTGGGAGGAGACTTTAATCTATTGATGGACTCAGTCCTTAATCATAGTGAAGCGAAAGTGTGCAAGCCCCCTAAAGCAATATTGACATTCAAAGAATGTGTAAAAATCTTGGTCTAAAAGATATTTGGAGACTTTTGAATCCATCTGGTAGGGACTATACATTTTTTTCATCAGATCATAAGATTTATTCTAGAATAGATTTTTTTATATCTATATATCTAAGTCCCTCATTTCATCTGTTGTTGATTGCTCAGTTGGAAACATTTTAGTCTCAGATCATGTCCTGGTGAGTTTAGAGGTGTTTCCACATATGGAGAAAAGGAAATAATATAGTTGGCGCTTTAATGTATCCCTTTTGCAAAATCCTGAATTCCAACAAATGTTAAAGGCTGAAATCAGTGTTTATATGGAGACCAACTGGTACTCAGCATCTTCTGTGGGCATGGCTTGGGAGGCACTTAAGGCAGTTCTTAAGGGCCGGATCATACAGTATGCCTCATCCACCAAAAAATCCAAAGCACAAGAACTCATGGAGTTGGAAGGGAATATTAAACGTGCAGAGGCAGAGCTGAAGCACCGAATGTCATCTGATGGCCTCAGAGAATTGACCTGATTGAAATACAGATATTATACTATTTTGTTGCGGAAGGTGGAGTTTTGGCTATACAGGGCAAGACAGTACTTTGACAGAAGGCAGGAAAACTTCTGGCTGGATATATAAAACAGAGAGAGTCTTTTTCTACCATTCCCTCAGTGAAATCTGCTGCTGGTGGTGAAATAGTGACCTCAGGCATTGATATTAATAATGCTTTTAAAGAATTCTATCTTGATCTCTATAGTTCCATGTCTTCGTCTTCTGATGAGGATATTAGAAACTTTGTGGAACCATTAGAACTTCCTAAACTGACAGCTGAGAAAAGAAATTCTCTTGATTCTGAGATAACCTTGCTTGGCGAGGTAATTAAGGCTTGCCTACAGACAAGGCTCCGGGGCCAGATGGCTTGGCCGCTGAGTTTTTTTAGATCTTATGCTACAGATTTGGCTCCACATTTGCACGAATCTTTATACGGAATCATTAAAGAATGGAAAGCTTCCACCAACCATGATGCAAGCATGGGTCAGTCTGATTCTTAAAAAGGACAAAGATCAAAGCGAGTGTAAGAGTTAATGTCCAATTTCCCTGATCCATCTAGACATTAAAATATTGTCAAAAATTTTGGCTAACCGATTAAGTAAAGCTATGACATCTCATATACATATAGATCCACCAATCTTCTCTGGATATCATTTACAATGTCATCTGGTGGCTCCAACACATTCAGTCTATGCCACAACATGGAGGCAGCCAGGTTATTTATAACCAAAACTCTACCCCTGTAGGATAGCTCTGGTAATAGCCATTTCCATTTAGATAACTTGGCTGACACCTTCTCCAGCATACCTTCCCAGTTCTTTTTTCTGTAACTCTCTACTCCTAAAAACACTCCAAGAATTTTAATACCCTCTCTTCCCCAATATAATCCCCAAGGAAGCTGAGGTGGCCCACCATTTTCCCACTGACCCACAATAAAACCCTCACTTTTTTCCCAATTGACTTTAGCCGAAGACACTTTCTCATATACAGCTAAACTCCTACAGAATATTTGGATATCATCTTGCCCAGTAACAAAAACAGTTACATCATCAGCATAAGCTGATGTGGAACATCTTGACTCCATTGGGTCATCAGGAACCAGAAAACCCTTTAATTCATTTCTTAATTTGCACAAAAGAGGCTCAATTGCTAGGCTATAGAGCTGCCCTGAGAGAGGACACCCCTGTCGAATACCTCTTTTTACAGGCACTGGGTAAGTAAAACCATTCCCCATCTTGAGCATTATTGAAGCCCCAGTGTACAACAACCTTATCCATGAAATAATTTTTTTTCCGAACCCAAATGTTTTTAAAACATTTAAAAGGTAATCATGACCCACCCGATCAAAAGCTTTCTCTTGATCGATAGATAAAAATCCCACATTGCAATTATCACTAATAGACACATCAATAACATCTCTTATTAAACAGATTATCCATGACTGTGCGACCCGGAATACAGTATGTTTGTTCTCTTTTGACCACAATATGTAAATACTTCTTTAACCTGTTGGCTAAACACTTAGACAATATTTTATAGTCCAAGCACATCAAAGACACAGGGTGCCAATTCTTAAAATATCCCAGATCTCCATTTTTTGGCTAGCTATTTGGTAATGTGCCCCTTTCAAAACACACAACAAACCTCATAAACTTCACCTAAAACAGTCCAAAAAGCCTTGTAAAATTCAGCAGGTAGACCATCTAGTCCTGGTGCACGCCCTGTAGAAAGTTGCTGAACCGCTTCTGAAAGTTCATTAAGTGTGATCATAGTGTCAAGCGTTTCCTTATCACCAGGTTGCAGCTTTGGCAGTCCTTGTAGTAATTGTGCCATACTCTCAGATTCACAGTCAATATGCTCAAACAGTTCAGCATAAAAGTCCATTGCCATTTTCCTAATTTCCACTGGATCTGAGGTTAATGTCCCATTTTCCCTGTGCAGATGAAGTATATGCTTTTGTTGTGCCACTTTACACTCCAGATTAAAAAAATTAAGAAGTGGGAGAGTCAGTTTCCTTAATAGAAGAAATGCTAGCTCTGATTAAAGTGCCCTTCACTCTTTCCTCTAGAATGGATCTTAGTTCTAATTTCTTACTCTTTAAATCATTGGATACACCCAAAACATTTACATCTATCAAATTTTCCATACTATTAATATCCTTCTCCAGCTGCTCAATCTTTCTCTTTACAAATACAGTAGTATTATATGAAAATTGTTGACAAAAAAACCTTTATCTGTGTTTTCCCTAGCTCCCACTATTGGATCAGATTTTCAAAATTATCTTTATTCAATTTCCAAAATTCCCAAAAAACTATTACATTTATCTCAAAATTTTTAAAAGGATCTATCTTGCAACAATTTTGTATTAAAATGGCAATAAAACCTGGGACGCACAGTTGACAAAATCTTTAAATTCAAATTCTTAGAAAAAAGAATAGCTACTCCAGCACTCATATTTGACCCATGACTAAAAGCGCACTCCCCCTCCCACCATCTGTACCAATTTGCCTCATTATTACAATCTGTAAGTGTTTCTTGCAGAAAAGAAACATTTACATTCTTAATATTAATTAATTCTGCAATCATTGCTCTCTTGCTCCTTAATATTCAAAGAGCCCACCATTATCATCTCCATAAAATATATAAAGAGATGGAAAAGAGAGACAGAAAGAAAAAAAAAGAGTACAGTAAAGTAACCCTGAGTGATATCCAGATCTTTGGACCAAATTATTTGAGTTTACATTTTGTAGGGGTTTTACCCCGTCTCAATTTTGCAAGGAACACTTTTAAACGAAATCTCTTTCTCTGAATGAGTCCATCCTCTCCAACCTTCCTCTGCCAGTAAAGAACAGAAGTCTCAAACCTCTTCAAATCAGAAAATAAATTCTGCATATCAAAAGAAATTATTTGTTTCATCCAGTGAATAAACCTGCTCAGAACTTAACTGAGAAATATCTGACACATCTGAAAAGTCAGTCAAAAATACCACCATTATCATCATCCATTTCCTCTTCAACTAAATCTGATTGCACTATCTCAAGTGAAGAAACTATTCCTCCACTTTCCAAATCATTTCAGATTTCAAAACATCTGCATCATCATTCATCTGGCCTACATTCTCTGATCTCTCCACAGCATCAATCTGCTCAGACACCTGTTCCACAGTGCTTCTACCACCAGAAACATCCTGGTTACTTTCATAACCTCCGTTCCGTGATGGAGGGAACGAGACATTGTGTCGATGTAGTGACACAAGGGGTCACTCTTGGGAGCCCCAAACACCTCTGCTTTTTCGAAAAAAGGCCAATGAGAATTGGCGAGTGGAATTTGCATGCCACTCCCCCGGACATACGGGTATAAAAGGAGCTGGTATGCAACCACTCATTCAGGTTTTGTGCTGAGGAGCTGAGACCAGGTCCCGGCCATTTCAGCGGATAGGTCAGCATTGTGGCAAGAGGGACACAATGTCTCATTCCCTCCATCAGGGAACGAAGGTTACGAAAGTAACCAGGATGTTGCCTATCTGTCACTTACTCGACGTTGTGTCGATGTAGTGACACTAGGGGTCCCTATACAAAACGCCACAACTAGCTGAACTGTGTTACGTGAACTGGCAGTGTGTGATGGGCAGACTGCTGTGTGCCTCATAGCCAGCGCACCAGGCCATCACGTAACCTCCCCCAACGCTCTTATGAGCGTCGAACGTTCCATCAGGAACAAGTCGACTGCCCAACTATAGGGACAGGCTAGCCCAGCCGAGGCCTCTTTTCCCTCTTTTTTCTCCCCAAAAAGAGTGGAATTTTGAGACCACACCCCGCCCAGAGAAGGGGGGGGGGGATACTTCAAATGGAAATACATCACATAGTCCTACCGAGTCTTGTCAGAAGTATGTCATGTGGAGAGTCACATGGTAGGTCCTATCCAAGGGGGGAGGAGTTTCCACAGGCATGGCGACCGGAGCAGAGGGCCCTCTGCTCAAGGAAGATGTAGTTTACCAAGAGGGAAATGATTTTATGTAAGATATAACACATGGGTTTACCTATGGGGAACCACCACATGCGGAGCACCTACCTCAGTACAGGGCCTTACCAGTGCACTTACTGAGCCGACAGCGAGTTTCTCCGCAAACTCGACTGCCACAGGGCTAAGGAGGAAGTCATCCAGGGATCACAGTCTGTGAACACTACTGGGAGTCAAGAGAGGGGAAAGGCGATATGTGCAAGCAGTACACCCAGCCAGATGTCCCGGAACTTACCTGCTTGTGCCTGCTACTACACGGGACGAAACCGACTCAACTTGGAGATTGTAGAACCTCGCAAAGGTGTTGGGTGTTGCCCAGCCCGCTGCTCTGCAGATGTCTGCCAAAGAGGCGCCACTGGTCAGGGCCCAGGAGGCCGCCACACTCCTGGTAGAGTGGGTTTGTAACCCCACAGGGGGTGGCACGTCCTGAGCTTGATATGCCATAGCGATGGCATCAATGACCCAGTGGCCGATCCTCTGTTTGGAGACAGTGCTTCCTTTCCGCTATCAACCAAAGCAGACAAAGAGCTGCTCGGAGCTTCTAAAGCTCTGAGTGCGATCCAAATAGGTGCTTAAAGCTAGCACCGGACACAGTAACGCAAAGGCTGGGTCTGCCTCCTCCTGGGGCAGTGCTTGCAGGTTCACCACCTGATCCCTGAAAGGGGTCATGGGAACCTTGGGAACATAGCCCGGTCGGGGTCTCAGGATCATGTGAGAGTAACCCGGACTGAACTCCAGGCACGATTTGATGACAGTGAACGCTTGCAGGTCCCCTACCCTCTTTATGGAAGTGAGATCAGTCAGGAGGGCAGTCTTCAAAGAGAGTGCCTTAAGCTCAGCTGACTCCAAGAGCTCAAAGGGAGCTCCCCGTAGACCCTGAAGGACTACAGAGAGGTCCCACAGGGGAACGAGGCGTGGTCTAGAGGGGTTCAACCTCCTAGCACCTCTCAGGAAGCTGATGATCAAGTCGTGCTTCCCCAAGTACTTACCATCTACTGCATCGTGATGAGCCAAAATAGCGGCTACATACACCTTCAAGGTGGAGGGGGACAGCCGCCCCTCCAACCTCTACTGCAGGAAGGAAAGCACCAATCCGACTGCGCATCTTTAGGGGTCTTCCAGTTGGGAAGAACACCACTTAGCGAACAGACGCCACTTCAAGGTATACAGGTGCTTCGTTGAGGGAGCCTAGCCTAAGTGATCATGTCTACCACCATGGGCGGTAGGCTACTTAAGTCCTCCATGTCCCATCCAAGGGCCAGACATGGAGATTCCAGAGGTCTGGTCGTGGGTGCCAGATGGTGCCCCGTCCCTGAGAAAGAAAGTCCTTCCTCAGGGGAATTCTCCGGGGGGGGGAGGGAGTCTGTCGCGAGGAGCATGAGATCCGAGAACCATGTCTTGGTGGGCCAGTAGGGTGCTACTAGGATGACTTGCTCCCCGTCCTCCCTGACCTTGCACAGGGTCTGTGCAAGTAGGCTCACTGGGGAAAACACATACTTACGTAGTCCAGGGGGCCAGCTGTGTACCAACGCATCTATACCGAGAGGTGCCTCGGTCAGGGCGTACCAAAGCGGGCAGTGGGAGGATTCCAGGGAAGCAAACAGGTCTACCTGTGCTCGACCAAATCGACTCCAAATCAGCTGGACCACCTGAGGGTGGAGTCTCCACTCTCCCCTGAGGGTAACCTGGTGTGACAGCGCATCCGCTGCAGTGTTGAGGTCGCCTGGGATGTGAGTGGCTCGTAGCGACTTGAGGCGCTGCTGACTCCAGAGGAGGAGACGGCGGGCGAGATGTGACATGCAATGGGAGCGTAAACCACCTTGGCAGTTGATGTAAGCTACCGTCGCTGTGTTGCCTGTCTGGACCAACATGTGCTTGCCCTGGATCAACATGCGAAACCTCTGCAAGGTGAGCAGTACTGCCAACAACTCTAGGAAGTTGATGTGCCAACGTAGCCGCGGGCCAGTCCAAGAGCCGGCGGCTGTGTGCCCATTGCATACGGCATCCCAGCCCATCTTGGAGGTGTCTGTTGTAACCACGACGTGCCTGAAGACCTGCTCTAGGGGAACATCTGTCCATAGAAATGCCAGGTCGGTCCAAGGGCTGAAGAGGCGGTGACAGACCGGCGTGATGGTCGTGCAATGTGTCCTGCGGCACCATGCCCATCTTGGGACTTGAGTCCGAAGCCAGTGCTGAAGTGGTCTCATATGCATCAACCCGAGCGGTGTGGCCACTGCTGAGGATGCCATATGCCCCAGGAGCCTCTGAAAGTGTTTCAGTGGAACCGCTGTTCTCCGTCTGAATGCCTTCAGACAGTTCAGCACCGAATGTGCGCGCTCGTTCGTGAGGCGTGCTGTCATCGAGACCAACTCCAGGCTGAGAAAAGAGATGCTCTGAACCGGGGAGAGCTTGCTCTTTTTCCAGTTGACCCGAAGCCCCAGTCGGCTGCGGTGCCGGAGCACGAGGTCCCTGTGTGCACATAGCAACTCTCAAGAGTGAGCTAAGATCAGCCAGTCATTGAGATAGTTGAGAATACGGATGCCCACTTCCCTTAGCGGGGCAAGGGCTGCCTCCATGACCTTCGTGAAGACACGAGGGGACAAGGACAGGCCAAAGGGGAGGACCTTGTACTGGTACACCTGGCCCTCGAAGGCAAACCGCAGGAAGGGTCTGTGTCAAGGTAGGACCGAGACGTGGAAGAACACATCCTTCATGTCTACCGCCGCGAACCAATCTAGATGTTGAATGCTTGCTAGAATGTGTTTTTGCGTCAGCATCTTGAACAGGAGTCTGTGCAAGGCCCGGTTCAGTACTCGCAGGTCCAGGATTGGTCGCAACCCACTGCCTTTCTTTGGTACGATGAAGTAAGGGCTGTAGTACCCTTTCCTCTTCTCGGCTGGAGGGACAGGCTTTATCGCGCCCTTGCGCAGGAGGGTCACCATCTCCGCACGCAAGGTAGCGGTGTTCTTGCCCTTCACGGCGTTCTTGACTATGCTATTCAGTTCGCCAGGCGCCCGCCCAGTTCCTGCATCAATCCCGGGTCAGAACTACCCTCGTGCAGTTCTTTTAGCACCTTGGTTTGGTGTACTTGCAGGAGAGCCATGGCGTGCAGGGCGGAGGCGGCTTGTCCAGCAGCACCATAGGTGCTAGCCGTCAGGGACGAGCTTCAGGTGCCCGCGCCAGGTGGTGGCGCTCTGCGGACACAAGTGCACCGCGAGTGCCTTGTCCACCTGGGGGATCACCGAATACCCCCTGGCCGCTCCGCCATTGAGGGGGAGCTGAAAGACCAGGACCGGGCAGTAAAAGGTGCCTCCCATGATCTTGTCAGCTCCTCATGCATTTCTGGGAAGAAAGGAATGGGGGCGGGGCGTGGCCGGCGCCCTGTGCCCAGGAACCGATCGTCGAGCCGTGAGGGTTCAGGGGAGAGTGGAGGGTTCCGAGCCTGACGCTCGCAGCCGCCCGGGAAAGCACACGTCGGCGTGAGGCTGGGCGAACTTTCCCGAAGGAGGAAGCCTAGCCGAAGCCTCTGCATCAGACTGGATGAGCCCGCTCTCTGATGCTGCGCTTGTTAACTCATTGTCTTCCGGTGCTCCGAACAAGAAGTCGAACTCGCGCTGAGACGAGCCACCGGTCTCGTGCGAGGGCCTAATCGGGGCAAGCGAGCGTGCTGGGGAATGGGAGGTCCGTGGGGGATACCCAGCAGAGGTGGTCCCATTGATGTCCCCAAATCGCCCCCCAGTGCAAACCGACGCGGCCTCAAACCCTTAGGTAGAAGGACCGGTGCGGGGAGCAAGCCGCGACAGCAACGTTGCCATGGTCGTGTTCTCGCAATGAGGACATGACTCATCCACGAACAATGTCTCCATATGGGCAGTGCCCAGACACGTAAGACAGTGATCGTGGCCATCGGAAGCGGAGAGATAACGACCACAACCAGGAATAACACACAAACGAAAAGGCATCTTTAAAAAGACGTGTCTTTAAAAAGACGTTCAGTGTGTGCCGCTCTTTCAGAAAGAAAAAATACTCTTTTAGAATATACCCTTTTAAATGTTCTGCCGAAGCGCCCAGGGGCGTTCTCTGCAAACCACAGATGCAGAGGAGGAGAAGCTGCTGAAATGTGCCGTAAAATCCAGCAGAGAGAGGTGAATGAACTCGCCGGATGATTTCAGCTCAATGAATAGAACCGCTCGGCTCTGAAGAGAAAATCTGAATGAGTGGTTGCATACCAGCTCCTTTAATACCCGTATGTCCGGGGGAGTGGCATGCAAATTCCACTCGCCAATTCTCATTGGCCTTTTTTAAAAAAAGCAGAGGTGTTTGAGGCTCCCAAGAGTGACCACTAGTGTCACTACATCGACACAACGTCGAGTGAGTGACAGATAGGGAACAACAGTAACATCAAATCCAACAGTAACTTTCTTCAAGTTTTTCTGTATTATTTCACAACCAGAATTTTCCTCTGTGTCATTCTCATTATTAGGCGACAGATCTTCAGTTGTCATTCCTTCACCGTGTTTGAATTCACATTCTGATCCTCATTATTCAGCAACTTCACTTCATTAGATACATTCATGTTTTGCACACCATCTTCTTTGCACTTATTTGAAATGTTACTCAGGCCTACTTCATATCTCCAAACATGTCCGATAGAACCGCATTCAAAACATCGCATCTCCCACATACTCACATACATCATGTGCGACTTACCTTCATAAACGCAGCGAAAAGAGATATTCAACATTGATGACTTTAGAAACATATATAACTGTCGTTTAAACGATAATACATGTTTCAAAGCAGCATTTTTACAACCAAGTGGAACCATTCTAATACCAGTAGAAAATTTTTCCAAAATGAGAAAGCTCTCACTCAATATCCGCATCAGGAATGAACAGTGGAACATTAGAAATAATCATTTTCTTTGTAGGAGAAGCTAAAGGTTGAACAGGAACAAAGCTGCCACTTACTGAACCCGCTCTCAATTTATCTGTTAACAAGATTTTCATCCTTCAAAAATACCACTACGTCTTTGTTAATCTGAGACGCCAAAATGATACTGTCATGTGCTCTGCCACATCCAGCAACACATCCTCCTACTTCTGCGTGGGCGACACACCTGATCCCATGCCGAAGCGACAGGGGTGGCGCCTGCACACTCGTGTGAGATGCCATCCCTACCCCGCCACGAGACACCTCTTGCGAAATTAATAAATCAAAGCTACACGCGATCCAAAATGGGTTTTTTTCTACTCAAACACGAAAAAGTATTTAAACAATCAATTACAAGAAAAAAAGAAAAGAGAAAAAGACCCTTTTGAAAATTACCTCTCACCTAGATCACCCTCCCATGCACCCCTTCCCATCTTCCCAGCATGCACCGAGAGAGAGAGAGCGAGAGAGAGAGAGAGCGAGAGAGAGAGAGAGAGAGAGAGAGAGAGAGAGAGAGAGCGAGAGAGAGAGAGAGGAGAGAGAGAGAGCGAGCTGAAAGCAGTTTGCTATGATGGTATTGTTTTTGTGATAGAGATCAGTGGCTATTTGTATATGCTTTATTTGCAGTGGGGCTGCTCTCTCAGGCTAATAAAATGTGAAACTCCCACTGCCTGCAGTGGCATACTGTGCACAGTGGGAGGCAGGGCTTTTTTGTGTTCCCCTGCCCAAATTATGGAACCGTCAATAGAACCACGCTTTGTGACTGATGGGACTTCAATGCTATCCTAAAAAACAGAGAAAGAGAGAACAAGAGAGAGTGAGAGAGAGAGAAGAAAAACTTGACCTGTTTTCCCCCCCAAATATGGTCTAAGCTCCAGCAGTCTGACATAGAGGGTTGTTTTTAATATTGTCTGTGAAGCAACGCCTTTGTAAAGACTGAGACACTCAATAGAGCAACAAACCATAGCCATCGTTTCACTTTCCAAATCCATGTGGGAGGGAGTGCACTGCCATCATCACTGTTGTTGATTTGCCTTGATCTGAATGGTGACATGCCCTCAGGGTAAAGTCTGAGACATTAGACGTAGTGTTGCTATGTTAACATTGGCGCATATCCCTGATGAAACCAAAAAGGGATTTTCCAGCATACGTAGGCTCCAGGTTTTATCATTTTCACATGCAAAGTAATGGAGGGGGCCTATGGGGGATACTTGTAGTGGATTGTATTGCTAATTAGCAATAAGCAGACAGCTGATTAGGATAATTATCCACAATCACACGAGTAGCATGTGAATGCATTTGTCTTTAAAATGTGGCCTGAATGTGCGGCTGTACTACACTGTAAAAAAAAAAAAAAAATCTAAATGTGCTTTATGTTGGACTATCTAAATTAACTTGTTTTCTTATTATTAAAGAATTAATTAAATTAATGGGTAACATTTTACAATAAGGTCCCATTTGTTAACATTAGTTAACAGCATTTATTTACAGTACATGGACTAGCAATGAACAACACTTATACAGCATTTATTCATCTTGGTTAATGAACAACTGTATTTTTATTAACAAACATTAACCAAGATGAATAAATGCTGTAAAAAATATATTGTTCATAGTTTCAAATATATTGTTCATGATGCCTAATGCATTAGCTAATGTTAATGAATGGAAACTTATTGTAAAGTATCACCACTTAACGTTATTTAATCTGAGTACATCAGCCTGACAATTTAGTTTACACCAGTGAAAATAATTTTAATGGGTTAGGTCATGAAGAAATAGATCCTTGAGTTAACAATTGCATGTTACCACTTTGTTCAGTGTAGGCTTTAAGCATGCAGAATTATGTTGGATGAAGGAATGAAAATGGGAAGCAGGAAATGTTCTAGGCCCTGAGTATGTTAAATGCTTGTGGAGGCACATATCGCAAAAAAAGTTTCACAAAGTGAAATATGATTTCTGTAAGTCATCAAATACAAACGTCTCGTTTATGCTCCAACAACTGCTTCTGTAAGCCCCAAATAGCTAAAACCTGTACATCTGCTTTTACCTTAGGAAGTTCTCTAAAAAAAATTTGCTATTGTGTACTTGTCTGTGAGCTTGCATGGCTGAATAATCCAATGTTATATCTTAGATGTCCAGAACAAAATAATGCCATCCAGAAGGAAAAGCATGCAAAACAAATAATCGGAAAATATGTTTCCGACTATTGATGATAAAATATTTTTAGATTGAGCTACTAGTCCACTCAGTGGCTAAGATATTCAATGAAATAACAAGGGTGGTGCTTGAACTGAAAATTAGACTGAATATGTATGGATGAGCACATCTGTGAGGGCTAAAATGCATTAGAGCGGCACCTACATTTCAGATATGTATATTGTGATGGAATGTGACAGAGAAAAAGAAAATCTTTTTTCTGGTGTTTTCTGCCATCTAGTGGAATAAAATGAGACTTTGCAAAGTGAGGTTGAGTAAACAGAACCAGAATTACACATTTACAATTTGTTAAAAAAAAAAAAAATTCTGTTTATAAGATTATTAACACATACAATATTATTTATGAATAATCTGAGTCTTTTTTTTATCATTATTTGGGCGGTTCTCTGAAAAATTAGACCAATGTTTTGCAATTTGTCCAAAGTATGTGTGAATGGTGAAAAAAAAATAAAAATACACCAGAGTATAAGGGGTTAAATAATGCTTTTTAATTTTCTGATCATGTACAAATTTGTTATCATAACAAATATATTTGGAGTTTGTAAAAAAATAAAATATGACATAGCCATGTGTTATATATCACTGGAAAGGTCTCAATTTGTAGCAATGAGCAAATTTGTTTCAGTCTGAGGCCAAACTGCAGTTAGTTTTATTGTATAAAATTCCCACACACACACATAAATATAATGAACAGGAGTGTCTTTTTTTGTCACGTTATCCCTTATTACTTCCTGAAACATACATATAACATAGACAATGACATATCGTAAATTACAGCAGATTATACTGTTTCAAACACAACATAATATAAGTAGGTCTTGAAATGATTAGTGTACATGGAAAGACGATGCACAAAGGGGTGCTAAAAACACATTGTGTGTGTGTGTGTGTGTGTGCAAACACATATCCACATACAGTATGTGCTCATCTAAAGGATTGGGATGCTCCTGAACACTTAATATTTCTGTATTTAGAAGTCTAATCCATTCATTTCCAATGGCCAGTCATTTTTGACTGGGAACACAAATGTAACGAAGTTAAATAAAACCAAAAAAATACAAAGAAAATGGTCCCAATTTGTTTTTTGTTTTCAGATACCATATGGGAACAAAGTCAAGGAATTTTATTCCTATTGGATTAAATAAAATAAAAAATCGTAAGGAGAAAAGTAGTCCAGGTCAAAATGACTGGAACACAACATAAGGGTTAAAATGCAAAAAAAAAAAGGAATCAACAGTTTACAGGAACAAAGCAAAACATGCAACTTTGAAGTTTGTATTCTTTGTATTGAGCCAAAAGGCCAAACTGTGATGTTTAGATCCTTTTTGTCAAACATAATTTTACTATACAAATTTGCAGGTCAGAGTTCACAAACTTGAACTGGTGCGCAGCAAAGATGAAAATCTTACGCATATGCTTGTATTCCCACTTTCTGCTGTGTTCGCATGTGTATGAATGGAAATTAATGTAAGACAAAGTCTAGTGTGACCGCACCTTAATACTTTTAGACATGAGATGTATAGGCTAAAATTAGGTAAGCCTGTGAGCATATGAAGATAATTGGTGAAGTAGATGTCAATCGAATAGCCAGTTTAACCCTTTGATGACAGTTCAGAGGGAAATCCATCTGTTCTCTTGGATCCCTTACCCCCCAAAGATCTGCAGAGAGTGGGAGCAACATCACATTGAATTATTAAACATCAACTAAAGCAAAAAAAAAAAAAAGAAAAAAACAAGTAAATATGTCTGTCCTCCTTCTCTATAACCAAAAAAGAAGAAAAAGTGAAACTTTTCTTTTTCAGCTCAGAGTTAGAACTTCAAGTCATTTTTGTGGCTGTTCAAACAGTTGAAACATGGAGTGTTTGCTGGATTTCTGTATGCACATTCAAAAGCCGCTTCCCTCAGATGTACCACCTAGCAACGTGCTAGTGCGGGAGCCTTGTGCAGTGCGATGATTCAGATATGCTAATTGATCAGCGGGGTAGCTCTGAGCATCACTACAACCTGCTTTAAATAGACAGCTGCCTCGCTCTGTGTTCCCCCAGCTCCTTCTCTCCTTTAATCCTTCATCCTCTTCCTCTTTTCAGAAATATACTCTCCTCCTCACATACTTGTCCATTTCCTTACATTATCTTCTTAACTCTTAGTAAAAGTCCCTTCTTCTTTATGTTGATGTTAGGGATGTGCAAAAGTTAGTGGGTTGATGTAACGACTATTCAGCTCATCATTGTTAAAGGAATAGTTATTCTGCAATAAGAAATGTTCCTATCATTGGAGCAATTTAAGCTTGCTGTACCACCTTAATGTTTTTACAAATCTGTGGCAGTAGGGGGCAGTCAGTGCAACTCCAGCTGTACAGGCAACATGCAAGAGCAGGCAGCCCCACCTTCCACAGATGACACACTCTTGAACTCAAAGACAGCTGGACTGAGCACAACAGAATACAGGGGTCTTAAGACACGTATTTCAAAGTTCCAAACTATGTATAACTTTACACAGCATCCTAAAAACACAGCGTTCCAAAGGGGGACACTCCCAAATGCCATCTAATGCATGAGTACATAGACCATAATTTAAAATATTACAAATGGAAGTTGGCCAATAATAGGTTTATATTCCACCAAGGACCATGGCAAACATGAGGGTTTGCACAAACATGGGTAACAAGTAAACAAGACAACCAATCACAAGACTGAACTAATAATAAGACAATGAAACATGAACCAGTGACATAACAGAACTGATAACAAGACTCGTGAACACAAACCAATGAGAACAAAACACATGGAACAAGAGAGGATCACATGAGGGAACAGATCACATGACATGGCAATGAAACAGGAATAAACTTTCAAATTAAATGACATGAACACAAAACATGAACAAAACAACGTGACACAGAGTAATGTTTCACGTAACCAAGGCTTTCCCATAGACAACGGTCAAATATACAGTTTAGCGGTCATTATACAGAAATAATTAAACAATCGAAATCAAGTATCTCAGGGGACTGATTAATAAAGTGAAATAAGTCATATGTAAAATTTCTTCAAATATCTTAGAAAAACCCAGAAATAGTCGTGTTCCATTTGATTATTTCTATTAAAAAAGCATGTAAATATTTGTTTTTTATGAGTTAAATATGCTAATACCTAATATATGTTTGGTCTCCTACACAACTTGTGCTAAAGCTGTGAATAAGAAGTGTGGAGTGTTAGTGAGTATGTGTAATCATGTGTGTATGTGTGTTTAAGCCATCACCCCTTCCTAACCCTCTCACTTCCAATAACCACAAGCAGCACAAAGAAAAACACTAGCTGAAAGCCAGCAGGAGCACCATGGCTGTCATTACAGCCCAGCTATGGAGAGCAAATACCAGGCCCTAGCAACATACGGGAGGGGAGCGAGGAAACAGAAGAGGAAGAAAGAGACAGAGAAAAGAATGAGGGGAGTTAGCTTAGTAGTACCATAGTGAATGACCCTGATGTGACTCTTCAGCGCCTCAACAATCGCTCTCAGCCAGCTGGAGATGAGGTGTCGAGGGGGCCCTTCAGGGGCCGAATTTACTGCCGACTCAGAGAACTATGAATGAAACCCAATCAGCTCAGGTTCCTGCTCAGCATGGGCCCTGAACAAGGAGAAAAAAGAATGTCGCAGGACTTAGCACTAATGCAGCCGTTGCAAAGAGATTGCAGAGTCCTTTTCTCACTCTCAGTCAAACACACTCTGCATTTTTATTGCCTGTTTCTCTGTGTTCTCTTTATTTTTGCTTTGCACAAAAGTCAATTCATAACGTCTTTGGTTAATTCTGTGTTCTCCAACTCTTACCTGAAAGTGAGTGGTATAGCTTTGAATTGGTCATGATAGTCGACTAGTAGTCCAACAGCTGACTAGTTGATTAGTGAGGTTGACCAGTTTATCTAGACTTGTTCGTATTTTTTATTTTTATTTTTATTTAGCGGCAGTACATTAATTAGCATGCTGACAGTATGCTGTGTTTTTGCTGGTAGAAAGTTTTGTGCTGTAAATCCCTCTTGCTGTTTTTGGAGAATCCAGCCACGTCTGTTGCATTTATAACACACCATATCAAATTAAAAATAGGGCTGTGCATTAATACAATTTTTGTATCCAATTAATGACATAATGTGCAGATCAATTATTTGAATTAATTGCAATTAGTCATTTATATAAATATTTACTGAGAAAAGCCCCCCAAAAAGATAATTTAGTATATTACAATTAAAACTAGGGATGTCTCGATACAACATGAACAAAACACATAAACGTGACATATTTAAATACACAGACATGGGTATCAAGTAAACAAGACAACCAATCACAAGACTGAACTAATAATAAGACAATGAAACATGAACCAATGACATAACAGAACTGAAAACAAGATAAAAAGACTCATGAACACAAACCAATGAGAACAAAACACATGGAAGAAGAGAGGATCACATGAGGGAACAGATCACATGAAATGGCAATGAAACAGGAATAAACTTTCAAAATAAATGACATGAACACAAAACATGAACAAAACACATAAACGTGACACCCTGGTTCCCTGAGTGGGAACGAGATGTAATGCGTAATCGCATTGGGGCACACCCTGAGTGTCACTTGGTCTGAAGCCCTTGTACAATCACGCCAATTTATTGGCTGGTGGCACTTAAGCGACGCCTCTTGGGAGCTACATCATGGGCTCCATAAAAGCACTCACTTTGGCACCATCGAGTCAGATTTTCTGCAAGAAGGCACAAGCTTATGCAGCTGCTAGAGAGTATGGCCAGCTTACGCAGCATCTCGTTCCCACTCAGGGAACCAGGGTTACATTTCACATAACCGAGACGTTCCTTTTGATAGGAACTCGAGCTGTGTAATCGTATTGGGAACGATATATATTCACGCCATGCCAACAGTAGCTGTCAACTGTCTACACCCGAGCTAAAGCATCTGAATAAAACAGAGAAAATTATGAGTTTACTCCTTTTCCAACAGAGAGAACCTGGGAAGCAGGAGTCAAACCTTCATCCAGATTATAAAATCTAACAAATGTTTGCAGAGAGGACCACCTTGCTACTATACAAATTTTCCCCAAGGACGCACCTCTAGCCAAAGCCCATGAGGATGCCATGCTCCTTGTAGAATGGGCTCAAATACCCGAAGGATAAGGTAAACCGCACAATTCGTAAACAGTTGAAAATGCATCAGTAAGCCAATGAGACAGTCTTTGCTTGGACACCGAAACACCCCTGTTGCGGCCACCAAAGCACATAAACAATTGCTCTGATTTACACCACTGGCTTGTATGGTCAACATAAACTCGCAGCGCCCGAACTGGGTAAAGCATATGCAATCTTTCATGCTCCTCCAAATCAAATGGGGAGGATAGAAAGCCTGAAAATAAATAGTCTGCAAGCAAAATGATGTAAAAACGACATTGGGCTAATAGCCCAAACGAGGTCTTAACACCATTCTTAAACACCCTGGCGCAAAATCCATACATAAGGGATTGATCGACAGGGCATGAAATCACCCACCCTTTTAAACGATTTTAATAGTTAGACACTTATCAGTGACTGTTGCCAAGGGCTCAAATGGAGCACCCAAGAGCGCTTCTAAAACAACAGATAAATCCCATAAGGGAATGCGGATGGGATGAAAAGGTCTAAGCCTGCGTACCCCATACATAAAACGAGATACAAGAGAATGTCTACCAGACTTTAAGCATTGCTGGGGCAAATCCAGCACTGTACCTATAGGGCAGTGAACTGGATTTTCACCTTGCGCTGTACACCAAGAAGCAAAAATACGCCACTTGAACGTATAAAGCTTGCTAGCTGATGGAGCTCTAGCATTCAGAATGGTATCAACCACAGCGGGGGGATAACCCATCATTCAAAACAGTGCCCCATTGAAGGGCTATACCTATAACTTCCACAAGTCTGGCTGGAGGTGCCAATTGCTGCACTAAGCCTGAGACAACATGTCTGTTCTGACTGGAATATCCCAAGGCATTTCCTCCAGGAGAGAGACCAGAGTCGAAAACCATACCTGAGATGGCCAAAACGGCACCACTAACAGAAGCCGAACACAATTCTCCCGAACTGCGTGCAGCAGACTGATCGGTGGGAAAGCATAAAGATGCGTTGTCGGCCACTGATGCGCCAACACATCAATACCCAGCAGTGCGGGGGGTGAGAGAGAAAACCAGAGGGGACAGTGTGACGTCTCGCTCGAAGCGAACAGGTCCACTTCTGCTATGCCAAACCTTCTGCAGATTTTTTCCATAATCTGAGGATGTAATGTCCACTCTCTGAGCATCAAGCCCCATCTGGACAGGAGATCTGCCCCCAAATTCAACCGGCCTGGGACATGCATGGCTCATAGAGACAACACGTTGTCCCGTACTCACAGAAGAATGCAATGTGCCAGTCTCAGCATGGCATGAGAATGCACTCCTCCCTGGCGATTGATGTAGGACACCACCGTCCTGTTGTCCGACCGGATGAGGACATGGCTGCCCTGGATCTCCGGGTGGAAAATCTTTAACGCCAGCAGCACCGTGAACATCTCCAGACAGTTTATGTGCCAATATTGCTGCTGGCCCGTACAAACATCGTAGGCAGGACGACCCTCATATACATCGCCTGCATTGCTCACAAATCCAGCTACACCCCTAGAAACAGATTCTGTTGCCCTGGCAACAGGAAAGTCTTATCTAAGTTACACACAGCTGTAGATCAAATGGCTGAGTATGACATCTCGATGTTGGGCAGCCAAAAATCTCAGAGTGGACAAACACCAAACAATCGTCGAGATAATTCAAAACGAGGATGCCTTGAAGCCTCAAGGGAATCAAAGCTGCATCCATGCATTTTGTGAAAGTGCAAGTCTGAATAGAAGGACACAAAATTGATACGCTTACCCCCGAAAGCGAATCTGAGAAAGAGTCTGTGCTTCGGAAATAAACGTCCTTCAAATTTATTGTCACAAGCCATCCCCCTGCTGCACTTGTGAAATTATTTGTTTCTGCATCAACATTCTGAATTGACATTTCATTAGAGCGAAAATCAAATGTCTCAAAATCCAGAATGGGATGCAAGCCGCTGTCTTTTTTTTGGGGGGGGGACCAGAAAATAACATCTGTAAAAGCAGCATTCTCTCTGAGAAGGTGGAATCTCCTCTATTGCCCCTTTTTCTAAGAGAGAGTGAATTTCCCAAATCAAAAACGGGGCTTCCCGAACAGAAACGTCTGTCGGTACAACCCCATTGAACACCTGGGGAGCCTGCCTGAATTAAATTACATAACCATGCTTTATCGTTTGAAGTACCCAGTTCAAAATGCTCTACAGCTGCTGTCAAGTTGACAGACGGGCAGACAGAGGGATTAATGCATGGCTCTTGCCTGCAGTGCGACCTGTAACCAATAGATGGTGCGCTTAGCTTACTTTTGGTGACTGCCCCAGAACCAGCGGCACAGCAGAGGGAAGCCTTCGCTCCTCCAATACTGTGGCTGGCTGAAGGGAATTTGATAATGTTTTTGCCTTTATTGTATTTAGGCATAAATTATGGGCACCCTGAATTGTATCTACAGCAGGGACTCTGACAGAATAAATCTGATTTGAAATTACTATACATTTTTTAAAAATA
Organism: Myxocyprinus asiaticus; assembly: GCF_019703515.2. NCBI lineage: Eukaryota > Metazoa > Chordata > Actinopteri > Cypriniformes > Catostomidae > Myxocyprinus > Myxocyprinus asiaticus. The sequence goes on from NC_059367.1 coordinate 28,554,170, forward strand.
ATGAAATTAACAAAGTAAAACATCATATAATGTTTAGTTGTAGTGCTTGCAATATAGCAAAGGGTGAATATCATTTACAAATCACACATTTTTGTTTTTATTAGCATTTTTCATACTGTCCCAACTTTTTTGGAATTGGGGATGTAATAAGTGGAATAATGTACAGTCATCTGGTCACTGTCGCAAAATAGACAGGGTGATCAGGACCACGGAGGGGTCTTTTATCATCCTAAAGGGGATCCAGACGGGGCAGATAATGAATAGCAAGGGCCCCAGGGCAAAATGTGTAATAAATGTGAAAACGTGCTTCCCTATCTGTTACTCACTCGACGTTGTGTTGATGTAGTGACACTAGGGGTCACTCTTGGGAGCCCGAGACACCTCTGGTCTTTGATAAAAGGCCAATGAAAATTGGCGAGTGGTATTTGCATGCCACTCCCCCTTTGGCCCCGGCCCCAGCATGGAGCCCACCGCAGGAAGCCGATGCCACCCGTCTCACAGCCGGCGCCGAAGAACCCACGGAGGTCCTCGAAGCACACCTGAGATGGGCAACCCAGGGACGAGGGAACCCACTCACGTGGAGCTGGTAGGAAGACCACTCCATCCCCCGGTGGAGGGCCAGGTGGAAAATCTTTTGTTGCCTTTTTGTTTGATTTCACCACACGCCCAAGTGGCTGCGGTACCCAACAGTTCAGCAAAAGAGCGGCTTCCTTCCTCCCTGGGTCACATACCCGGTGCGTACAGTCGTCACCACGACTACGTCCACGGGCTTTTTCTTGCAGGATTGGCACTCCAGCGGTGCCCTTTCCGTTCCTGAGCACCCAGCTGTGGCACACAGCCGCCCCCGATGTGGCAGCCTCCACGGGTTACGAGGACAGGCTTCTTCCTCCCCTGTCCCAGGCTGTTCTGGGGGTGGTCACAAGGAGCCAGGTAAGTGCTTCGATTTCCCTAGACTCAGCACGGCCACGACGTGCTGTGGCACCTCACGCTCCGCCCCGCCACGAGGCCCCACCAGCCGGTATGTTCGACGATGTTGTCCCCTTGGTCCCCCTCGTGCGGAATTTGGACGCGTGGTTTGCGCTTTCCAATCCGTCGCGGTGGCTGATCCGGACCGTCCGACTTTGCTACGCAATTCAGTTCGCCAGGCGCCCACCCAGGTTCAGCGGTATTCACTTCACTTTGGTCAAGGGCGAAAACGCCGCCACCCTGTGCGCTGAGATCGCTACCCTCCTACGGAAGGACGCGATAGAACCTGTCCCTTCAGCTGAGATGAAGAAAGGGATTTACAGCCCCTACTTCATCGTACCGAAAAAAGGCGGTGGGTTGCGGCCAATCTTGGACCTGCGAGTACTGAACCGGGCTTTATACAGACTCCCGTTCAAGATGCTGATGCAAAGACGCATTCTGCGAGCGTCTGGCATCAAGATTGGTTCACGGCAGTAGACCTGAAGGATGCGTACTTCCACGTCTCGATCCTTCTTCGACACAGACCCTTCCTGCGGTTCGCGTTCGAGGGTCAGGCGTATCAGTACAAAGTCCTCCCTTTCGGCCTGTCCCTGTCTCCTCGTGTCTTTACGAAGATCGCAGAGGCTGCCCTTGCCCCGTTAAGGGAGGTGGGCATTCACATTCTCAACTATCTCGATGACTGGCTAATCCTAGCTCACTCTTGAGACGTGTTGTGCGCACACAGAGACCTGGTGCTCTCACACCTCAGCCGACTAGGACTTCGGGTCAACTGGGAAAAGTGCAAGTTCCTCCCGGTTCGGATCATCTCTTTTCTCAGTTTGGAGTTGGACTCAGTCTCCTTGACAGCGTGCCTTACGAACGAGCGCACCCAGTCGGTGCTGGCCTGTTCGAAGGCGTTCAAACAGGGAAAGTGGTTCCACTGAAACTTTTTCAGAGGCTCCTGGGGCATATGGCGTACTCGGCGATGGCCACCCCACTCGGGTTGATGCATATGAGGCCACTTCAGCACTGGCTCCAGACTCGAGTCCTGAGATGGGCATGGCACCACGGGACACACCGCATGGCCATTACGTCGGTCTGTCACCGTCTTTTCAGCCCTTGGACCGACCTCTCGTTTCTACGAGCAGGTGTTCCTCTAGAACTGGTCTCCAGGTGCGTCGTGGTCATGACAGACGCCTCCAAAACGGGCTGGGGCGCTGTTTGCAACGGGCATGCAGCCACCGGCCTCTGAACGGGCCCGTGACTGCATTGGCACATCAACTGCCTCGAGTTATTGGCAATTCTGCTCGCCCTGCGGAGGTTCCGGCCGTTGATCCAGGGCCAGCACGTGTTAGTTCGGACGGACAGCACGGCAGTGGTAGCATATGTCAACCGCCAAGGCGGTCAGCGCTCTCGCTGTATGTCACAACTCGCCCGCCGTCTCCTCCTCCGGAGTCAGCAGCACTTCAAGTCGCTGTGAGCCACTCACATCCCGGGCAACCTCAACACTACAGCAGACGCACGGTCATGGCAGGTTTCCCTCAGGGGAGAGTGGAGACTCCACCCTCAGGTGGTCCAGCTGATTTGGAGTCTATTCGGACTGGCACAGGTGGACCTGTTCGCCTCCCAAGAATCCTCCCACTGCCCGCTCTGGTATGCCCTCACCGAGGCTCCCCTCGGCATAGACGCGCTGGCACACAGCTGGCCCCCTGGCCTATGCAAATATGCATTTCCCCAAGTGAGCCTGCTTGCACAGACCATGTGCAAGGTCAGGGAGGATGAGGAGCAGGTCATCCTGGTAGCACCCTACTGGCCACCCAGACGTGGTTCTCAGACCTCACGCTCCTCGTGACATCTCCCCCCTGGCGAATTCCCCTGAGGAAGGACCTTCTTTCTCAGGGATGGGGCACCCTCTGGCACCCACGCCCAGACCTCTGGAATCTCCATGTCTGGTCCCTGGACGGGACGCGGAAGACCTAAGTGGTCTACCACCCGCGGTGGTAGACACGATCACTCAGGCTAGGGCCCCCTCTACGAGGCACCTGTATGCCTTTAAGTGGCATCTATTCGCTAAGTGGTGTTCTTCCGGATGCAAAGGCCCCCAGAGATGCACAGTCAGATCAGTGCTTTCCTTCCTGCAGGAGAGGTTGGAAGGGAGGCTGTCCCCCTCCACCTTGAAGGTGTACGTTGCCACCATAGCAGCACACCACGACGCAGTTGACGGTAAGTCCTTAGGGAAGCACGACCTGATCATCAGGTTCCTAAGAGGCGCCAGGAGGCTGAATCCCTCCAGACCGCACCTTGTTCCCTCATGGGATCTCTCCGTAGTTCTTCAGGGTCTACAGAGAACCCCCTTTGAGCCTTTGCAGTCAGTCGAGCTTAAGGCACTCTCCTTGAAGACTGTCCTCCTGACTGCACTCACTTCCATCAAGAGGATAGGTGACCTGCAAGCGTTCTCTGTCAGCGAAACGTGCCTGGAGTTCGTTCCGGGTTACTCTCACATGATCCTGAGACCCTGAACGGGCTATGTGCCCAAGGTTCCCACCACCCCTTTTAGGGACCAGGTGGTGAACCTGCAAGCACTGCCCCAGGAGGAGGCAGACCCAGCCCTGTTGTTGCTGTGTCCGGTGCAGGCTTTACGCATCTATTTGGATCACACGCAGAGCTTTAGAGTCTCTGAGCAGCTCTTTGTCTGCTTTGGTGGACAGCGGAAAGGAAGCGCTGTCTCCAAGCAGAGGATCGCCCACTGGCTCGTTGATGCCATAACTATGGCATATCTCGCCCAAAACATGCCGACCCCTGTAGGGCTATGAGCCCATTCTACCCGAGGTGTAGCGGCTTCCTGGGCCCTGGCCAGAGGTGCTTCTCTAACAGACATTTGCAGAGCAGTGGGCTGGGCAACACCCAACACCTTTGCAAGGTTCTACAACCTCCAGGTAGAACCAGTTTCGTCCCAGGTAGTGGCACGCAACACAAGCGGATAAGCCTGGGATAGCTGGCCGGGTGTATCGCTTGCACATAGCGCCTTCCACCTCCCTTGGAGCTGAAGACGAGCGCCGTTAATTCCCAGTAGTGTTCACAAACTTTGTTCCCTGGTTGACTTCCTCCGAGCCCTGTGGCAGTCGAGTTTTTGGAGAGACTCGCTGACAGCCTAGTACACACGCTACTAAGAGCCCTGTTCTGGAGTAGGTGCTCCGCATGTGGTGGTTCCCTGTAAGGTTAACCCCATGCGATATATATCTTCTGCTAGTTCGTTTCCCTGCTGGCAAACTGCATCTTCCTTTGGCAGAGCCCCTCTGCCCCAGTCTCCATGTTTGTAGTAACTCCTCCCCCATTGGGCAGGATCTACCTTGAAGGCTCTCCACATGGTTGGAAAGACCATGTGACGTATTCTTCCACTTAAATATCCCCTCCCCCTCTCTTTGGGTGAGGTGTGGTCTCTGCGGTGTCTTCCCCTTGGGAGGGACACCCCCCGACTAGACCTGGCGGCCCAGTCAGATAATCCCACTTCTTTTTTAGGGAGTGGAAAGAGAGAAGGGGAAAAGAGGCCACGACTGGGTTAAGCCTGTCTCTATCTTTGGGTAGTCAACTTGTCCCCAAAAAGGGCCTTTCGACACTCATAACTATGTTGGGGGAGGTTACGTGTCGACCTGGTGTGCTGGCTATGAGGCACACAGCAAGTCTGCCCACCACACACCGCCAGTTCACGTAACACAGTTCAGCCAGTTGTGGCGTTTCGTATAGGGACCCCTAGTGTCACTACATCGACACAACGTCGAGTGAGTGACAGATAGGGAACGTCATGGTTACTGGTGTAACCTCCGTTCCCTGATGGAGGGAACGAGATGTTGTGTCCCTCCTGCCACAACGCTGAACTACCCGCTGAAATGGCCGGACCTTATATCGGCATAAAACCTGAATGAGTGGTTGCATACCAGCTCCTTTTATACCCGTATGTCCAGGGGAGTGGCGTGCAAATACCACTCGCCAATTTTCATTGGCCTTTTATCGAAGACCAGAGGTGTCTCGGGCTCCCAAGAGTGACCCCTAGTGTCACTACATCGACACAACGTCTCGTTCCCTCCATCAGGGAACGGAGGTTACACCAGTAACCATGACGATATATTTAAAGGGGCAACAATACATTATACATATTTTAACTTTATCAAACACTTTAAATATAAAGAATTTAACAAATAGACTCCTACAGCATGTACATATGGGTTTGGTGAAACTTGGCAAAGAGTTCAGGCAGTTCTAGCTCCTGTAAAAAAGTCTAACTTCAAGCCTTTAATACTACTTTAAACATTCAGACAAGATTTTGTCAAACCAACATTATAGTTTGTCTCGAAAAACTTTACATTTCTAGGTCAGTAGTTTTGTACCACACAAAATAAAATATCAGTATCTTCTTTTTCCCAACCACCTAAGCCCAGTTATTTTTTGTAATATTAGGGAGAAATGTAGTTATAGCAATTAATAATATAATAAATGTTTTTGTTCAACAGCACTTTTCAAACAAAGCATATAGCTTAACCCTATAACGCCTGAAGTATGAAATAATAGTCAGAAAATGCACATTTTTAAAGAGTGGCTATAAAACAAACAAATTAGAAACAGGGAGGAAAAGGGGTCCTATAAGAGGGCTGGGGGCCCTGATAGTCACAGGGCCATATTGAGGGGGCCTTGTATAAGCTGACAGCTGTGGGGGCCACATATTCAAGCATATATAAACATTTGTTCTCAAAGTTGATGGGCTGCCAGACCTTGCTCCCCAGGGTCCCCCAAGGCCCTATTGGCCCAGTCCATAATACACCTATGGATCCAGACAGTAAATTTTCCCTTAAATACATTGAGACTCACTCTATATTGAAAACATTTGTATTGACAGACTGTTTTTAGGCAAATTGAGTTTATGGTCCTCAAAGAGACAGATGAGACATCAGAGTTCAACAGATGTACATTCAAAAAGCACAATCAACACAGATAATATCACACCTCCTCTAAAAACTGAGCCTGTTGAAAAAGGGCAAACACCAGCCATAAAAACCCTAATGACAACACTAATAAAACAACAAAGACATGAAAGAGTCAGCCAAAGCCCACAGTGAAGGGCTGCCTAAACCTTTCGTCTGTCTCTACTTAGGACATAAGGAGCACAGAGAGAAAGAAAGAGAGTTTTATATACAGTATATAATTAGGTTTTTATATAAACAATAGAAATCAATGGTATATTACCTTATTTAGATAGCTAAGTAAACATGTAAATATACATCCCAACATGGATAGTAATACAGAAAATATATTAAAACACATATGTATAATAGTTCTTGGTTAGTGTAACTGCTATCTTCTTTTTTGAAATCTGAATGTTATTTCAGTGGCAGCATCATTTGTCAATTGTTTATATTCCAAAAAAAAAAAAAAAAAAAAAAACTATTGAAAAATTGTTGGGAAAAAGTACCCAAGGGTTATGCAATGATTAAATTACATCAAAGCAGTCCTACATATGATTTCACTTTGTCTGTTTTACAATTTTGTTCAATGAAGGAGACATCTTTTTGCCCCATCTCTTTTGTCTACAGCATAATTTCCTCCTTTGTGGGGGGCAAAAAAAAAAAAAAAAGAAAAAAAAATTTCAAGAACATAACAGATGCCTTGTTGGTCTCTTCAGTGATTTCCCCCTAGTGAGTCTTTAACAAGTCTTCAGAAAAAAAAAGAAAAAAAAAGGTGCAGTTCTTCTTAAATCAGGCCAAGTCTTTTTGTGAGGATGGCAAAGAGCCACAGAAACTGTGCTTTGTACCATGAGAGTGGGATAAAATTACAGTGTGTTTGTGTTTGTGTGTGTGTGTGCATGTGTGTGTGTGTGTGTGTGTGTGTGTGTGTGTGTGTGTGTGTATGATGCATTGGACTGACTTTTCTTAGAAAATATTTTGCCTGTCTGATGAACAGAAGACATTTAGCAACTTTATTGGCTTTCTAAGTGAAAACAAGGAGAAATCAAATCAAATCATTAAAATTAACAAACAGGATCATTTTTTTTTTTTTAAGTTTAATTACTCATTGATAAACCTCAATGCTAAAATATATCTTTTCCCAGTAGCAGTTATACTTGCCATCAATAGAGCGCAACAGTCTGGTTCCAGAAGTAAAAATCACATTTATTTTTCTATAGACAAATTGATTTTCAGTGATAACTAATAAACCTTTAAAGACCAACCTACCATGAGCTCCGATTTTGTTCATCTGTGGTATATGCCTTTGTTGAAGCCATCAGTCCACGTTATTTCAACTTCAATTTTTTTAAATCATGTTTAATAGCGGAATTCCTGGTGAACAACTACACTACCCATGATCCTGCATAGAAAGATTCACCAATCAGAAAACCGCTGCCAACAAAGCCTGCCAAACATGTCCAGCACCAACCTCCCACTTCCATGATGCACTGTGAATGATGCAATCGAATTGGTCTCCCTGCACTCTCAAACTACTTTTCTATTTGTATAAATCGCAGTAAACTTAAAACATATTGTTTCTATACTTCTAGTCAAAAACCTATAATCAATAGTTTTATATATTTCCATTGTTTTTTATTTGATTACATCATTCGCAGTGCTTCATGGGATTGTAGTTTGTGCCCTTGTGAAAGACAGTAAGTACACAGTCTTGTACATTTGTCTTTTTGTCCAATTTTTAATACATTTTTGCTTCAAATCAAAGTTTATACCATTATAATTAACCTCGGAGCTGGTTGGTTTGGTTCATGGAGGATTTTATGAAAAGCCTACAGAAAAAAGGTGCTCACGACCTCCCAGAATTCACACCGTGTATGCCCAGCCTAACTGGGCTACATTTCATGTCCCTTAACATTTTGGCAAAGTGTCAAAGCATGTAAATAAATACAGCAAAGAATTCCAAACAGAGTAATTATGCACTGTTTGGTCATTTTTGACCGAAATGGATTTTGTTTCTTCAATAAAACTGGTTTCCTTTATCTGACAGGTACAAGACTTGGTGACTTTTCATCCATTTCATATCTGAACACACACACAAAAACTTTGAATTGGAATTGATTTGATCATTTTAAGTGGTAGGAAAAAAAGTCACACTTGTACAGTTCCCGGTCAAAAGTGACCACCATAGGAAATGAATGGGAAACAGAATGTATTTTTTATTTTATATTTTATTTTATTTTTTGGATCATTAATTATATAAAATCTAAAAAACAGCCACAATACAGAAAAAACACAGACATGAAGGGGTGAGACTACCAAGCATCAAGAGTGAAAAACACACACACACACTCACACACACACTAACTGGTCAGACTATAAAACAAAACAATTCTTTTGAAATATGTCAAAAAAATAAAACAATCAGCCACAATGCAGAACACACACACACCAAAATGAATTGGTGAGACCATAACACCTCTACAATGCTGAACATGTGCACGCACACACACACACACACACACACACACACACACACACACACACATTCATCTTGCTACAACCAGGGATAAATAAGGCTATTACATGTTTATTTCAGGTAATTTTTGGAAGCAGTATGCACACGCACATGCACATGCACACACACACACACACACACACACACACAGGGTTGGGAGTGTTACTTTTGAAATGTATTCCATTACAGATTACAGAATACATGCTGTAAAATGTAATTTGTAACATATTCCGTTAGATTACTCAAGGTCGGTAACGTATTCTAAATACTTTGGATTACTTCTTTAGCACTGGTAGATTTTTTTCACTTGTTTTGACTATAAAAACTCTGCCAGTACAGTAAGACAAAATATACATGTTAAAAATACATTCTCTGAAAAACCTAAATATCTTATGCAGTGTTGTTTCTAAAACAAGATAAATCAAATTGATCTTGTTTTAAGGATTTTTTGATATTTTTACAGGAAAACAATACAAAAGTTATTATCAAGAATACGATTTTTGCCCTAATATCAAAGGTCTTACTAAAAAAATGAATGTAATTAACGTAAATTTTCTTGATAAAACAATTTGTGGCATTATTGCAAAAAACTGACAAAAATAACCTCAAACAAACCAAACAAAATGTTAAACTTTTACAAAAGTAGCCTCTGATAATGTTTAAATATATATCTAAATTTAGAACTTCTCTTCAACCAGGGATGAATAAGTAGCTCTCTGCAGCCACCTAGTGATTATACTTGGAATTTCATCTGGTTTTCATATATTTTGATATTTTTAAAAATGGACACCACAGTTTGATTCTTGAGACTTTAAGCTTTCTACCGGTATATGATTTATGAGGATTGGTTCAGTGTTTGAGAAAATATTCATAAAAAAGTAAATTTTCAATGTCAGATTCAAGGCTATATGGGTATATAAGTAAATAAAAATAAAGAAATAAGGTCTAAATACCCAAAAACCCCACTCAAAATGCACAGCTCTAGTCCTTTTACATGACTGAAGTTAGAGTTGTTACATTTCTTTCATAGCAATTAAAAAAATTACACTCTTAATGTTTCTGGTCACTTTTGACCAGGAACAACTGTAATGTGATTCAATAATGAACAAGGCATAAGTGTTAAAGAGTGTATTTGTGTATTTGTGTGTGGGCAGGTTTAAGTGGTTTACGTGGACTTTTTTTTAGGTTACAAACTGGTAATTACAAGGGTGTTATGCTATAAATGTGGTTTATGAGGACATTTCTAGTGTCCCCATAATTCAAATCACTTAAAAAACATACTAAACAATGTTTTATTGAAAATGTAAAAATGCAGAAAGTTTTCTGTGAGGGTTAGGTTTAGGGGTAGGGTTAGGGGATAGAATCTATAGTTTGTACAGTATAAAAATCATTATGTCTATGGAGAGTCCTCATAATGATAACTGCACCAACATGCATGTGTATGTTTATACTACATTGTGGGGACCAAATGTCCCCACAAGGATAGTAAAACCTGAGATCACCTACCTTGTAGGGCCCAGCCAGTGGTCCCCATGAGGGAAATGGCTTATTAAACATACTAAACTATGTTTTTTTGAACATGTAAAAATGCAAAAAGGTTTCTGTGAGGGTTAGGTTAAGGGGTAGGGTTAGGGGTAAGGAATAGAAATTATCATTAGATCTGTATAAAATTCATAAAATGCATGGAAGGCTATGGAGAATCCCCACAATGATATCAAAACAAGTTTGTGTGTGTGTTGTTAAGAACCAGCACTCGTGCTGAGTGACTCCAGTCAGGCTTCTTAAGCAAGCAATTGGTCCGGTTGCTAGGGTGGGTAGAGTCGCATTAGGGTAACCTCCTAGTGGTCACTATAATGTGGTTCTCGCTCTCGGTGGGGCGTGCGGTGAGTTGAGCGTGGATGCCGCAGAGAATAGTGTGAAGCCTCCACACGCGCTAGATCTCCGCTGTAACGCGCTCAACAACCCATGAGATAAGATGTATGGATTGACTGTCTCAGACGTGGAGGCAACTAAGATTCGTCCTCCATCACCCGGACTGAGGCGAGTCACTACGCCACCATGAGGACCTAAGAGCGCATTGAGAATTGGGCATGCCAAATTGGGGTGAAAATGGGAGAAAATCCCCCCTCCCCACGCCCCCGCCCCCTCCCGAAAAAAAACCCACCGGCACTTAGGAGATCATAGAGAGAATAGATGTATGGATGACCGCTCAACCATTTAAAGATGTGTCGCTGCTTCAAAGAGACGGGTACAAGGAAAGGAAAGACATTTTGACTTTCCAGCTTCTACCTCTGGAGTCTAAGCTGGGGTCTTTAATTCAAACACTATGTAAATCAAAATGTTTCAAGCACATTTTTTGGTGTACAGATATACAGTGGCCACAAAAGTATTTTTGGCACTTAACTCATTCAGACCCCAATTATGTTCCAGCAACACAAAAAAATATGGCCATGCTTTATTTCTATTCGAAATGCAGCCACAAATGGCAATTAATCAAACAAATTCGGTTTGTGGTCATATGTTTTAAGAGTTATTTCTGATGTCCATTCACAATGGAAATTGGTCCTGAGTTGTGTATTTTCCTTTTTGCCTGTGTCACATGGACATTTTCTGCCTTGTGTCTCTGCTAGGATTTTTAAAAATGTATTTATTGTAAAATAAATAAATAATTTAAAAAAAAAAAAAAAAAAAAGGTTAAGGTGGCTGTTCGCATAAAAAGTGTTTTCACATTCCGTCTATGCTATTTTCTAATTGTTGGCCTATGAACAAATGCATCATATTTTGCATTCTGCTGATTTCTGTTGAGCTCTGTCAAGCAGTTTTCAAAACTCAAAATGAAAATAAAAAATGTTGCTGCTTGTGAGAAAAATTCTCATTTAGCATCATTTGCTTGCAGATGCTACTTGGTTTGATATTGTGTTATTTAATCCAATGAAATTCATAAAATTTTTAAGATGTATAAATCCTTTTGGGGCCACTTGTAAAGTTTCACTTAGAATCGATGTGTATTACTCTATAGGGTAAGCTGATAAATATAATTCAGTAAAATGGTGACCAATCGTTGTTTAACTTGATGATAAAGGCTTCTCTTTTAAGGCCTCACTTTGTCTGGACTACTGTCTGTTTAAAAGAGGACCTGCTGTTTAAATAGTCTCAGAAAACCGGTAAACAAAGTGTAATTTCTCTCACTTTCCTGAACAAATGTCACTTCATTAAAGAGCTTTAACCCTCACCAAATAGAGACGGTGAAAGGAGAGGACACCAGGATCGTTGTCCCTCACCTTGGCACAAACACGTGTCATCTTCCTCTCTGCTGTGTACGATTTCTCTACCTCTCTCCATTCAGCTGCATTCGATGTGGCACTCACCTGTCACCTGCTCTGGACAGATGAGAAGAGAAACTCTCTTCACGAAAGCATGCCAATCAAAGCACCTGTCACGGCCCTCAAAGAGGGTTTGACAGAGGGCCTGTTGACACCCCTCAGCCGGCGCCCTTGCTCTTTCAAGCCCCACTTCTCCCTAACATCTGCAGCCGAGATGAAACAGAATCATAATTGGGTGCAATCACGCAAGAGGCATAGGGATAGAACTTATTTACAGACGTGCTAACAATACTACACATACTGAGTGCTCTTTATTCTCAAGAGCAGCTGTAACTTAACACATAACTTGCCCTTTAACTAAAAGAAGAGATGCCTTTCCCTCTAAGCAAGCATTTTAATAAATTTTATCAGACACTTGATAAGAATGTATCATCCTTTATGAAAAGTAATGAAATATTAAGACTTAAACTGAACACCTGCTGTAGCATTAAGCAGAAAGGCACCTGTCATTGAGAGCACAGTAGTTCAACTGTCGTTTCCTGCTTAAAGGAATAGTTCACCCAAAAATGACAATTCTCTCATGATTTACTCGCCTTTAAGCCATCCCAAATGTGTATGTCTTTCCTTCTTCAGCAGAACCAAAATAAATATTTTTATAAGCACATTTCAGCTCTGTTTGTCCATACAATGAAAGTGAATGGGTGCCATGATGCTGCTGGCTGTTTGACGGTCCAAAAGGCATATATAGGCAGCATAAAAGTAATCCACACAACTCCAGTCGTTCAATGAATGTCCTCTAGCAAATCGATAGGTTTGTGTAAAAACTAAATTGATAATTAAAACTTTATTACCTTTTTTAAAACGCTTCCTGCCACCAATCGACCCATCATGGAGCTGTCGCGTGACCAGTGGTGTAGTCGGGGCCATACACACGTATATGCCGTATGCTTACTTTTTTCCCAGGGCTGTTTGCATACAATGACTTCTACGGATCAATATTTGTGTATCATATACCATCTGCAAATATGTGCATATCTCGTTTAAACAGATGTAATAAACAAAGCGTTTTCTTCCCATCGAAAACTTCAGGATCAAGATCAAAAGTTCCTCTGATTCACAAATCAGAACAGTCAATCCGTGACAATCCAAACAGGCGATCCAGGCCATTTAAACTGTCAGGAGATTGCTGCTCACGTTGGATCCACACGAGCGTGTGAGTGCGACTTTAAAGTAAAGCTATCTACCATTTAAAATACAATATCTTTTTTTTTTTACAAAGTAAAATTTTGTGTGAAATTGAGTAAATATAATGCTAAATAAGAGTTTATATATATATATATATATATATATATATATATATATATATTTTTTTAGGAATGTTATGTTTTAACTATATTAAATTGTGTGATATATCGGCATTGTATTGGCTAACCTGCTCTCTGGATATCGGCATCGGCCATTAAAAAACCATATCGGTCGACCACTAATATCCACCCTGTTATGGGAAGATATATGGGAAATTAATATAATTTTAACATTTCAATATACAGTTTTTATGTTAACAGAAATAAAATCATAAATATTAGTTTACAAATATGTTTCCTAGATATCAATCACAGACCATGTAGTGGCTCATTTATCCACTGGATGTCCACCCTGTTATTGTCCACCCTGACGCTGTCTATTTAACTGGATGGACATCTGAATTTTTTCGTAATTTAGCTTGACCAGTATGATCCAATCTTTAATCTCTAATACGATCTTTAATATGTCCCTGTAATGATGAAACATGAAGAAACTTGTAAAAGTATGTTTTATTTTTCAAAAGCCAGAATGTCACCGAATTGTAGGGATGAGCCATTTACGATATGTACAGAATTGCAGTTCAGCAGCTCTCTATATGCAGATTACGCTGTCTACGGTAATAGTAAAGTACAGTCTACAGTAACAGATGCCTTTTGGACCTTCAAACAGCCAGCAGTGTCATGGCACCCATTCACTTTCATTGTATGGACAAACAGAGCTGAATGTGCTTATTAACATCTTCATTTCATGTTCTGCTGAAGAAGGAAAGACATACACATCTGGGATGGCTTCAAGGTGAGTAAATCATGAGAGAATTGTCATTTTTGGGTGAACTATTCCTTTAAGCAGGAAACGACAGTTGAACTACTGTGCTCCTTTCTGAATAATCCTTTAATCTAGATAGCAAAGCACAGTTTTCTCTGCATGCACACATGCTTTCACAGACTTACAAAGAGAATACATAGGAGAGTATGCAGGCACTCGCGCTTATACAGACTTATAAAGAGAATGCACAGAAAAAACGCCCAAAGAACAATAAATACAAGCACACACACACAATGTCACACTTGCAAGGTCTCTATTTTTCACCTCTCTCACTTTTTCTCCATTCCTCTATCATTGAATTTGTATATTGATTGCACCCTCCTCTCCTTTCATTCCTTTCTTTCATCCAGTCAGTGGCTTGACTAGAAAGCTCACACACATTTCACTTTGACACTCAAAAAGCCCCTACAAATGGTGTTTGTATGTCAGGCACAAGAATCTTACCTGTAATCACTTTCTCATTGAGACAGAGAAAGACACAGAGAGAGAGAGACTTAAAGAAAGAGGATTAAAACAGTGAAGTGTGGGTTTTCTTTGCATGATGTGTAATGAAATACTTTTGAGAGCAGCATTTCCCAAAAGATCACTGTGTCTCAAAGAGACTGTTTTCGATGGATGTGCATGGCCCTGTTTTCTGACGTATGTCAGTGTATGATGTGCTAACATTTGAGCACAAAGAGGAAGAGGGGTGTTGTCTTGCTGTGTTCTCACATCAAATTTTATCATATGATTTGTATATATATATATATATATATATATATATATATATATATATATATATATATATATATATATATATATGGTCTGTAGAATATTTTTGGGACTACTTTTGACTGTTTTTGAGAGGGATTTATTGATGTAGCACTGTCTGCTGACTTTATAGAAGATTTTATTTGCTGTTTATGATACACACTGAGGGGTTAATGAAGGCTATGTCTACAATCTGACATTTATGTGTCCTCAGAGAAAGATTTTATTGCTCAGAGGTTGTTCAGTGTTCTCAGTTATGTTTCACTGACTGTAGGTGTCAACCTTGTTTCAGATATTTCTCCTAAAATTCCTTATGAGACATTAAAAAAATGAAGCCAATGACACATTTGCTGACATACAGGAATACAATACAATTGGTGTAGATTGCAAAACTTGCAAGAAGAAATGTTTGAGTTCATCTAAAAACACTTTTAATTGCATATACTGGCATTTTGGCAAATCTAAGGACAATTTGTGACAATGTCAACCCCAGAGAAGTCATAATAATAGTATGAGATTGCAAATAGAAAGAAACTGATTGAGTTGGCTTGTACGAACTATATGCCTTTTAGTCCCATATAGAAAAAAATTAACAATGTTGCCTTCACGTGCTATTGGAATAATGGTAAAATACGAATTTCACACTCGGAAGTTGCTTATGACCAACCTCTTAAGTTGTAATTACAACTAGGAAACTCTGAGATCATTTTGATACCTGAGTTTCCAAGATGGGAGGAGACGTAAACGTTCAAAATGGGTGAGGGGATTACGGTTTCTGTAGTGAATGACAGGTTTTATTTTTCTAAATATACAGCTTATTGTTAGCACTTGCCTTTTCGGTCCTGTTAATTTATGTACACTCACTGAGCACTATATTAGGAATACTATGGTCCTAATAATGTGCCTGAAGTGGTCTTCTGCTGTTGTAGCCCATCTGTCTCAAGGTTTGACGTGTTGTGCATTCTGAGATGATATTCTGCTTACTACAATTGCACAGAGGGGTCATCTGAGTTACCGTAGCCTTTCTGTCAGCTCAAACCAGTCTGGCCATTCTCCGTTGACCTCTCTCATTAACAAGGCATTTCTGTCCACAGAACTGCTGCTCACTGGATGTTTTTGTTTTTGGCACCATTCTGAGTAAACTCTAGAGACTGTAGTGTGTGAATGTCCCAGGAGATCAGCAGTCACAGAAATACTCTAACCAGCCCATCTGGTACCATCAATCATGCCAAGGTCGAAATCACTTATATATAATTATAATATAATAATTTTTCCCCCCATTCTGATGGTTGATGTGAACAATAACTGAAGCTGCTGACCCATATCTGCATGATTATATGCATTGCACTGCTGCCACATAATTGGCTGATTAGATAATCGCATGAATAAGTAGGTGTACAGGTGTTCCTAATAAAGTGCTCAGTGAGTATATATCAGCAACTATTTGATGCGTGTTGTACATTTTCACACCATGAAAATAGCTCGTATTTGACCAAAACCCTGTTATCATCAGCAAGCTAACTGAGTAATGTGTATTATGGTGTCAAAATAAAAGTTCCTCAAGAAATTTGTATGAATGAACCTGGTGTCGTCCATGTTTCCAGTTCTTTCCGACAACAAAGTACTTGAACGCAACATGCTCATAATTACCACTTCAGAAGTGGGAAGTAGGATAATTCTGATAGCACATGAAGGCAGCATAAGTTTTTTTCTTAGTTTAACCCCTGACCCAAACCTGACCATAAAATGCAACCCATTACCCAAACCTTAGACCGAACCATGATTTTGGAAGGAAAATCACTGTTCTCCATTTACCACATAAGAAATAAAAATTTGGGGTTTGGAACGGTTAAATCAGTCATTTGTATTGCATAAATAAATATGGAATGAGTAACCAAATCTGTTTTCAGATGTTTCTTAAAATAAATTGTTGATAGGAGGCTAGCTAAAACTGAATGCCTGTATTGTATTGATTTTAAATTCTGTTTATTGATTGGTTCGTCTTTATTAGAATAAAAGTCATTTTCAAAAAGCAAACTCTTACCATTTCACCATATCCTATGAGTTGTGATGAGACTAAAGCCCTATTTTGAAGGGATTTTTTTTTTTTTCAGACATATGTCTGCAAACGTCTGTAATGTTTACAGTTGATTCGCACTGGATAAATGATATCTGTAAAAATCACAGAGATGGGTGTGTCTGTTGCATTTACATACTGCTGTCACGTTTAACTGACCTATTAGAAAATGTATGCTGTGCTGGTTAATTATGCAGGAAGTATTAAACATGATCATATACTGTATCTGTGATTATAAGAAAAGAAAAAGGAATATCTGGCTAAATACAGCAGAACTGGTGACATTAACAAGCCTATAATCATATATTACACTCTTGAATTAAAAATAGGGACTATCCTTTCAAATTATGCAATTTTATTTGTCCCTCCAGAATATATGTTCCAAAAAGCAGGGCTCAACACAATTTCCCACACTCACTCTGCTAAAAAAATATGTACATGTGTACATTTCTCATTTCCTAACCAAAAGAAAACAAGCTATATGTTGACAATGTTGAAAATTCTGCTGAATTTCTAGAGGGGACACACATGATATTATTGGTTCTTTTTTTAAGAGAAATATGAAGTCACTCTTTGCTCTCAATTTAAAGAAATAGTTCACCCAAAAATGTATGACTTTCTTATTTATGTGGAACACAAAAGCAGAATTTTTAATGGATGTCTTTTCAAAACAATGGAATTTGATATTGACTCAATTTAAAGCTTTAAAAAGGACCCAAAAGTATAATAAAAGAAGTCCATGCAGCTTGTGTGTCATATTCCAAGTCTTCTGAAATAATATGATAGGTTTTGGAGAAACAGTTTAAGTAATTTTGAAAATCTGACAATGTTAGTTATTTTTCAGTGAAAATATTGATGTTTGTTGCATGTTCGTAAGTGTTCACTGTAGTCTAGGAAAAACAATTGATATTTTCAAAGGGATCTGATTTGTAAAGGGATCTAATTTACTCTAAAATAAGAATAGTTATCAACTGCAGGTTGAGGTCTGTGAAATACTGTTTTGTAAACTCACAGTTTATTTATTTATTTATTAATTTTTTTGGCCTGTCTATTACTCAGTCTTCGGAAATTGTTTAAATATCTTGGCTCCTCTATGGTGTCATGATATGAGGTCCCCTTTCTTTCTTGCACTTCAGGAATGGAAAAAGGGCCATAGGCTCTTCCTATACTCTGGGTGTGTGTGTCTCTGACTGTGTGCAGAGTGGCAGTTGATTTGAGGGTGTTTTGATATTAGAGCTGGAGGAATGTGCACGGATACAGTAATCTTTGCGTGCATGAGAGTGTCGGAAGGGGGTCGGACAGGCAAAGATGAGGTAAGTGCTCACAGCTCTGAAACCATATCTTGGACAGATTAAAAGGCATTTTCCTCTGTTCCTTTCAGCTTGTCCAGGTGTTCAGTCCTTGACATGTTCCTCCATGTGTAAGGTTTCTTTGTGTGTGTGTGTGTGTGTGTGTGTGTGTGTGTGTGTGTGTGTGTGTGTGTGTGTGTGCGCGCATGTGTGTGTGTGTGTGTGTGTGTGTGTGTGTGCGTCCTCTTTGAGACTTCAGGCAAACACTTTTACTGTAAATGAAACCTTTGAACTGTTATATAGTCACAGTGCAGATGTTAGTTTTCTGAATAAATAATAAAAAAAGAGATCTGTAACCTTAAATATTGCGTTAAACCCTTTTTTACGGTTTGTCATTTGTGCGTTACTCAAAAAAAAATCCAAAAAAGCTCATTATTGTGCATTAATTGAAGCACAAAATAAATTAGCTATGTAGTGAACACATCTAAAGATCATTGTGTGTGGATCAGAATAAACAGATTTGTGCCACATAGTTTTAAAATTATACATTGTATAATTAGAATTATAAAAATGTTCTACCCCATTATTTTTCAAAGTGCAAATTAGAGACAGCATTTCTTGCTGTGTGACAACTTAAGTAATGTTGATGAGTATACAGTTTTCCCAAACACAACCACTGATTAGTGGAACCGTGGCTGTTCCTGCTTGTCTTCATACCTGTACATGTAATGCTGTAAAAAATGCCAGCGGCTCTCAAACGTCTATGATGAAATGTTTTTCTCACACACTTGCATTCTCTCTCTCTTTCTCTCTCAGTTCTTATTGTGATCTGCACCTAATTGCACATAATTGCCCATTCCATGAAAGAGCTTGTTTGTTTCTGTTTTGTACCTTCCTTGAACAATTAGCATAAGTGTTTCTTTTAATTTTGATGCCACACTTAATAAAACTTTAATAATCTTGAGAAATTTTGAGAAGGTCAAATGGCTTATAACAAATTAATTTCCATGGGTGTTGTTTCAACTTTGGGCACTTTCATGTGCCAGGGGTTGATTTCCATCCAAAGAACAGATCTCAATGTTTTTCTTCTTGTTATATGAAGTTCACATTAAAACTGACTTGGAAACTGTTTAACAGGCATTCATACTTTATTGTTCAAATACTTTTCTAATGTCTTTTCAAATGCTACTTTTCAAATGCCATTTATGTATAGATTTTATTGTTTTAGCCTTGTACTAGACCCAGACTTTCAATCTTAAAATATGAAAATCAATTCTAAAGATACATCTTTTTAATGATAATCTAAACAAAGAGATAAACATACAGTAAACCATTTCAATGTGTATTGTGTGAATTTATTTTTCATCATTTCCAAAACACAAAAAATTTTGGCTGTTATAAAGCTTTTTCTTAACCAAGTCGACACAAGTGTCAGTGAATAGCGTGTTTGGGATGAAATATAAGACAAGTTATGTTTAAAGAACACAAAGAAAATTCAAGGTAAATATAAATTGTGAGCAGAATATTCAAGTGAAAGTAAAAGTGGAGATTTACATAATTTATATTATATATTGATCTGTTTCTCACCCACACTTATATCACTTCTGAAGATATGGATTTAACCACTGGAGTCTTATGGATTACTTTTATGCTGCTTTTATGTGCTTTTTGGACCTTCAGATTTCTGGCCACCATTCACTTACATTATATAGACCAACAGAGCTGAAATATTCTTCTAAAAATCTTCATTTGTGTTAAGCAGAAGAAAGAAAGTCATACACATCTGGGATGGCATAAGGGTGAGTAAATGATGAGAGAATTTTCATTTTTGGGTGAACTATCCCTTTAAGACATCTGAAAAACTGAAGAAGTTTCAAAAAAGCAAACACTAATCACCCTGATGGTGACGTAAATCAAAAACACAATTTTTTACAGCAAGACTTAATTAAAAACACTAAATGAGGCTAAAACCATCTATTAATTCTAAACAATAATTAGTTAAATCATGTCCTTATATGCCGCTATGTGTTGACCAAACACACATAAATAAATTAAATCGCAAGAGATTATGGGTATTTGCTCCAGACAAATTGTTTCTCCAATCGGCAAGCTCAGTAGCAGATGCAACAATATGAAGTTCATAGTGTTTATTCTAACAGGGTTCCCACATCTTTGTTGACCCATGAATTGTTTGAACATTTCCATGGCTTTAACGAAAGTTCATGACTGCTGGAGAAGATCCTTAAGAGTCAAAATCACATATTTCATGATTTTCCGTGTCAGCGGGTGTCCTGGCTTTTAGTAGACTTACAAAAGTAAACTTAAAGTTTCCACTTCACATAAGTTCATAAAGTTTGCCCAGAAAATCCACTAAATGGACAATCCAATGGAGTTATTGTACATTATGTTGTCAACTAGTAAGGTCAATATAGCAATCCAACACTTTCTGCTATCCCTCTATCCACTGTCTCTTTTTCCATGCTACACTTCTGCTGACACCCATCCCATTCGTTTATTTTTTATTCCATTCTCTTTCTCTCATTTTGTGTGTGTGTGTGTGTGTGTGTGTGTGTGTGTGTGTGTGTGTGTGTGATTGTTTAATTTCTGTGAGAGATTTAGGCAAACACAGAGTTCCCTTCCTCCTGCTCCTCTGTCCTGGCTAATCCAAACACAACTTCAAAGGAAGAGATGCTCCACATGTGGCTGCATGAAAGGAAACACCAAACCTCGGGTGAAAAGACAACATGCGAGGAAAAATATCACGTCCCTCCATCTTATCCTGTACAGTTCCACTGAAAAACAATCTCTCTTACACTGAAAAAGTGGTAACCTGCAAGTGTTACCTCAAGGATCTATTTCTGCTTGACCTAATCCATAAAAAATACTTATGTTGATTTAGTCAGATTAAGTAACATTTTTCACTTGAATAAAGCCAGTTAATTTAGATGTTACCACATGAAGCATGACTTTTAAGTTACCTGACAAAACATGTTTTACAGTCTAGAGAAATTTACCAATTACGATATGATTCCAATTGGTATTGACATTAAAGGCATTTTTTTTTTTTTTTTGCCATGGAGGAACCACAATAAACCCTGCTTAAAAAAAAAAAAATTACATGTTGATCCAGGCTGAATAATGCTGGTTATAGTGCTGTTTTGGTGCTGGTCTAGCTGGTTAACCAGCAAAGATATGCAAGACTTAGCTAGTGAAACGGTTCAACCATATAGTATATGGGGCCCTGTTTTAAGAGCGCAAGCATTACACGCAATGCAATGCCTTAAGTCATAAGCACAAAGTCAGTGGACATGGCCATGAAGTTTTGATATTTTAGTGCAAGAATGCGCTAAGTCCAGGTTTTGTAAGTCCACGCTAAGTCCATGCGTGAAACGCATAAGTCTGGACCAAGCACCATTTAAGTCTGAGGTTCTTCTCCGGTTTTTCCAGCGTCTGCATCCTATTATATAGTCCATTCCCTCAAGCACCAACGGCTTAAACAAAGACAGCACTTTCATAAGAAGTTGGTAGTGTAAATGGAGTGTATGCAATGATTCTAAAGAATAGAAATATGGATTTACGTTCTTTCATGCATTACTGCGTCCTTGATGAATGCCAGACATATTTCTACGACAGTGACACATGCTCCTTTTATATGAAAGGAAAATGTGATTCTCGTCAGAATTTGGATGTATGCTCCTTTAAATTATATAGAATGTAAGTATTATTAATCATTTTCATCAACTGACACACAGGGATGGGAGGGTTACTTTTGAAATGTATTCCATTACAGGTTACAGAATACAAGCTGTAAAATGTAATTTGTAACGTATTCTAAATACTTTGGATTACTTCTTCAGCACTGGTAGATTTTTTTCACTTGTTTTGAATATAAAAACTCTGCCAGAACAGTAAGACAAAATACACATGTTAAAAATACATTCTCTGAAAAACCTAAATATCTTATGCAGTGTTGTTTCTAAAACAAGATAAATCTAATTGATTTTGTTTTAAGGATTTTTAGACATTTTTACAGGAAAACAATAAAAAAATTATTATCAAGGATATGATTTTTGCCCTAATATCAAAGGTCTTACTAGAAAAAAGAAATTATGATCCAACGTGAATTTTCTTGATAAAAAAATATGATCGTACCTGGTAATGTGCATGTAAAATGGCTAGAAATAGCATTTTAGCTTAGCGTAAAGCTGACAATTTACACAAGGTTTATTTCTATTTCTTCTGCTCCAAACTTACTTCAAACTTACTTCTTTGTCTCTCGTATGAATGAAACACATCATAAGAAAGTGTTTCACCGCTGTTCAAATGCACTTTGGATCGCATCATTTATATGATATTATAAATATTACTAAATATTAAATGAAACAAATGACAATAAAATGCAAATTAATCTCTTCAGTAATCAAAATAATTTTTGAATGTAACTGTATTCTAATAACCAATGATTTAAATTGTAACTGTAGTGGAATACAGTTACTAATATTTTGTATTTTAAATACGTAATCCCGTTACTTGTATTTCGTTACATCCCAACCCTGCTGACACACAAATCATGGCTAGAATTAACAGTGGTTGTATTGGAATGAACTTCAACTTAAAATGTTGTGCACGGTCGTAGCACGTTGCACTGCGCTTTGCGAACTCACAAAAATAGAGCCCATGTTTTTTCTGCTATTTTTTAAAAAGCCTTTTCCTCTTAGGCTACATCCACATTACTACCTTTTGTGTTTGAAAACGTATCATTTTCTCTATGATCTGGTCTTTCGTCCACACTAAGATGGCATTTTTGTCCAGCAAAACTGAGCTTTTCATAAATGCTCTCCCAAGTGGATTAATTTGAAAAAGCCGTCTTTGCCTTGTAGTATGGACAGGGAAAATGGAGATTTCTGAAAACGATGATGTATTTGTTGTCATTTGATGCAGTCATGTGATCCATTCAACCCAAAACAATAAACATGACGGCCCATGTTGTAGCTGTATTGCTGTGCCTGATATTCACTTTGACAGCATTGTTAAAGATAAATGTTATTTTGCACAACTTTCACATTGCATTCCTTCAAAGGCGAAGAGAAGTTTACTCAGATCTGCTGTCCGAAGACGGAACACAAGGATGATTGCATTTCAGAACGTACATGGAACAAGGATTTTAGGCCATTTAAGCATTTTCATAGTACAGTGAAAAAGTGTGGATGGGTACCTTTTAGAAAACACTTGAAAACGGCAGTGTGGACGGAGAGCGTCGTTTTCAAATGTATCTGGATTAATGTGAACGTACCCTTAGAAGGAAGTCCTGAGGATTGCAGAAGAAGGGAAGAGTGCACAGATGAAGGAGAGAGTGGAGGAAGGAATCAATGGAGAAAATTTTGCTGCGGGCTTGCTTAGTTTTATCTGCCTTTGAACGAGTCAGCTTTAATTTGACTTTGATCTCAATTTACTGCCCCATGAATTGGCTTCCATGCACTATAATGAATGGAGAGGAACGTTTTCTGGAGGATTTTCCTTTTCCAAAGCTCTCTCTCTCTTTCATCATCTCCTTTTTCCCCTCCCTCTGTCTCTCAAACTCAACCCCAAAAATAAACCCTCCAAAAGTGCCCTTTCTAGTTTTAATTTGCGTAGACGGATCGGGACGGCTCTAAATCATCAAATTAAGACTACTGAAGAGTCACATTATATTTTTTAGCCAACATAAAACTCTCCTTGAAGCCAGTGATTAGATTTGTTTATCCTTGAGTGCTACAAACTCAAGTTAGTTTTCAGTCCACAACTGAAAGTTTTCCCTGAACGCCTTTAGTAATACTAAAGATAGTCTTACTTAGGACATAAGAGAATAAATGAGTGCAGTTTAGCACTCGAAGTTTAGGGGAAAGGACTTCTTTTTAGTTTTCACTCACACTCTCTCGCTTTCATCAGACTTTAAAGGCAGCCGGTTCATGGTCTGAAGGATGAAACAGTCAAAGTCTTTGTTGAGATAGTCATAATTCACTGGCCCTTTCACAGCTCCCTATATTCAGAGGTTTCTACTGACCTGGGCAATTAAAAGTAGTGCTAGTTTGGGAATACAGGCATTGCATTCAGTGTGTTTAAATCTAAAAACTTTGATATGATGTTTTAGATCAGTCTTCAGATTTTGTTAGTCAAAACACACATAGACACTCTTTCAGGAGGATGTACATTCATCTTTGCTGAGGCCCACTGCAAAGAGACAGTTGTAAATGCATTAGCGAGAGGTTTCATGGCTGAATAGAGTGAAGAAGGAGAGACAAAGTGTGGTGATGGTGGTAATAAAGAGATCGTCTCTCTCAGATTCTCTGATACACACACAGACACCACTTCCTTTCTCAAGGGAAGTAACAGGTTGACACAAAGAACAGCTGGCCCAGTTCTCACTGACACCCCTCCCCTTAAACACACACACACACACACACACACACACACACACACACAAACACCCACACACACAAACACACACACACACACACACACTTTGCTCTCGCCCTTTACTGCCTATATTTCAGTTTTCCCCACTAGACTTCATCCAATCAGTGCACGGTAAGGTAATAAACTTACTTTGGCGTGTAACTCATCCCACACCATTTGTGCTACAGTAATGAAACTCCAAATTACATATTGAGGAGATTTGTGCTATTATTTTCCTAAGCAATAGAACTTATGGTTTTCACCAAGCACGATAAGGGTGTGTGACAATGAATGAGGAATTATCTACATTTTGAATTTGAGACGAAAACCAAAAACTTTAATAGGAAATGTGATTTAGAACGTAACTTAAAAGTAAAATAAATAGGGGCCTGGGTAGCACAGCAAGCAAAAATGTTGACTACCACCCCTGGAGTCGTAAGTTCGAATCCAAGGTGTGCTGAGTGACTAGAGTCACGTGGGTCATCTTCCTCGTGGTCACTATAAGGTGGTTCTCGCTCTCGTGGGGCCTGTGGTGAGATGTGTGTGGATGCTGCAGTGAATAGCATGAGCCTCCACAAGCGCTAAGTCTCCACATCAAAGGGCTCAGCAAGCCACGTGATAAGATGCGCGGACTGATTGTCTCAGAAGCAGAGGCAACTCAGATTTGTCCTCCGCCACCCTGATCGAGGCGAGTCACTGCGCCACAACAATGAATTAGAGCGCATTAGGAATTGGGCATGTCAAATTGTGGAGAAAAGGGGATAAATCCCCTAATAATTAGTAATGTGATTACTTTTACATGAAATAATCAGTTGGGATAAATTCCAAAAAATGCTAATAATAATAATTTGTAATGTAATCTGCTTACATTTTAGATAAGTAATTAGTTATGTGTAGTGGATTACTTATCTTGAGTAACTTACCCAACACTGCTAGCAACCACCTACAGTAGCAACACCCTAGCAAACACCCAGTACACCCTAGGAACTGCATACCAACACACTAAAAACACTCCGAACATCTTTAGCCACATAGAAATTATCTGGCAACCACCCACAACACCCTAGCATTGTGCTGGCACAGGAAAGCACCATACACCAAATTTTTTTAATTTTGTTATGTAAAACACTAGTTAATGTCGTGCATTTTGATGTGCACATATATTGTAATGCATGTGGAGTGTTAATGTACCCTTGTGTATGTTTGGGGTCACTGGCAGTGAAAAGGCCAGCATTTCAATGGGGAAAAGAAGAGGACTCTAATCTAATTTGACTGGAGTGTGTGTGTGTGTGTGTGTGTGTGTGTGTGTGTGTGTGTGTGTGTGTGTGTGTGTGTGTGTGCTCAGTATGAGAGTACTGTGGGAATAGTGCAAGAAGGCCGTCTTTGTGAATGGTGTCTCCTGAGCCAAACCAGTGGGGTGTCCCCATATCCTCTTTTTTCCATCCCTCTCTCTTTCCATCACCCCTCCTCTGTCTTCACTCAGAGGCAAATTAACCCTAGATGACAAAAAGGGTGTGAGAGCAAGAAACATCAGTGAGTCCCCCCTGATAACTGACTGGCACTCAAGGTCCCCAACAATTACACTGGGTAATTTTCAGTAACTGCACTGCATCTCAAAAAAGTACTTTGCTTAGTTTGTGCACTTCAGTAATCTTCTAAAATATTTAACAAGTATTGAACAACTTCACTTCTAATTACAGTGCTTGCAAGGCAGCAGTGTCTTGATATTGATATTCCTCAAACATTCTGGTTAAGTTTTTATTAAAGCACTAACCCTAAGTATTAAACTTCTGCATTTAGCCTGAAAACCTTAACATACAGAGTCAATTCCAACCTTGTGCTATAGATTATATCATCTTATCTATTTTGTAAACTTTATCAATTTTAAGAAATTTAAGATTAAAGTTCTCTCTTTGATTTACATAGAATGTTCAGTGTTCAGAATGTAACAGACACTGTAATATTTGCATACTAAATTTGGATTGGTCTACTTTCTTACATCTTTTAGCATACAAAATTGTGATTGGTTCTGTCTCGCTTGCATATATTTAACCATTTATGGCCACCTTTATACTGCACAGTGACTGTTTATATCCGCATGCAGTTGAATGAAAACAGGACGACGTGTCATGACAACAGCAAAGCACACACCAATTCATTTATGCAGGACCAAAGCAAACTCTGGTAAATTTTTGGGCTGCTGTCTGCAATTTCTCACACTCATATTTAAAAGCTCACCATTCACGCATACTGTGGACTAATTGTTGTGGTCTGGTTGTTAATAGTGCACAGACATCTGTGTCGGGGCAGGAAACTGCCACTGCCCTAGGAATTCTACACATTGGTGCCATATCATATCAGTGCACCATGAGGATTCTGCAGCATTTACAGCATCACAACAACAGGAATACAAGGCATGTTTTGAAGGTTTGGGCAAGCTGAAAGACTACCAACTGGAATTGCATATCGACATATCGTGTTGTTCCTGTTTCACAACCAATATGCAGATTGCCATTTAGTGTGAGGAAATTGGCCAAACTGAAGCAGCTAGAAAAACTGGATGTCACTGAAAAAGAAGAAGGGCCAACTCCATGGGTTTCACCACTCATGGTGGTGCACAAAAAATGTGGAGACATCAGGATTTGCATAGATATGCGCAGAGTCAATGAGGCTGTTGTGCGTGAGCGACACCCCAATCCCACCATTGATGAGATTCTGGAGGACATGACAGGAGCAGAAGTGTTTTCCAAACTGGACTTAAAATGGGGGTACCATCAGATCGAACTGAAACCTGAGTCACGTTCACTGACCACATCTGTGTCTCACACTGGACTACATACAAAATACAAAAGGCTCATGTTTGGCATTTCCTCTGCCCCTGAGACATACCAACACATAATTCGACATGTTCTTCAGGGCATTAATGGAGTTCACAACATCTCAGATGACATTATCGTGTTTGGGAAAAGTGTGCAAGAGCATGATACACAGCTACGTCGAGTTCTGCAACGCTTGCAGGAGAAGCAGCTAACATTAAACTGTGACAAATGTGTTTTCAGGATGAGTGAGATGGAGTTTATGGGTCACGTACTCTCCAAGAGTGGAACTGGGGCAGCACAATCCAAAGTGGAAGCAGTACAAAATACTCGACAGCCCCAAAATACCACTGAGGTGAGGAGTTTCCTTGGTCTTATGAATTACTGCGCACGGTTCATACCCAACCTGGCTACTGTGGCAGAGCCATTAAGACGACTCACTAGGTGATCATGCACATGGTCATAGGGAAAAGAACAAGAAGCTGCATTTAATGCGCTCAAGTCTGCACTGGCCAGTTCACACACAATGGCATACTACAGCCAAGAGGCGGACACACAAGTGATTGTGGACGCAAGTCCAGTGGGACTTGTAGCGATTCTAAGCCAAAAACAGGCTGATGACTATTAGTGAAAATAACTCCAGGCGCATGTGCATTCTCAGGGTTCACGTCTGAGTGAAGTATACTTTGGGCTTTAATCTGCTTACCATGTCTGTGACCACAAACGTATACTGTAGATGTGCTCCACATTATCAGGTGCATTTGAATAATGCTTTGTTTCTCATTTGGAAACAGGTATGTTCCAGCCTGATTTCATGAAAATTACTTGACTGTGCTGACCTCCACCGCCCCCCCCCCCCCCACCTTTAAGAAAGCTGGAGCCAGTTGCAACAAACCCCTTAATTTAAGAACACCCTTAGTGATAATACCCTTGCAATTATCAGCATTTTCTTAACTAATGAGGTTTGTTGCAACTGAGCACTGTACTTCAGTCAGTTCAAAAAATATTCTATTTTTATGATTCAGTCTTTACACAAATGTATTAAATTTATTTCAAGTCAGATCTTTCTGTGATTGTGTGAGAATGTGCGAAATTCATTCTTGACTGAGCAGCAAAGGATGAAAGTTATATGGTGATGCAGACATGTCTATCTAAATAAGTATTCTGAATCACAGACTGCGAGATTAATCCCCTCATTGCATAGATCCCCCTCATTTTCATCCCTCTTTAAAACCTCGCCTCACATCTACTATTAACTTATGAGCACATTTTCCTCAGCTGACTCCACAAATCTCTTGAAAGCCATTGGGTTGTATATAAGGGATGTTGTTTTACTGTTTGTCTTGTCTGTCTGAGGCTTGTGAGAGCACTCAAAGTGACCGAATTCTCTTAAAAGATGGCCACTTGAAAGCTGGATGAGGTCAGAGCAAAGCATGGCTCTGAAGACAGGCTCTCAAAGTGAGCTTTTGACACTTCCATTCCTAACACAATTCATGAAGTCATCTGTGTTTACAGCACATTTCAGCCACATCAGAGCTCTCTGTCAGCTCAAACCCACAAATCAGCCCATCCTCAAGAACTACATGGTTTTGATGTTGTTGCTAAAGCCTTCTGTTTATTAATTATCTCTATGATGTGATCCAACTTAAGGGTTATAAAAACAAAATAAATGCTTATCATGTGGATTACTTATGTAATGAATTACAATAGTATGTAAACTAAGACAAAGTATAGCCTAACCTTTAAACCAAATTAGTTAATGCCCAATGGTGGTTATAGAATTTAAGTTTATTGGGAATGTAAAAAAAAAAAACCATATGTGCATAAAATACAACAGGCTTTGAAGTAGTAGAGAGCTTAAATGATTAATCGAGGAGCTCACAAGCTTTTCCTCAAATCATCTGACCCTTTAGAGAAGTGAGGCGAGGTTTTAAAGAGGGATGAAAATTAGGAGGATCTATGCAATGAGGGGATTAATCTCGCAGACGTGTCTGCATTGCCATATAACTTGCATCCTTTGCTGGTCAGTCAAGAATGAATTTCGCACACTCACACAATCACAGAAAGATCTGACTTGAAATAAATTGTTTATATTTGCGTAAAGACTAAAGACCCTGAATCATAAAAATATTATCTTATTTGAACTGACTGAAGTTCAGTGCTCAGTTGCAACAAACCTCATTAGTTAAGAAAACGCTGATAATCGTAAGGGTATTATCACTAAGGGTGTTCTTAAATTAAGGGGTTTGTTGCAGCTGGCTCCAGCTTTCATTTTCTTTTTTCTTTTTTCTTATTTCTTTTTATCCCCTTTTCTCCCAATTTGGAATGCCCAATTCCCACTACTTAATAGGTCCTTGTGGTGACTCACAGAAAAGGGTGGCTCATGCTACTCTCCGCAATCCACGCACAACTTACAACACGCCCCACTGAGCGCGAGAAACCCTAATCACGACCACGAGGAGGTTACCCCATGTGACTCTGCCCTCCCTAGCAACCGGGCCAATTTGGTTGCATAGAAGACCTGGCTGGAGTCACTCAGCACGCCCTGGATTTAAACTCGCGACACCAGGGGTGGTAGTCAGCGTCAATACTTGCTGAGCTACCCAGGCCCCTAGCTCCAGCTTTCTTAAATAGATACATTGCAGAGGCATTCTAATGAAGAACTCCATGCATAAGTAAACAATCATCAAGCATGCAAGTAAATATAGCTGAGACTGAAAATACTAACCTGGTCTCATAGAATTATGTTATACCTAAATTTCTGTTAAACTATTTTTAGGTGGTGCTAAAACAACGACTTTTATTTCCTTTCACATAAATCACGGATACAACGGCAGATATTCAGTTCATAAAGACTTATGTTTCACCATGTTTCTTACACAATGTTATCTTATGACATCAAAACACTTTTACTTTAGTGCATGGCATTTTTGTAGGTGAGAATTTTTCATTTTTCATTGTATAACCAACTACATTGAAAAGCTTGTTTAAATGTGATCAAATTGTGTGATAGCTCAACTGATAGAGCTATGCATTTGAGATGCAAAAGTCCGTGGTATACCAGTCCTAAAGAGCATGTTGACACGTGAGCCGAAAGTGTCAAAAGCACCACAAAATGAAGTGGTTGCTTCAACAATTGTGTTTTTCATCTCACATTTGTTTTTATGACACTATTGGTTAGGTTTAAGTTTAAGGTTCACGGTAGGGAGGTCAGTTTTGTTGATTTAAATCTTGTCATTAACCTTCAAAACCTCATCTGTTTTCATCTCACATTTGTTTTTATGACACTATCGATTAGGTTTAGGTATAAGGTTTAGGGTAGGGATGTTGGTTTTGGTGATTTAAAACTCGAAAGAGCATTAACTTTAAAAACCTCACCTTTTTTGGAGAACATTTAACATGCTTTTAGCCCCACATTGTGGAAATTTTACCTTGAAACTGCCACAATACGTATCATGAACCATGTAATACAATTTTTCAACAATGTTGCCACAGTCAAGTAATTTTCATGAAATCAGGCTGGAACATACCTATTTCCAAATGAGAAACAAAGCATTATTCAAATGTACCTGATAACTTGGAGCACATCTACAGTATACGTTTGCTGTCACAGACATGGTAAGCAGATTAAAGCCCAAAGTATACTTCACTCACTCATGTGCCTGGAGTTATTTTCACTAATTAGTGGATCCACATGGTGGCAACACATACATTTTGAGCCGTTGCTGTCACAAATTAGTGCTAGAAGAAGGTTTTACCTCAAGTGAAAGCTGCACTTTGTCGCGGACCTCTTCTACACTCTCCTGATTTCTCTCTCCCTTTTGTTTTATAGACCGACGTGTCGGATGGGGGGTTGGGAGCCGTGTTGTCCCAGGTGGTTGAGGGGGAGGAGCGTCCAGTGCTGTACATCATCCGGAAACTCTCAGTAAGGGAGCCGAGGTACAGCACCATTGAGAAGGAGTGTCTGGCCATCAAGTGGGCAGTCCTTACCCTTCGATATTATCTCCTGGGATGGGCTTTCACCCTCTGTTTGGACCACGAACCGCTCCAGTGGCTCCATAACTTGAAGGATACCAACACGCAATCACCCGTTGGTATCTGGCTCTGCAGCTGTTTAAGTTCGAGGTGGTCCACAGACCGGGGGCGCAGATGGCTGTCACAGACTTCCTCTCTCGGAATGGGGGAGATTAGTGGGCAGACTGGACGGCTCCCCGGCCTGAGTCGGGCGATGGGGGTATGTGGAGGTGGGGGCGTGGTCGAGCGCCGGCTTGTGAATGGAGAGCGAGACCGGTAGATTAGAGCAGTAAGAAGTTACACCTGTGGGCAATTTTCCTTAACAGATGTTCTGTGTTGCAGTGAGAGGCGACAGAGTGATAAAGGGGAGCTGAGAGCCACAGAGGAGGGAGGAGTGACAAGCGTCTTTCTGTGTTGTAGTGTGTGAATTTCTGTCTGCACTGAAAAGTGTAAACCAAAATAAAAACGAGAGAACGTGGACTGATTACCTGGCTTTCGCTTCCTCATTCTCTTGATAAAATCAAGAGCTTGTTACATGAAGGTAAAAACAATAACAGTGGATGTGCAAGTCAAGAGAGCATGTGTGAGGAGGTCTGGAGATACCTGCATTTGTATAACTCGAGTCTGAGGGAATATAAAGACATCTTTATGGGTCTAAACTCCTGAAGAGAAAGTCTGGTGTTTTATGGCAGTCGTAGCGCACATCCGCCATCCGCTGTGTATGCGCACACACTTATATGGAGTATACTTTGACAAGCTTGCGTTCGACTGTACGCAGACACTGAGCGCTCTCGTCAAATTGGAAGTATACCCAGGGCTTAAGCCTGACCTTCTAGAGGTGAATCACAATACAAAACATGGCCCAAATCTATCAGTACGAGCAGCTCGTTTACTCAGACACACTATTCAAATACACGCACACACATACTCCAATATAAAAATAGGTTAAACAAATTTGAAAAATTATTTTTCACCCAACACACTTTTTGAAGCCTGCAAAAAATTTCACTTTGACTTTGCAGTCAACGATTGTTGGAGGATCAGTGTGAAAAAAAAAGATGAGGATGGGGATGTTAGGTGTGTTAAAAAAGGATGACTTAATGTCCACCTAATCTCAGATTTAGGCTTCTCCTATTGTACAACTTTCTCGGCATGTAAAAAAAACAACAACAAACAAAAAAACACAAGCTTTGACTCTTAGAAAAAAAATTGCTAATTTCTATTCATTTAAACTTATCAAAATTCCCACTAGAGCCCTGGGAGCTTTCTTTCTCTCAACCCTCTTTTCTTTCATCCATGGTTAAATATGTAAATAAAATGTCTAAAGTCATTCTTCAAAGGGGAACAAAAGAAAAAAGGGGGGCTGAGAGAGGGGGGGGAGGCAGCCCTAAAATGCCTTCCTTTCTCCATAACATTAGCCAGAGGGGGGCCAGCATCTAGGCAGAGAGGAACAGCAGGGGAGCG
This sequence comes from Myxocyprinus asiaticus, assembly GCF_019703515.2. Lineage (NCBI taxonomy): Eukaryota > Metazoa > Chordata > Actinopteri > Cypriniformes > Catostomidae > Myxocyprinus > Myxocyprinus asiaticus. The sequence goes on from NC_059367.1 coordinate 28,586,883, forward strand.
TGCAGGCTCCATAGAATCACACATCTCCCCAATCCCTCACACACAAAAAAACATGAAATATCTTTTCAGTCTGAGCCATCAAAGGGCCTCCCTTCTCTTTATTAGTTACTGAATTATCTCACACTTTCTGATTTTCACCAAGATGGAACCCAGCTAGCTGTGGCTGCGGCTGCTGTGCTTTGGAAGAGATAAAGTTTGTGTGTATATGTGTGTGAGTGGGTGTGTGTGTGGGTGTAAAGGATAACTGTAGAACTGGATGAGTATGAAACGGCGAGGGTGGTGGATACAAGACACAGAAATAAACAAACACAAAACATGAAAGGAAAAATAGTGTCTGCCAAAGCCACTGATGATAAAGATTGAATGGTCATGATTCTCCGCTCTGTTCTTCTGCCTTCCTTCAAAGTGATATCCTCACAGCCTGCACAACATTCACAGAATAGAAGAGAGACAGGGAAAAACAAATAAGCAGACACGGAGCATACAGTGTCACCGGTGTCCCGATTAAATGCCGTCTGTACGTTTTTGGAACTTCGAGTGCTGTGATATGTTACGCATCCTGAAACGCTACATTATCAGTGAAAGCAAAAGGTGTTTACATATCAAAGTATGGGAGAATGGCGATATGTGCATACATCTTACCATCATTATTAGCATGTCATTCTGACATTTTATAAATTAACCAGCCTTTTTATTAGAATATCTGGCTATGTGGGGGAATTTTAAAGTACTTTTATGTACTTTGAATTTGTACTTTGAGTTAGAGTAAATTATCAAATATTACAATTTGTGTGGTTTCAAGTAAGTGTATTATATTGAGTTGGTTAAAGGGATAGTTCACACAAAAAATGAAAATTCTCTTATCATTTACTCACCCTCATGCCATCCCAGAAGTGTATGACTTTCTTTCTTCTGCAGAACACAAACTAAAAATTTTAGAAAAATATTTTCAGCTCTGATCACCATTCACTTGCATTGTATGGACCTACAGAGCTGAGATATTCTTCTAAAAATCTTCATTTGTATTCTGGTTAGTAAATGATGAGAGAATTTTCATATTTGGGTGAAGTAACCCTTTAACTGCAATAGGGAATATGAATAGTGCAGGTCCAGTTTATGGTGAAACGGTTCCTGTTAGACAGTTAGTAAAACAGTTAGTGATTGAAGAGGCTGATGCTATCTCAGGCTTGTAAAATGTCTCACAGGGCATCAGTAAGGCCAACCTCTTAGCTGGAATACATTTCTAAAATATGTTGAAAAGCACATTCACAAGCTGTCACAAAAAAGCTCTTAAGAGTGCTCAGTCGAAGATCTCAAGAAAACCAAAGTCATCAGGTGTTGCACAGATAAATCAAAGATTTACTGGGTAACATGAGAGACCGCCAAGCTATCTGGTATCTCTTGCTCCATGAAACCCTCCACGCCTAGTTCATAGAAGCCACATGAGTCTCGACAACATCAGGCAGTTAATGCAAAGAGACTTTTCATTCGCTGACTACACTAAAAAATGTCAAAATCTAGTACCAACTAAATGGTTATTATGTAGGGGTTGAATTAAAATAATGTATTGCATGCATTGAAGCCAGTGGACAAATTATTGCTACTCTTTTAAAATCTTCAACAGTATGCTTATTAAACTATAAAGTACAGTATATGCTGCATTACTGCATGTAGAAAAAAAATAATTAAAGTGATGTTAAGCAGAATGTAAAACATCAGTCACCATTCACTTACATTGCAACTTCTTTCCATACATTTATAGTGAATGGTAACTGAGGCTAACATTCTGCCTAACACCTCCTTTTTTGTTCCAGAGAAGAAAGAAAGTCATATGGTTTGGAACAACATGAAGTAATTAAATAATAAATGCTTTTACACTATCGGATCAGTGTGAGCCAGGGCTATCAACTGGTCAGCCGTGGCCAGTTGCCTCGGACCTTGAGCTGCAAAACCAAAATTGTTCTGCATTCCCACCATTGGGCCAATAGCCAGTGTTGCCCTAAAACCTGCCCTTAATACGCCAACTTAGTGCCAACGTCACACACCCCGCCCATTTCACAAGCAAGAGGGAAGCAAGCTGAGGTATCAGACTCTGGAGACTAGCTAGCCCTCCAAATGAACATGATGGAGACTTAAGCTGCCGTTTGTTTGCTTATTTTGGTCTTTGATTGGTGGAAAGTAAGTCCAGACTCAGCGAGACTTCGCATTTGACATTGACCCTGCCTCAATCCCCAGCTGACCTCCTTCGGTCCAAGGGTAATCAGCGGGCCAAAGGCACTAGGCTGTTGGCCCCGAGAAAGGCCCAAGGAGACACGATGAAGCCACAGAAGTGACAGTGGAAATGCAACTGGACCTGGCACGCACTAGCACACTAGCACTAACGACATTGGAAATGCGGCTAATGACGGAATTTACATTTAAGGGTGAACTATTCCTTTAAGAGGTTTTTTTGCCCAAGTGTGTTAATCACACTGCTTTATTTCAAGCTTTCTTCTACTTTCTTTACTTTCTTCACTGGTAAAGTCCTTCTCAGTTTATGTTGTAATATTTTCTCTGTAATACTTTTAAAAAAAAATAGCCAAACATAAAAGTGTAAGTGCACACCAGGACTTGAAAAATATAACCTCTTTTGATATTGATTTATACTCCTACGTAGAAAAATATCTCTGCATTTCTTAAACACAGCTCTGCATTAGTACACTGTAAAAATCTGGAGTTTAGATGTTACCACATGAAGCACGCTTTTTATGTTTCCTGGTAAAACATTTTAACAGAGAATGGGCAATCATGTTATTAACTAATATGCTGTTATCCTGACATCCCCTGCCTTTAATTAATTGTTTTATGGGCTTTGTCCAAAAGCTGTTTATGCTCAAATACCTTATGAACAATTTTGTAAATACACTCTAAACCATCAACCCTGATAACATTTCCTAGACATTCGAACTCTGACCTCTCACCTCCACATTACTAATACTTTTAATCAGAGTGCTACTGGATTTGGAATGCGTAGATGCCCTTAAGGAGCATGTCATAGTTATGGTGCTGAGAGCAAAGATTTTGCCCTGGCATGCCAACCCTTAGCACCAGCATGATTTGAAGATGAATCCACTGAAACCAGACTGAAAAGCCCTTTATCTAAGAGTTCATCCTTAAGGCATTTTTATCCTGTATTCATGCAAGTATTTAAGATTGAGAGCAAGGGGTGAAGATTGGAAACTAACATACACTCTTAAAGATTTTCCCATCAAAAAACAGTAAAGAACTGGCAGCAGTGTTGCCAGCATGTTACTGTAAAATTAACGGTGTCTTGCTGTTGCTGAAATTAACAGCTAGATACTGTTTTTACAGCTACAATATACAATATAACTGTCAAATTACATACAATCTACTGTTGTTGAAATTAACAGCTATGCTCCCAGCATGCACTGCGGCATGAAGAAATTACTTCGATTTTTTACTATTTACTGGTTTATTTTGACATTGTTTTTGTTGTAGTCTAAGTTACTTGGATTTTAATGTTCAACTCTTACTTATTTACGTAAAAGTATGTTTGTTAATTGTCACCACTGTCACGTTTTGTATTTCGAGAATTGATATCTGTATGTCTTGATAACTACTCGAGTTATGCTGTAACTTCATCAAACTCGAGGTATGCTGTAAGTTCATCAAAAACATCAAACAATCAATTTGCTGATATAATTTTGAAATATCCTTTAATGTTTTTGCTTTTATGTTTTTATGTGTAATGCATCACTATTGCCACATATAGTACCATTTGCAAGGTAGGATCAGACATTCAGGCTGACCTTAGGTTTTGTCTTCCAAGTAGCACAGTGCAACAACTTGTCTTTTACGTAAACGTAAATTGACTGGCTGGAAAAACATAATATAATAATAAAGAAGGTCCAAGGTGCCAGCTCAAGAGAACACTAATCACCATAATGATGACTTCAATCAAAACACAATTATTGATAACAAAACAACAACACTAATTATACTAAGACTTCTATTAAGTCTGAATAAATAATTTTGTATGTGTTTCTGTTTTTTTTTTTTTTTTTTTTTGTAGCTCCAATGCATTTGCCAAAGCATAAGTGCTTATTCAAGCGCAAGGGCTTATGGGTATTTCATCATTATAACCCACAATGCAGTGCTATACTGTTATTTTACTGTGTACAGGTTGTTGTTGTTTTTCCTTTCATAAAAAATACACTGTTCAGTCCTGGCAAAATGGTACATTTAATGCTTCTAAAGTTGATTTTTTTATTTTTTTTTTTATTTGACTTCTCATTAGACAGACAAGTGAAGGCTGATGTGAGATGATAAAGAACAGAGATGTTGGTCAGAAACATCATGAACACTAACCATGTGCCACAAACTAAAATTTTCATGGGGGGGGGGGGATTAAAATATACATTTCAAAATGTCACTATAGCTTTCACCAAGATGATATCATGATTTAAAATGTTCATTTTCCCCTAATGCCTTGCACAGAACAGCTACTTACCGTAAAACTAGTCACTTCACAGTGAGCCTGCTCTTGATCTCCCAGAATGCAACATTTTTAACAGCAAACTACTGTATTTTAGAATCACAGTAGATTGCTGTAGGAACTTGGCTGTAAATTTACAGCAATTTTTAACAGTGTAGGTTAAGAATTTATTTGATGCCATCACACTCCCACTTGTTTTATAGCTGCATGCCATGCAGGAGAAATTTTTACATATTGATTTTATGCTCTGCAAAGGGCAGAGGATTTATAAAAGCACTCAGTGTTATGTACAAAACTTAGGAATTAATGTGATTCTTCAGTTGATTGCTAGCACAACATTGTCTTTGTTACACAATCACTGTAGGAGCATCATTCATACAAATTGGTGCCTTTTCTGCTTTGAAACTTTTGAAAAATTAAACATGCTTTTATATAGCTACGTTTCATCAATAAAGGGACATGTTAAAGATTTTATAAACCATTCAGGTCAAGCTAAATGACTTTAAAAATTCAGATGTCCATCCTGGGTGGACATTTGATGGATATTTGTAAACGTATAGTTATGATCTTATTTCTAACATCACAACATAAAGAGAAACATAAATAGGAAAGAAGAGTTATACACTTCGATAAAAAATTTAATAAATAAATAAATAAAACAAATCTGAATGGTTGATGTTAACTCCAGTGTGTGACATCATTTCATGATATAGATCTTCAAAGAAAGGTCACGTGTCTTGACAAAACAGGGTGGACAATAAGTCCAGGGATACACACACACAAATCCACAATCAGTGTTTAAATTACACATTAACCACAAATGAATATATGTCAATGAGAGAATGTCAAATATTTTTGTCAAAAATGTCTGTGCAGCTCTGGGGACATCAGAAAATTACACTAGTGGAACAGGTCTAAATTAAATTATTTCAATTTATTTGACTTGAAAGAAATTGAGGCACACATCAGTGTGTAACATCATAAATACTATTTATTCTTTTAACAAGCCTATTCAAATTGTAATCATAGAAATTAAACGTTTTAAATAGCCAACCATAACTTGTTCTGGGGACTTAAAAGAAATAAATGACCCAGTAATTAATTATTCATTTTTAATAAGCAAAACATGGAAACAACTAAGGGACTTCATGTACACAAATACGTAGCCTACATAAATACATGCATTCTCTTTTAAGTCTGCGCTTTGAAATTAAAGTTCACAATCTGTTTGATCATAAAATATGCTTCATTACGTGTTTAATTGTGGTGACATGAATAAGTGTTGTGTCAACAGCCTCACAGTTTCATTTAGTCACATTCCGACATATGAACAGTTCTAGTTCAGTCAATAATAAAAAGCGAGAGGAAATTGAAGGGCTAAAAACTCTCCTCTCACTGTTCCTATAATGGTCGGACCGTGAAAATCGCCAGTTGTTGAGAGAAGGGACACATCTCGACTGGAAAGCTGCTGAATCCTTTTGGTCGTCCTCCGTGATAGATTTCTCGCCTGCTTGCCCCGTAAAGAGTGAATTTCTGACACGCTTTAGTAAATCATCAGAGAGATTTCATAGCGGGAGAAAACAACAACAAATGGCCAGTGAGCACACTGTGATCTTGTTGTAAAACGGTGAGGAGGATTTGAAGTCTACATGGGCAGTTCCGCACGGTTTAAGGATAATCAGTGTGTCAGTTTGGGCTTTCTTATGTAAAGCAGCAGACTTTGAAGGCGGATCTTTCAGCAGGTTAGTTCAGGACGGAGCAGAGCAGAGGAGCTCAGAATAAGACAGAGCACGAGTCAGCGAGCACGAAACTCTTGACGGAGAAAGTGAGTGTATGTAGACAAGTTGGAGCGAATTTTCACCGGTTTACAGAGGGGATTCATTCATATTCACATGTGCTTAATGACTACGATAAAACGACGCCGTGGACGATCTGATGCATGCAAATGGTCTGTTTGAGTTGGCTCAGTTGGGATATTTCGCGGCGAATGAATGTGGGAAGTAGCACCATCACAAGTTGAAGAGTAAACTACTTTCGTGAGGGAAACAGATCGTCAGCATCTCAGCAGCGGAGCATATGTGCATTTGAAGAATGAATTATCACCTGTAGACTGGGAATTGAATATAAACAGTGAACTAAGTTTTCTAATGTTTCTTATAATCCCTCTAATTTTTACAGAATTGCGTTTCCTGGTTGAACTGAACACTATTGAAACCTGTTACAAACTCTGATTGACTCACATACTCTCTACAAAAGAGAAACATGTGTTTGCTTTTTCACTGCGGCTATTTCATCCTTTTCTTCTACTTTAATGGAATACAGTGACAATGATGCAACTTTTCTAGAACAAATACAGTTTTAAACCTTTTTTGAAAGACCTTTATGTCATTCTTTTTTCATTCCTGCTACATGAGTTAATAAAGAAAGACAATGTTTGCTGCCAATTTTGGACTTGGCATTGTGCTGCTGTGGGTGGCTGGGTTTTGTTCTGCTATCAGTTCCATAGACCCCGACCGGCCGGGTGAAGGACGATGCCAGGAGATCGCCATTCCTCTTTGCAAAGACATTGGCTACAACTTGACAGTTATGCCTAACTTAATGGGACATGAGGATCAAAGTGAGGCGGCCATCAAGCTGCACGAGTTTGCTCCGCTTATTGAGTTTGGCTGCCACAGTCATCTGAAGTTTTTCTTGTGCTCGCTCTATGCGCCCATGTGCACAGAGCAGGTATCCACACCTATTCCAGCATGCCGAGTAATGTGCGAGCAGGCTAGGCAGAAGTGTTCACCCATCATGGAGCATTTTAACTTCCACTGGCCTGACTCACTGGATTGTTCCAGGCTGCCAAACAAGAATGACCCCAATTATCTCTGTATGGAGGCCCCTAACAATGGCACAGACGAGCCCCTAAAGGGGTCCCACACTCAGCCACCAGACTCCCGACCCCCAAGGCCAGGTAACAACCAAGAACTTCCTATTAAGGAGAGGGTGGCTAAGACAACATGCAGCAATCCTGGAAAGTTTCATTATGTGCAGAAGAGTGAGTCCTGTGCCCCCAAGTGTTACTCTAATGTTGATGTGTACTGGAGTCAGGGTGACAAGCGCTTCTCTATGGTGTGGATTGCCATCTGGTCCATCCTGTGCTTTATCTCCAGTGCCTTTACCGTACTCACCTTCCTCATTGATCCTCAGCGCTTTAAGTACCCTGAGCGGCCCATCATCTTCCTCTCTATGTCCTACTGTGTTTACTCGGTGGGCTTTCTTATAAGACTTTTTGTGGGAGTGGAAAATGTGGCCTGTGACCGTGATAGTGGTGTGCAGTACATCATCCAGGAAGGCTTGGAGAGCACCGGTTGCACTATAGTCTTCCTTATCCTATACTACTTCGGAATGGCCAGTTCACTGTGGTGGGTCATTCTGACACTCACGTGGTTCCTGGCAGCTGGAAAGAAATGGGGTCATGAGGCCATTGAAGCCAACAGCAGCTACTTTCATCTGGCAGCATGGGCTATACCAGCCATCAAGACCATCATGATCCTGGTTATGAGGAAGGTGGCAGGAGATGAACTTACAGGGGTGTGCTATGTTGGCAGCATGGACGTCAAAGCCTTGACTGGTTTCGTCCTTATTCCCCTCTCTTGCTATCTCATCATTGGCACTTCCTTTCTACTCTCTGGATTCGTTGCACTCTTTCACATTCGTAAAGTTATGAAGACTGAAGGAGAGAATACGGATAAGCTGGAGAAGCTGATGGTTCGAATCGGCGTCTTCTCAGTTCTCTACACTGTCCCCGCCACTTGTGTCATCGCATGCTATTTTTATGAGCGACTCAACATGGATTATTGGAAGATATTAGTGGGTGAGCAGAAGTGCGTACAGGGTGGTAAGAGTGGCGAGGAATGTGTGATGAAGAGCTCTATCCCAGCCGTGGAAATCTTTATGGTTAAAATTTTCATGTTATTGGTGGTGGGCATCACCAGCGGCATGTGGATCTGGACATCCAAAACGCTGCAGTCTTGGCAGAATGTTTTCAGCCGCAAACTGAAGAAGACGACGAGGAGGAAGGCTGCATGTGTTTTCACAGGCACTGGACCTTGTCTCAAGCCTAATCCTGCTCTGAAAGGACATAAAACCAAGTACGAACCAGCAGGTCCTCCTGCTACATGTGTATGAGCTGGGCCTCTATACATGCAGACAGCCAAGAAGCTTAATAAATGCTGGACTCAGACCAAACAAAAACTGGTTTATACAGGAGCCAGCAAAGGACACAACTATGATCATATTTATTTTATGCAAACTTCGGTTGTTAAAAAGATGCAACATCCCCAACAAGTTTTTTTGTTGTGTGTGAAACTACAAGATCAACCTCTGCTTAGTCTTTAGTTCTTAGTGCTTGTACTACATCTGAAACTTTTATGAGTTTGGGGAGTTTTTGTTTTTTAAAAACAAAGAAAAAGGGATGAGTCCCTATTGCCATCATGTTATTGGGATGTCTGTATCATGTGCAATAGTTGTTTCCCTTAGTGACAGAGAGAAAAGGGACTCTTATACTGAAGGGCTGTGATTAAAGACAATGAAAGGACTCAACAAACAATGGGTGTGAATGGCTTGGGGAAAAGCGGCTCCTCCGTGGCATAGTAGTATGGCTTTTCTATGAAAACGAAGGCTGTGTCATACACAACTGCATTGACATTGGAGTGCAGCTGCTCAATAGGGCCTGAGCAGAGTATGAACTGCCTATTGTTAGGCCTTTTCATGGAACAAAGTAAATCTTAAAGCACTAAATATTGCAGACACAAAGAGAAAACTTGTTTTTGAGTTATTTTGTACAGTGAGTTCATGCCCCCTGGTTTCTTTTTATGTCCTACAAACATTTGTGTATATTTCTAAAGGTTCATATTTTATAAGAATAAATAAAAAAAATCATTTTAGTTTTAAATGTTTTGAAACTAATGCTGTGAACCACAAAGCCTTTTTATTGTTCGTGTTGAGTGTGGATGTGGTTCAAAAGTTTTTCCTTCATGAAGCAAATCTAAGTCCTTTAAGAATTACAAAACTCATGAGATTTGATTAAAGGAATATTCCGGGTTCAATACAAGTTAAGCTCAATCAACGACATTTGTGGCATAATGGTGATTACCATAAAAAATTATTTCAACACATCCCTCCTTTTCTTTGAAAAAAGCAAAAAATTAAGATCACAATGAGGTATGTGTATGGAGCCAGAAATGTGAATTTTATAAAAGCACTTACATTAATTCATCTGTTAAAACGTATGTATTGTTTGAGCTGTAAAGCTGTTTAAATCATCGTTTTTATGGCCGTATTTGGGTTTACGCCATTACGTTGTCATGGAACGAAATTATAAAATTGGATATAACTTAAAATCGCTTAATAACCTTTTCTGTATTATCACATTAAAATCATGTTAACATGCATGTTGTTTACATTTTGTGGCTATACTTTTGAAACTGTGAATGTTTGAACATTTAAGGATTGGCCCCTTTCACTTCCATTGTAAATACATCACTGTAATCAAATTGTTTTTTTTTTTTTTTTTTTTTTTTTTTTTTAACAAAGGAGAAACAGATGTGTAGAAACACATTTTTGTGGTAGTCAACATTATGCCACAAATGCTTATCCTAAGACTGTAGAAATAGGTATGATCAATCCATTGGATGAAAATTTAAAGAATGGGCAGATACCTATCATTAATAATCTGCCAGGCTCCTTATTCTTTTGCAACCATTATAACCAGAGGAAACACTGGCTGTGTCTCGTTTTGAAGGATGCGTCCTCCGGAGGTCGCATTTCTCGGCCGCATACGTCATCGAGGCTGTCTCGTTTCAGAAAAGCGAGTAGGACACTTCAAATGCAGCCTTCGAATGTGACCTTCTTTCACGGGAATTTGGAGGATGCATGAGGTGTATCCTTCGTGGGCACTCACAACCCACAATTCTTTGCTTCAATGGAAATGTCTTTTTTCCCATAAATATGATGTTGAAGTACCTCAGTAGATGGGTGCAGAGTATATAATCTGTATCATTATATTAATATATAATTAAAATAAAGTATTAGACTAAAAGTACACCTATAAAATCTATTTTCTTTTCTCTTTACATCATTATAACTCTCCTAAAATGTACCTCATGCATTCCCTTTCCAAAGGGACTTTGTTACCTTCTCACTCAAAGCGCTCGCGCTTGTTAAAGAGTGGCGTGCTGTCATAGCAACCATGTTACTTTCAGTTTCCGTTTGTCCTATGAAGACCGTCTCGTTTAAATGAGATTTGTTCAAAGGATGACGCTCGGTATACTGCAGCCTTCAAAGGACGCGTCCTACCTAGCACGCAGCCTTCGAAACGAGACACAGCCACTGACTCTAGACCCGACACATGTTCTGTCATGTTCTTTGGGCTTCATCTTTTGTGCATGCGTGTTTGTGACTTTAGAGCAGGCTTTGTATAAGAACACTCATGCACTCTCTGATCCCACAATGCCTATTGAAAAGACAAAAAGGATATCACTAATATAAAAAGTTTTATGGTATCATAAAAACACCCAGGCTTTCATATTTCTATCTTATTAAAATTAATCTATTCACTTCCATGTTACATTGATAAACAATGGTGAAGCAGAAAGCTTTAAAGTTTGTTTTGTTTTTGTCTACAAGTTAAATTTTTTTTTTTTTAATTTTTTTTTTTGTAACATAAAATCGGGTAATTTTTGAAGTGAAGACTTTGATTTAGAGCTGCTTTTTTCACTGTTGAAGAGTAGAATGCTCAAAAAGTCTGTTACTAATAATCACATATGAATCTCCTCTGCTTGTTAAACTTAATACTAAGCTTTTGAGACTACAAACTCAAAAGTGAAGATGTCAAGATTTATTTGTATAACACTTTTCACAATGCATGTTTCAAAGCAGCTTTATAGAAAACAGTACCTTGTGAGCAAGCCAAAGGCAGCAGTGTCAAGGAAAAACTCCCCGAGATGTTTAAGTAGAAAATGAAAAAACCTTGAGAGGAACCAGACCTAGCTGGGGAAACGTTACTAAACAGCTCCTTTTGTGTTCCACAGAAAAAAGAAAGTAATACTGGTTTGAAACTACATTGGGGTGAGTAAAGTAAATTTAGTTGGAGTCCATCCTATTAGACAATGTCTTGAAATCCCACACACATTTTTATAAGACTTTTACTTAGTTACTGGTATTACAAGTAATTGTGTTAGTATTTAATTCAGAATGTTAAGAGTTTTAAAAAGTTTACAAAGTGTGTTAACACATTGAATAGTAATACAGTGTTATACATAAGAGAAAAATGCAAGAAATTACATGACTTCAAAAGAGCAGCTATTTTAAGAAATGTTTACTTGCTGAGCATTTTGATTGGTGGGGATATTTTTTTCTTTATGTTTATGCCTCCTTAAAACCAATCTAATCATAATTTTAATAATAGTGTTAACAACTTAACATAGGCTTAACTTGAAACTCAACTTCAGAATGCACAGACGATTATCTACAAGGCTATGTCTTGAGAATGCATAACATTTAAATTAGGGCTAATTATGCCCTTTTGAAGTTTAATCACATCTGTCATTAGCTTGAGCCCAGGTGAGGATGATCTTTAGGCCTTGCTCGATCAGAAGAACACTTTAACATGCAAAGGAACAAAAAAGGAAAGCACAACTCTCTTATATGCCCTGTCATATTCTTAAATTTCCTTAATTTCTCGATTTGTATACAGGAAACACATAAACAGAAGCTTATTTGTTGTGAATTTAATATGAGATTTTTTGCAGCAAAAAATACACTTACATATATCCCATACATATACACAACATAAAGTGAGTGGCTGTGGAAGTGCAAACATTTAGGTGGCAGTCATTTTAAGATTAGGGTAAAGATTTCACTGCCCTTTAAAAGCTCACCTTATGTGTCAAGTGCAGTGTGTGTGTATGTGTGTGTGTCTGTGTGTGTACTATGTTCCCTATCTGTCACTCACTCAACGTTGTGTCGATGTAGTGACACTAGGGGTCACTCTTGGGAGCCCCAAACACCTCTGCTTTTTTGAAAAAAAGGCCAATGAGAATTGGCGAGTGGAATTTGCATGCCACTCCCCCGGACATACGGGTATAAAACGAGCTGGTATGCAACCACTCATTCAGATTTTCTCTTCGGAGCCGAGCGGTTCTATTCATTGAAGCTGAATTCATCCGCAAAGTTCATTCACCTCATCTGCTGGATTCTACGGTGCATTTCAGCAGCTTCTCCCCCTCTGCACCCGTGGAGTGCAGAGAACGCCCCTGGGTGCTTCGGCAGAAACAACTAAAAGAGTATATTCTAAAAAAAAGCATATTTTCTTTCTAAAAGAGTGGCACACACGGAACTTCTTTTTAAAGATGCCTTTCCGTTTGTGTGTTATTCCTGGTTGCAGTCGTTATCTCTCCGATTCTGACGGTCACGATCGCTGTCTTACGTGTCTGGGCGCTGCCAACGCGGAGACATCGTTCGTGGATGGGTCTTGTCCTCATTGCGAGAACATGACCATGGCAACGTTGCGGTCGCGGCTTGCATTCGTAAGAAAGCAAGCCACCCCAGTGGCTCCCCGCCTCGCTCCTTCTACCTACGGGTATGAGGACGTGCTGGTTAGCACTGGGGGCGATTTGGGGACCTCAATGGGACCACTTCCGCCGGGTATCCGCCCACGGACCTCCCATTCCACAGTACACTCACTTGGCCCGGTCGGGCGCTCGGACGAGATCACCGGCTCGTCTCAGGGCGAGTTCGACCTCTCGTTCGGAGCCTGGGAAGAAGACAAGTTATCGAGCGCAGCATCAGAGAGCGGGCTCATCCAGTCGGACGCAGAGGCTTCGACTGGGCTTCCTCCTTCAGGAATGGTTGCCCAGTCCCAGGCCGACGCAGACATGACGGACATGCTTTCCCGGGTGGCCGCGAGTGTCGGGCTAGAGTGGAACCCTCCACTCTTCCCTGAACCCTCGCGGCTAGATGATTGGTTCCTGGGCTCGGGGGCGTGGCTCTGGGCCCCCGTTCCTTTCTTCCCAGAAGTGCATGAGGAGCTGACAAGATTGTGGAAGGCACCTTTTATTGCCCAGTCCTGGTCTTTCAGCTCCCCCGCTCTTGCTACCCTCGATGGCGGAGCAGCCAGGGGGTATTCGGTGATCCCCCAGGTGGATAAGGTGCTTGCGGTGCAATTGTGTCCGCAGAGTGCTGCCACCTGGCGCGGGTGCCCAAAACTCCCGTCCAGGGCCTGTAGGTTTACATCGTCCCTGACAGCTAAGGCCTACGGTGCTACTGGACAAGCCGCCTCCGCCCTGCACGCCATGGCTCTCCTGCAAGTACACCAAACCAAGTCACTAAAAGAACTGCACGAAGGTAGTTCTGAACCGGGATTGATGCAGGAACTGCGCTCCGCGACCGACCTCGCTCTCCGGGTGAGGAAGGTTACGGCGCAGTCTCTCGGGCAGGCGATGTCCACCCTGGAGGTCCTGGAGCGCCACCTTTGGCTCAACTTGGTTGAGATGCGAGAGGCTGACAAGGCACGGTTCCTTGACGCCCCCATCTCCCAGGTTGGCCTATTCGGCGACACCGTCGAGGACTTTGCCCAGCAGTTCTCGGCGGTGAAGTAGCAGACGGAGGCCATACAGCACATCCTGCCCCAGTGCGGCTCAAGACCCCGCACCCCATCTGCTCATTGCCAAGGGTGTCCTCCTGCAACTACAACACCGGCTCCACCACAGCCCGCCCCCATGGCTCGGCCCCGGCGTGGAGCCCAGTGCAGGAAGCAGACGCCACCCGTCTCACGGCCGGCCGCCAAGAACCCGAGGAAGGCTTCAAAGCACCCCTGAGACAGGCGACCCAGGGGCAAGGAGACCCGCTTCTCTGGATCTGGTGAGCAGAACACTCCATCCCGGGTGGAGGGCCAGGAGGAGTATCTTTTGTTTCATTGTCATTTAATTTTGCCACATGTCCAAGAGGCTGCGGTACCCAAAAATTCAACAAAAGAGCAGTTTTCTTGTTCCCTGGGTCACATGCCCAGTGTGCACGGCCGTCGTCATGACCACCATCCACCCTCCCATCTTTGCAGGTATGGCACTCCAGCGTTGGTCCCCCTGCCCCTGTGCACCCAGCTGTGGCACAAACACGCCCACACGGGATTGGGTCCAGTGGACTACGGGGACGAGACTCCTCCTCCCCCCTCCTCGGCCAATCTTATGGTGGTCGGCAGGAGCCAGGTAAGTGCTTCGATGTCCCTGGACTCAGCACGGCCATGGGGCTCGAATCCCCTCAACGTGGCACCTCGAGCTCCACCCCACCGAGAGGCCCCACCTGCCGGTACGTCCGATGTGATCATTCCCTTGGTCCCCCTCACCCGGAGTTTGGGTGCTTGGCTCGCGCTTTCCAATGGACCGTCTGACTCGGCTACGCAATTCAATTCACCAGGTGCCCGCCCAGGTTCAGCGGCATCCACTTCACCTTGGTGAAGGGCGAGAATGCCGCTACTTTGCGTGCGGAGATCGCTACCCTTCTGCGCAAGGGCGCGATAGAACCTGTCCCTCCAGCCGAGATGAAGAATGGGTTCTACAGCCCTTACTTCATCATACCAAAGAAAGGCGGTGGGTTGCGACCAATCCTGGACCTGCAAGTACTGAACTGGGATTTGCACAGACTTCCGTTCAAGATGCTGACTCAAAAACACATTCTAGCGAGTGTCCGGCATCAAGATTGGTTCGCGGCGGTAGACCTGAAGGACGCGTACTTCCACGTCTCGGTCTTACCTCAACACAGACCCTTCCTGCGGTTTGCCTTCGAAGGCCAGGCGTACCAGTACAAGGTCCTCCCCTACGGCCTGTCCTTGTCCCCTCACATCTTCACGAAGGTCACAGGCAGACCTTGCCCCACTAAGGGAAGTGGGCGTCAGCATCCTCAACTATCTCGATGACTGGCTAATCCTAGCTCACTCTCGAGAGTTGCTGTGCGCACACAGGGACCTCGTGCTCCGGCACCTCAGCTGACTGGGGCTTCAGGTCAACTGGGAAAAAAGCAAGCTCTCCCCGGTTCAGACCATCTCTTTTCTCGGTTTGGAGTTGGATTCAGTCTCGATGACAGCGCGCCTCACGAACGAACACGCACAGTCGGTGCTGAACTGTCTGAAGGCGTTCAGACGGAGAACAGCGGTTCCATTGAAACTTTTTCAGAGGCTCCTGGGGCATATGGCATCCTCAGCAGCGGCCACACCGCTCAGGTTGATGCATATGAGACCGCTTCAGCACGAGATGGGCATGGTGCCATGGGACACATCGCGTGACCATCACGCCAATCTGTCGCCGCCTCTTCAGCCCTTGGACCAACCTTGCATTTCTGTGGGCAGGGGTTCCCCTAGAGCAGGTCTCCAGGTGCGTCATGGTTACAACAGACGCCTCCAAGACGGGCTGGGGTGCCGTATGTAATGGGCGTGTAATGGGGTGCTCCTGGACTGGCCCGCGGCTGCGTTGGCACATCAACTGCCTAGAGTTGTTGGCAGTACTGCTCGCCCTGCGGAGGTTTCGACCATTGATCCAGGGCAAGCACGTGTTGGTCCAGACGGACAACACAGCGACGGTAGCGTACATCAACCACCAAGGCGGTGTACAATCCCATTGTATGTCACAAATCTTCTGCCGTCTCCTCCTCTGGAGTCAGCAGCGCCTCAATTCGCTAGAGCCACTCACATCCCGGGCAACCTCAACACCGCAGCAGACGCGCTGTCACATCAGGTTACCCTCAGGGGAGAGTGGAGACTCCACCCACAGGTGGTCCAGCTGATTTGGAGTCGATTCGGTCGAGCACAGGTAGACCTGTTTGCTTCCAGGGAATCCTCCCACTGCCCGCTTTGGTACGCCCTTTTTAGGCACTTTAGGCACCCCTCGGTATAGATGCGCTGGCACACAGCTGGCCCCCTGGACTACGCAAATACGTGTTTCCCCCAGTGAGCCTACTTGCACAGACCCTGTGCAAGGTCAGGGAGGATGAGGAGCAGGTCATCCTAGTAGCACCCTACTGGCCCACCCAGACGTGGTTCTC
The DNA here is from genome assembly GCF_019703515.2 of Myxocyprinus asiaticus. Lineage (NCBI taxonomy): Eukaryota > Metazoa > Chordata > Actinopteri > Cypriniformes > Catostomidae > Myxocyprinus > Myxocyprinus asiaticus. The sequence continues at coordinate 28,603,456 of NC_059367.1, forward strand.
TGATCTCACGCTCCTCGCGACAGCACCCCCCTGGCGAATTCTCCTGAGGAAGGACCTTCTTTCTCAGGGACGGGGCACCATCTGGCACCCACGACCAGACCTCTGGAATCTCCACGTCTGACCCCTGGACGGGACGCGGAAGACCTAAGTGGCCTACCACCCGCGGTGGTAGACATGATCACTCAGGCTAGGGCTCCCTCTACGAGTCGCCTGTATGCCTTGAAGTGGCATCTGTTTGCTAAGTTTTGTTTTTCCCGATGTGAAGACCCCCAGAGATGTGCAGTCAGATCAGTGCTTTCCTTCCTGCAGGAGAGGCTGGAGGGGCGGCTGTCCCCCTCCACCCTGAAGGTGTATGTAGCCACTATTTCGGCTCTTCACGATGCAGTAAATGGTAAGTATTTGGGGAAGCATGACTTGATCATCAGGTTCCTGAAAGGCGCTAGGAGGTTGAATCCCTCCAGACTGCGCCTCGTCCCCTCGTTGGACCTCTCTGTAGTCCTTCGGGGTCTACAGAGAGCTCCCTTTGAGCCCTTGGAGTCAGCTGAGCTTAAGGCACTCTCTTTGAAGACTGCCCTCCTGACTGTGCTCACTTCCATCAAAAGGGTAGGGGACCTGCAGACGTTCTCAGTCAGCGAATCGTGCCTGGAGTTCAGTCCAGGTTACTCTCACATGATCCTGAGACCCCGACCGGGCTATGTGCCCAAGGTTCCCACGACCCCTTTTAGGGATCAGGTGGTAAACCTGCTAGCGCTGCCCCAGGAGGAGGAAGATCCAGCTTTGGCATTGCTGTGTCCGGTGCGAGCTTTATGCATATATTTGGATCAAACGCAGAGCCTTAGAAGCTCCAAGTAGCTCTTTGTTTGCTTTGGTGGACAGCGGAAAGGAAGCGCTGTCTCCAAACAGAGGATCACCCACTGGGTCATTGATGCCATCGCGATGTGCCATCCCCTGTGGGGTTACGAGCCCACTCCACCAGTAGTGTGGTGGCCTCCTGGGCCCTGGCCAGTGCCTCTTTGACAGACATCTGCAGAGCAGCAGGCTGGGCAACACCCAACACCTTTGCGAGGTTCTACAATCTCTGGTTTCAGCCAGTCTCGTCTCGTGTATTTGCAGGCACGAGCAGGTAAGTTCCGGGACAAACTGGCCGGGTGTACCGCTTGCGCATAGTGCCTTTCCCCTCCCTTGAGGTGAAGATGTGCTCTTTTGACTCCCAGTCATGTTCACAGACCGTGATCTCTGGATGACTTTCCTCCTTAGCCCTCTGGCAGTTGAGTTTGCGGAGAAACTCGCTGACCGGCCCAGTACTTGCGCTAATGAGCCCCTGTACTGAGGTAGGTGCTCCACATGTGCTGGTTCCCCAAAGGCGACCCCATGTGATATCTTTCGCAAAATCGTTTCCCTGACAGCAAACTGCGTCTTCCTTGGGCAGAGGCCCCTCTGCCCCCGGTCGCCATGCTCTGTAGAAACTCCTCCCCCTTCAGGTAGGACCTACCATGGGACCTCTCCACATGACATACTTCCGACAAGACTCGGTAAGACCATGTGACATATTGCACTCAAAATACCCCCCCCCCCCTTTTTGGGTGGGGTGTGGTCTCCGCGGTGTCTTCCCCTTTCAGTTAACAAATTCCACTCTTTTTGGGGAGAAAGGAGAGGGAAAAGAAGCCTTGGCTGGGCTAGCCTGTCCCAATAGTTAGGCAGTCGACTTGTTCCTGATGGACCGTTCGACGCTCATAAGAGCGTTGGGGGAGGTTATGTGACAGCCTGGTGCGCTGGCTACGAGGCACACAGCAGTCTGCCTGTCACACAACACCAGTTCACGTAACACAGTTCTGCTAGTTGTGGCGTTTTGTATAGGGACCCCTAGTGTCACTACATCGACACAACATCGAGTGAGTGACAGATAGGGAATGTCCTGGTTACTTTCATAACCTCCGTTCCCTGATGGAGGGTACGAGACGTTGTGTCCCTCTTGCCACAACGCTGAACTACCCGCTGAAATGGCCGGGACCTGGTCTCGGCTGCTCAGCACAAAACCTGAATGAGTGGTTGCATACCAGCTCCTTTTATACCCATATGTCTGGGGGAGTGGCATGCAAATTCCACTCGCCAATTCTCATTGGCCTTTTTAAAAAAAAGCAGAGGTGTTTGGGGCTCCTAAGAGTGACCCCTAGTGTCACTACATCGACACAATGTCTCGTTCCCACCATCAGGGAACAGAGGTTATGAAAGTAACCAGGACGTTTATACTACATTATGGGAACCCAGCCAGCGGTCCTCACGAGGGAAATGGCTTATTAAACATACTAAATGCTGTTTTTTTGAAAATGTAAAAATGTTTCTGTGAGGGTTAGGTTTAGGGGTAGGGTTAGGGGATAGAAATTATCGTTAGATCTGTATAAAATCCATAAAATGCATGGAAGTCTATGAAGAGTCCCCACAATGATATAAAAACAAGTTAGTGTGTGTGTGCGTGCGTGTGTTTGAAAAAGATCTAAAACAGGTCTGATTTGATGAGAAGGACTGAGTGAAGTGTGTGTTCTGTACTTTGCTCAGGGGGTATTCAAGTCTCTACAATGTCCTTGTAGTGTTTCAAAATTCAAGCACATGAATCAGAAAGGCCTCATTTGACACCCACACATACACACACACACACACACACACACACACTTTCACACCACATTTTACTCTCCTCTCACTCTCTCTCCCACACACAGATACATACTTGTGTACACACAAGGCCGTTTAAGGGCCTCCTGGACTCTAGGCCCTGAGGTGTACGAGTCAATCTGTAAATATCAATGACAGTTCCTAATCTACCTTCTTCTAAAAACACAATTTTTCTCACTTTTACCTTTTCCATTTTTTCTTTCCTATTTGCTTTCTCTATAGTTGCAACTAAAAGGTAGGTTCACCACATGAAGATGGAGTGTGTTTTTGAAGTGAGGTAAGAGCTGAAGTGTAAAGGACAGAATTCCCATTTTAATGCCAATTCCATTGCTTTGCAGATCTGATAGGTCTGTTTGCTTGGCAAGTGTACTATAATTTTGCATCCCCGCATTTTACACGATTAAAATGCCCACCTGTTAAATATTGTCAGTCATTCATTCACCAATCAACCACTCAAATCATCAGGTAGGTGTTCTGACTGAACAGTTATTTTATAGTTGGGTTTGTCTAAATGATCCATGTCGTCCTATGTGTCACAAAGCATTACATGTACAGTAAGGCCAATGCTGTTATTTCATCCGTGGAACACAAAAGGAGAAATTCTGTATAATATTCTCACAGCTTAGTCTCAAAGATAGTCCATAGTGACCACATCTGTTAAGCTTCAAAAAGAACAAAAAAGTATAGCCCACTCATTAAAATGATGTGACTATGGCAACATTTTTGCAAAATGGCATTACCAGGTTCATTGCACGTATTGTGCCAGTTTCTGGGTGAAATGTCTACTGGTGGTGCAATTGAAATATTCTCTCAAACAGATTTAAGGTTAATGCTCTATCGAGTTTTCAATCAACAAAATGAACAAACTTACCTAAACCTTAAACCTAAAACTGTTAGTGTCATAAAAGGAAATCTGAGATAAAAAACAAAATTGCTGAAGCAGCCATAATTGTATTGTTTTTCTATTACACTTTTGGATCAAGTGTTGATTTGCATGCTCAGTAAGATGCCTGTTATTCGTGTAGTAAGTGCAACTTTCTATCAGTTGAGGTAATGCACAACTTGATCACACTTATACAGTGGACTGGCCATCGGGAGCACTGGGTGTTTTCCCAGTGGGCCGCTGGGTAATTTGGGCTGTGCAATACTGGCCCGTCCTACAGGCAATATAGGTGGCCGCCCTGGGCTCCAACATGCCTGCACAGACCCCGTTTCAGAGCGAATATTCAATAAACTCTGTAAAATAAAACCAATATAATGGATTTTATTTTGAATAGTCATGACTTTTATTTTGAAATTGCTTACACAGTGGTACGGTTTCTGTGTGTGCATCGTTGCTTCGTAACTCGAGTGCACCTCAAAGTGACATACAAATCACAATAATGGTGACAACCAAAAACAACATATTAAGTATAAGATGAGCTCTGAATAATCACAAAATAACAAATAACTGTAAGTTGCAACAAATACAATAACAGCAGCGTAAATAAAATCAATAAACAGTACAGCTATTAGCAGTATATAGTCATTTGCATAATTTAAAGTGCGGCTTGCTGAATAATACTCACGGCTGATAAAAATGTAGAAAATAAGTCATGAAAAATATTACTGAAATCAATGAGCCAGTGTGTTATGGTGTGGTGTGTTGCGGTCCGAGTTTGGTGAGCCGCTCTGGGCCAGAAAGTCCAGGGCCACTTTTTAGTCCCAGTCCGCCCCTGCACTTACATAAACTTGCAAACGTTAAAATGTATATCCTTAAAAGTCATGTGCTATAGTTAAAGTGTTTGAATGTCATAAGATAGTATTGTGGGAGGAACTAGGAGAAAAGAGTCTATGAACTGATAATCTGCCATTTACTCGTAATTTGTGTGAAAGTGAATTAAAGTCTCTAGAGTTAATTAAAACTGTAAACTTCCGCCATATGTGCAAATAGCCACGTAAAAATAGTTTTTCAAAAACTTAGGTATAGTAACGTACTTCTGAGACCAGTTTGAAAAAGTACTATCAAAGTAGGCCACATGATTTTTGTGTTATATTCTAGGTCTTTTAAAGCCTTACACTAGCTTTGTGTGCGGAGCAGACCCAATTTTAAGTTGCTATTCACAGATAATCTTCTTGGTTTGTGTTCCATGGAAAATGAACTGAATATGTATATGAAACATCATACAGTAAAGGTGAGTAAACAATGCCTTTGAGTAAACAGGCCTTTACCATGTAATTTTGCACTGTCTTTCCTCACATATCATGTGCACATCATGATAAGATATATCTGTACCTCTGTGTGGTGTTGGTCTTAGTTTTGCGCTAATAACATAAATCTGTAGGCTGGTTGACTGCAGGCAGGGTTTACTCTCTTTGATCAGATCTTTTTTGATGACGCCCATACACTCATCACCACAAGCCCCTCAGCACCTGTTTTCCAGTCAGGACCTGTTCAAGAAGAGCCCTGCTCTGGTCCTCTCACACACACAAAACAGGCCGGAACACACACTCTCACAATGTCTCGATTTCTTAAAGTCAGTTGTCAACGTCTTGTATTACTTTTCTATAACTGTAAAGTCCTTTCATAGGCTTTCTGTCTTGTCTCCTGTCTTATGCAAATTGCTTTTGAAAATTGTGCCTATGAAATGGCTTGAAATAACAGTGCATGAAAGAGATTAGAGTTGAGTCACTCAGAGGGAGTCACTATAAAGAAGCTGTGTAAGCACCTTCCTGTTCCCCCCAGCGGCAGATCTCTCCATTTGAAGATCCAAGATCTCCAATTAAATGTTTGATAGAAAAGAGCCTATGCTTTATCGCAGTGGAAATTTTCATAATCACAACTTTATGTCTTTAAGGAACTGCTTTCTGATCATTCTGTTTTTATGTTGCTCTTTGATCCAACAACATTTTACTCAGAACAGACACAAAATAGATGATTTTTTACAGAGTTTTGGTGCAATAGGGCAAGTTACTTGAACAATATAATATGTTGATTTATTGCACAGCTTTCTGGAATATTTGATTGTGATTGAATTTACCTATTTCCAATGAGAAAATGGGTGAATTTGTGTCTTTTCGTTCACATAAAGTCAGAAAAAAACAACATATGAATCCAAATTATCATGCATTTATACTAAAGTAATACAAAAATGACTACAAAAGATTTAGAAGTGAGTAGTTTTTCGAGATTTACGATTATACTGTATATCACTTTCATGAATCAGCCCCCAAATGTACTCATCATACTTCAAGGCATCCAGCAAGGTCTTGATGTTGTTGTAATCCTCTTTGAGGTGCACCAAGTGAGCCAGGGGAAGAGACGGGTACTTGTTACCATTATGGAGCAGCATGGCTTTGAGGCTCCTGGATGAGCTGTCAATGAAGAGCCACCACTCATACTGGTTACAGGCAATTCCGATGGCCTCGATCAGACTGGTCACATTGTGGCAGAAGCAGAGTCCATCTTGACGGGTGATGAAGCTGGAAAAGGTTGGTGATGCTTCCTCTGATCTGCGACTTGCACACTTTCATCCAACAAGTTCCACTGCTTGAGCCTAGATGTCAAAAGCTCAGCATTGGACTTGGTGATACCAAGATCTCTAATCAAGTCATTGAGGTCTTTTTGGTTGGGGTAGTATGAGTTTCTCTCCCCAGCTCCACCTCTGAAATTGTCATCTGGATCTACAACGTCTTCCTCGCTCTCTGACTTGCTGCTCTCTTCTAAAGACGGCTGCTCTCTCCCCGGAGGAGTGGGTACAGGGAGCTCATGGCAGTGTGGCAAGGGGGCAATGGATGAAGGAAGGTCCGGATACATGATAGCAGATGCATTCTTGCCAGTCCAACGTTTGGAAGGGTCCACCATGCAGAAGTAGCAGTTGCTTGAGTAGCGAGGGATAGCGAACTTCATGGCTCTCTTTTCCCATCTGTACCATCCTACAAAAATACATTTATTTCACCCATGACTAATGTGTAAGAACATTTTTCATATATATTTTTTCAATAACATTGAAAATTGTAAAACATTTTAAAATTAAAAACTTTTAAAATGTAAAAAAAAATAACAAATTTTATAACATAAAATTCCGAGCAACAATTGTCCATCTTACCTTCCAGAGTTTTTTTGCAGTGCTCGCAGATGAAATGAAGTGCCCAAGGTTTGTCTTGATCCCTGACCGGCATGCCGAAATATGCCTTGTAGGCCTCACACATCTTAGCAGATGCTTCCACTGAGTACTTTTTCACTCTTATCTCAATAAATTGGCCGCAGACATTGCAAAATGCATCTGCCGGATGCTTGCATCCTCTTGATGTCATCTCAGAAAAATGCAGATATGTATCCACTTAGGCAGCTGGAACTAAACTGGGCTTAAGGCCCCTCTATTTATAATACTATTTATATTACTGGAAAGTTCTAGAAAGTTCTAGAAGTTACTCCAAGTTTACTCAGCACTGAATCTATCAGGAATATTCTGGAAAATAGGTCAATTTCAAAATATCACTGTCCTGGTCACAAAAGCAAAGTTTGTGGTGAATAATAGCCATTTTCTATACTTTTGAGGCATTAGCAATTAGGAAATAACACTTACTACCCAGGAACCAAAAAAATAAAATAAAAAATATTTGTTACACAGTGTAATTCAAGACACCATATGCATTAACTAATGTTAACATTCAGAATGTTACTGTAAAGTGTTTGTTTCAAAACGATGCACCAGAAAAAAGGAAAAGGCCTATAGGCCATGTGCACAGGCAACATGCACATACAGGTGTGAGCACTGTGTGATTATAAGAGGTTAAGATGCAAAATGGCCCTTGCATACAAGCACTTCTTGTTTTCATGTGAGAGTCTTTTGGAGAAAAGTGGTCCTTTGCGATTACCAGTTGTGAGAATCATTACAGAAGAATCTGGAACAATGACAACACTCCCATCTGCCTTGCAGCAGGGGTACTTTTTTGCTCTCTAACTTGCTCACTTTTTTCAATCACATAAACACACACACCTCACAACCTCAGACGAGGCCACCTGCAATCAAACATGTATCAAGAGTCAAAAGAGAGATAAGATCTACAAAAAACAAACAACATGAGATGTGTTTATATTTGTGTGTACATCTGAATGATTGATGTGTGCCTGTATTTATGTTAGTGAGTGTGTGAGTGGGTGAATGCATGATTTGCAAGTCTGAAAATTGCCCTTTGATGTCTGCACCTTGTACCAGAGAGGTGGAGGACTTTTTAGGAGAAAAAACAACAACAAGAGAAGCGTCACTTTTGTAAACACTCAGATCACACTCAAACTAAGCACATCCACCTAGGTCAACCTAACAGGCAGTTCTATTTTTACCTTGTATTTTGATCCTCCTAGCAGAGCACACTTTAGAGTTATTTTCTTTCTTGGAGTAGGTTCTGAGTGTCTTAGAAATTATGTACACAGGAATATTAGAACTAATATTGATTGACTGATCGCACTGTGAATTTGGCAATAGGAGGTCTGCAAAAGATCTGCAGCTGAACTCAGTCTGTGCCAAGGATGGATTATGAACCGGTCCAATGGGGCCACTGCCCCGGAGCCTCTAACTGCCTGGGGCCTTGGGGGGCCTAAGGCTGAGAGGCCAGCTGTGGTGCAACACTCTGCAAATGCAAAAATCTAATAAATATATAAAAGCGCTTGAATGTGTGCCAGCCATGTTATCTATCCCTGGGCCCTTAATCAAAAGCCATAAAAATATACACTCACTGAGCACTTTAAGGAACACCTGTAAACCTACTTATTCATGCGATTATCTAATCAGCCAATCATGTGGCAGCAGAATAATGCATAAAATCATGCAGATACGGTTGAGGAGCTTCAGTTAATGTTCACATCACACGGTTTATTGCGTTTACATGACCTCACGCATTGTTGGCTTATTAAGCATAATCGGTGTAAGAACATGCAAGTAAACGCGCTCAATCCTACCATGGTTGAAATCACTGAGATCACTTTTTTTCCCCATTCTGATGGTTGATGTGAACATTAACTGAAACTCCTGACCCTTATCTGAATGATTTTATGCATTGCACTGCTGCCACAGGATTGGTTGATTAGATAATCACATGAATAAGTAGGTGTACAGGTGTTCCTAATAAAGTGTTCATTGATATTATATATTCAACATGATCACACAGGAAGTCGGCATGTTGTTTTCGAGCACTCCAGTACCCTAGAATCAGCCAAATTATGCCGACTCTCTGAGAAGCGCCATCTAATATCAGACATTTCTGCATCGGTTCCAGTGTGCTAACCTTCCCACGTGGCATGACCGGAAGTACGTTGCTGTCACGGCATGTAGAAGCAGAGCAGGACTCAAATGCAAAGGGAATCAAAGTTCAGTATTTATTAAAGAAACACAGAAAACAGAGGCAATATGACAGTCAATGTTGGAACCGGCACAGACTGCAGAATGGAATCTCTGGTGTGGAATGTGAGGATTGATTGCAACTTGAAGACAACCAGGCAGAGGAGAATGATGAGAGGAACGGCAGGTGGTGAGTGAGAAGCTGTAATCCACAGTGGTGAGTAATAGTCCATAAACAGGGATGTCCAACAGGTAATAATCCAAACCAGGAGGAAAACTGGGTGAGAGAACAAACAGAAACAGACAGTGTCCCCCAGCTGTCTACAGAACTCTGTCCAAAACTCTGACACAAATTGGGGACCCCTGTCGGAAACCACGTCTGCCGCGAGCCATAAATGCGGAAGACGTGATCTGCGACAACTGCCTCCATCTCCCTCGCTGAAGGTAATTTGGGGAGGGGAATAAAGTTTAGGTGCCTTCAAGAACTAGTCCACCACAGTCAAGATGACTGTATTGCCATTTGATGGGATAAACCAGTGACAAAGTCCATGGCAATATGGGACCAGGGCCTTGAATGGACTGGCAGCGGCTGGAGAAGCCCTGCCGAGAGTCGACTGGAAGTCTTTTTGCTAGCAAAAACCAGACAGGCCAAAACAAACTGACAAGTATATCACGCTAGTAATGGCCACCAGAACAGTTGCTTAATTAACGCTTGGGTACGGGTAGCTCCTGGGTGGCAGGCTAGGTTGGAAGAATGCCCCCATTGCAGGATTTGCATTCAGAATGATTCAGAAACAAACAGCAGACCCCTAGGGCACTTCGTGGGAATAGTGATGTTGTGCAAGGCGGAGCAGACTGTGGATTTGATCTCCCAAGACACTGCCGCCACCACCCTGTCTGGTGGAACAATGCTATCCAGGGAGGTCGAGCTTCTCTAGGTTTCAAAAAATCTAGATAAAGGGTTGGGCTTAACGTTCTTGGAACAGGGGCGATACGAGATGGTAAAATAAAATCTGCCAAAGAAAAGTGCCTAGTGAGCCTTCCTGGAATTTAGACGTTTTGTGGAGCAGATGTATTCAAGGTTCTTGTGATCAGTCCAAACCACAGAAGGTACCCCTGAACCCTCCAACCAATGGCACCACTCCCCCAATGCCAATCTGACAGCCAGAAATCCCCTGTTCCCAATGTCGTAATTCTGTTCCGCAGGAGAAACCATCGGACCAGATTACATTCCATGAGCTAGTTTATGGCAGAGCCCCTCTCTAACTGTCAAGGCAAAGAGTGTCTCCATTTTGATTGGATCGTTGTAAGACCAACACAAACAAATGCCAAGCTCAGCCATCAGATAAGCTGCTCAGACAACTGCCAGACACCCCTCACAAGGTAGGAAAGGCCTTCCAACATGACGGAAAAGCTTTCTCATTGGTCCATGAGTGGTTTCTTAGCAACCTTTCAAAACCCCCTCCGATCTCAACAGCCAATCATGACCCTGAAATAGGAAGGCACCAAACTGTTATCGCCTCCTCATCAGGAAGGTATAAAGCATCCTTACAACAGCCACACCTTTGTTCTAGTCTCACTCTACGAGAGAGAGAGGCAATAACAGAATAATGATCGATGTTCTGAGGTCCTGGCTGTTCGAGTTTGGGAGCAATAACAGAATAATAATCAACATCCTGAGTACCCATCCAGAGGGTCGTTAACAGAATACAAACCATCCAACATGCTAAGTCTCACTCCATGAGAGAGAGGATAACAGATCATCCAACATTCTTAATCTCCATCGGAGAGACAGAAGAAGATCGACCAAGTAAAAAGTCTCACTACAAGAGACTATTGCAACAAGTTCGGAATCCCTATACCAGGGATATATCTACAGGGACAAGGTTTAGCTCTGGCGAGCAAACTGTCTCTTCAAGTTTCTTACATCTGCGTGTTCCAGATGATGAATCTTACACCTACATAAGGGCTGTATATCTACGTGTTCCTGATTGCAAGAACCCTCTCGGTGCCTCCAAGGTGGTCATCACAGGCGGTATCACTACTAAACTTCTTTCCAGAGACCTTTGCATTAGTGTATACTTTCAGTTTATGATTATCTAATGTTCCTTAGATTGCATAACCTGTGTCTAGCAAATAAACTTTTAGTTATTTGCTTAAATAGAAAAAAGATTTTCACCTTGTTAATTAACAGAGAAACAGCAATCTATCTTAATATAATATACTATTAAGATAATAGTCATACTTTGCCATTGCTACAACCAATTCAACCACTTACATCTTTCCATCCTGTGCACTTTATTTAACATTTCATTTATTTTACCTTTTAGCATATTAGTGCCACTTTGAAGTTCTTGTTAGTTATTCTTGTTTAGCTTTTTTTAAAAAAAAAATGTATTACAACTGTGAAGAGCTCTAAAGGTTAGGTCGAATTTTACAAATCCTTCAGATTAATCAGATGACCAACTCCCCCCAATTTAAGGTGAAACTCCTTAGCTGGTGCCCCGAGGATGGAGGGAGGGGCTGTCTGATATTAATAATCACACACACATACACCTTAATTGAAGTGTGATTAAAAAAAAATAAATAAATCACGACATATTTTGATGTCTTGTGTGAGGCCCAGTTCATTTCAATTGGTGCCAGGGTGATTCTCACTACAGTGATGACAGAAAAAGGCACAGGGGTGCATTTTCCCGTCAGACGGGGATCTTTGGGACAAAATAGCCCTAACTCCCACCTCGACGCATCAACCTTCACTACGTTTGATGAGACGGGTCAGGGTAAATGAGATGGGAGCTGAAACTAAGCAGCTTGAGTCTTTCGAATGCAGACTGTGCCCACGAGGACCAACAGAAACATGTCTTGGTGGAGGTTAAATCCATCAAAGGAGAGGTGATCTGACTGAAATTTCGAATGACTGGTAAAAATTGACGGACACCAGAAACCGCTGGACAATTTTACAAGAATCCGGGGTTGGCTAACCTGCAACCGCTTTTACCTTGGCAGAGTCCATCTGGATGCCTTAGGACGAGATGATGACCCCCAGGAACAGAACTGACCGTTCGTGAAACTCACACTTCTCTGCCTTGACAAACAAATGATTCTCTAGCAGTCGCTGAAGCAATCTCCTGACGTGCTGGACATGGTCACAACTATTATGGGAGAAGATTAGAATATCATCTAAGTAGACAAAAACAAACCAATTGACTATGTCTTGGAGCACGTCATTAACGAGTACCTGGAAGGCCACCGGGGCAATGAAAAGACCGAAGGGCATGACCAAATACTCAAATTACCCTGTCAGTGTGTTAAAGGCAGTCTTCCATTCGTCCCCCTCCCTGATCCGGACAAGGGGGTAAGCACTGAGGAGGTCCAACTTCGTAAAGACGGATGCTCCCTGCAAGAGTTCGAAGGCCAATAACATCAATGTCAAGGGATAGCGATTCTTGACCAAGATGTCATTCAACCCCCAGTAGTCTATACATGGATGCAAGGAACCATTTTTTCCCCACTAAGAAGAACCCCACCCCTGCTGGAGAGGAAGAGGGATGGATAATACTAGCTACCAGAGAATCACCAATGTACTTCTCCATGGCCTCCCTCTCAGGTGCAGAGAGTGAATAAGGACGATCCCAAGGTGAGGCAAGAGGTCAATTGCACAGTCGTACGGGCATACAGACTTACTAAACACTGCCCTCAGATGGTGGTAGACCTTGGGTACACTGGAGAGATCCACCAGCTCCTCCTACAACACAGAACAAGACAAAATGGGAGAGAGCAGACCTGAGACAATGTGACAAACAAAAAGGACTCCATGACAACACAGAACTCTCAACCCAGTTAAGAGGTGTTAAGATCATGTTTTACCAGCCATGGGTGTCCCAGAACCATTGGAGTGGAGGGAGAATGGATGATGAGAAACTGGATCTCCTTAACATGATTACCAAGATGGTAAGGGTCAAGGAGGCAGTGATGTGAGTGACCTTGGAGAGGGGAGTATCACAGAGAGTGCTGGCTGAGATGGGTTCTTTTAACTGGGAGTTGGGAATAGCCCACTGGCTGATGAGACCGATGTCCATGAAATTACCCTCAGCTCAAGACTCAACAAGTGCAAACACCTGATGAATGGTGTTACTAAACTGCAGCCTGGCCGGGAGTAAATTATGAAGTTCAGGGGATTCCTTGAGAGGAGTAACGCTCACCATTAGCCCCTTCCCTAATGTCGAGTTCCCTCTTTTACTGGACAAGAGATGGCGGTGTGTCCCGGTCATCCGCAGTAGAGACAGAGGCCGCTGACAAGGCGATGACGTCGCTCCTCGGGTGATAAGCGAGCTCTCCCAACTTGCATGGGTTCCTAATCCCAATGACACATTGGGATTGGCATTTATCGATATTCTCATGTCTCTTGGAATCAGACAAAATGTGACTGGACCAACTCATCGCCATAATCATACGCTAGATATAATTCTGTCATATGGAGTTGATGTTGATATTATAGAAATTCTTCCGCAGAGCGATGACATCTCAGATCATTACCTCGTCTCTGTATGCTGCGATCAGCTAATGTTACTCAATCTACACCACACTATCGTTCAGGTAGAACTATTCTTTCGACCACTAAAGACAGCTTCACTAATAATCTTCCAGATCTATCTCATACACTCAATAAGCCCCAAAGTCTAAAAGAACTTGATGAAATAACAGAAAATATAAATACAGCCTTCTCTAGCACTCTTGATATTGTCACTACCCTTCGATTAAAGAAAATTAAAGAAAAAAGCCCCGCACAATGGTACAATGATCACACTCATGCTCTCAAGAGAGCAGCTTGGAAAATGGAGCACAATTGAAAGAATACAAAATTAGAGGTATTTCGCAGTGCATGGAATGATAGTGTCTGTAGCTACAGACAGGCACTAAAAGCTGCCAGGTCAACATATTTAAGCAAACTCATAGAAAATAACTACAACAATCCTAGGTGTTTATTCAGTACTGTGGCTAAATTGGTTAGGAATAAAGCCTCAACTGAACCAGATATTCCATCGCAGCCCAATAGTAATGACTTCATGAATTTCTTTACTGATAAAATTGAAATAAGCAGAAATAAAATTGGAATTATGCAATCATCTGTCACAGTACCTCAGAAAACAGTGTCTCATAATTTTCCTCACATGCAACTTCAATCCTTCACTGTCAAAGGTCATGAAGCGCTAACAAAATTTATCGAAACATCAAAAGCCACAACTTGTATGTTAGACCCAATACCAGCTAAGCTCTTAAAAGAGGTATTCCCTGTAATCACAAAACCTCTTCTTATTATTATTAACTCCTCGCTATCCATAGGACATGTCCCAAGAAACTTTAAAATGGCAGTTATCAAACTACTTATTAAGAAGCCACAACTTGATCCTGGAGAACTGGCTAATTATAGACCAATTTCAAATTTCACGTTTATGTCGAAAATACTAGAAAAGGTAGTGTCCTCCCAACTATGTTCATTTCTAAAGAGAAATAGTATATATGAACAATTTCAGTCAGGATTTAGGCCCCATCACAGTACAGAGACCGCACTTATCAGAGTTACAAATGACTTGCTCTTATCATCTGATCGCGGCTGCATTTCACTTCTAGTGCTTTTAGATCTTAGTGCTGCCTTCGACACGATAGATCATGACATTCTCTTGAATAGGCTAGAGAATTATGTTGGCATTTGTGGACTTGCATTAGCATGGTTTAGGACCTATTTAGCAGGCTGCTACCACTTTGTCTATGTAAATGACAAATTGTCAAACCAAACAAAAGTTAAGTATGGAGTGCCACAGGGATCAGTTTTAGGGCCTCTGCTTTTGTCCTTGTATATGTTTCCCTTGAAGGATATTATCAGGAATCGTGGAATAAGTTTCCACTTTTATGCTGAAGATACCCAACTTTATATGTCTTCAAAACCTAACAAAATGTCACAGTTCTCCAAATTAGCAGAGTGTATCAATGAAATCAAAGATTGGATGGCCAGAAATGTCCTTCTCCTCAATTCCAACAAAAAAGAGGTACTAATTATTGGACCTAAACCTCTAAAAACAAGCCGCTAATATATAATTTGACTCTCGATGAATGTACTGTTACATTGTCTTCAACAGTGAAGAACTTAGGTATTATATTTGATACCAATCTGTCCTTTGAAAATCAAATTACCAATGTTTGTAGAACAGCATTCTTCCACCTAAGAAATATTGCTAAATTACGACACATTACTCTCTGTTGCGAATGCCGAAAAACTAATTCATGCGTTCATGACCTCAAGACTAGATTATTGTAATGCATTACTGGAAGGATGTCCAGCAAGATCAATACATAAACTTCAATTGGTTCAAAATGCAGCAGCCAGAGTGCTGACTAGAACCAAGAAATATGATCACATTAGCCCCATTTTATCGTCGTTACATTGACTACCTGTTAAATTTCGTATTAATTTTAAAATTCTGTTAACTACGTACAAAGCTTTGAATGGTCTAGCTCTGCAGTACTTAAGTGACCTTCTACCATGCTATATTCCATCATGTTCATTACGATCATAAAATTCTGGCCTGTTAATAGTTCCTAGAATATTAAAATCCACAAAAGGAGGTAGTTCCTTTTCATATTTGGCTCCTAAACTATGGAATAGTCTCCCTAACACTGTTCGAGATGCAGACACACTCACTCAGTTTAAGTCTAGACTAAAGACTCATCTATTTAGCCAGGTAAGCACCTAATTTATCCTTCAACTCACAATTAGGCTGCTTTAGTTAGGTCTGCCAGAACCAGAAACATTGATCATGATCTATAACTCTGCAATAAATTGAAACGCATCTATGCTACTATTATTCTATTTGTGTCCCTGTCTCAACCTCGGGACTCCTATCCTGAGGTCACCAGAACCAGCTGGATCCAGCTCCATTCTCCATGCTTCATGCTGGACTCTACTGCTACATGTCTCTGAGTGATGATGACTAAATTCAGCCGGTGCCAGCCAAACATCACTTCAGTCTATTACGATGGACTTCAGAGGATGAACTGATGCCAACTCCAACCATAAGACATCATATGCCATTTAGGATGGATTTAGGATAGACCTCACTGAAATTACCAGCCAGTTGAACTGCGATGCACCTCACTGATCTCTGCCTGCATCACCTCGGTCTAATGATGGACAACACTCTTATAATTGAATACATAGACTATCAATTAATTGCCAATAAAACCCTTCATCAGCCAACTAACAAAAGAAAATGCATTTATGTGAACTTCTGCAGTTAATCCAGGATGAACTTCAAATACATTAGTCATTAATCTTACAGTTCTTACTAAATCTTTGTTTAAGCACTGACCCTTAACACTTACGTAGTTTAAACCATGACTTGCACTATACATAATTAATTAATATTGGCATTATATTCATGATGTTAGCCGGAGGGGAACTGGCACCACAGTGAGCCTGGTTTCTCCCAAGGTTATTTTTCTCCATTAACCAACATCTTATGGAGTTTTGTGTTCCTTGCCACAGTCATCTTTGGCTTGCTCACTGGGTTTCTAAATACAACTACTATTTAATTATTTATTTTTAAACACAATTCACAATCATATTTGATCAAACTACACAATAATGACTCTAAGACATTATAGATATAACAGTTCCATTTTCTGTTAATGCATGATTTTCTGTAAAGCTGCTTTGAAATTATGTGTGTTGTGAAATGCTTTATACAAATAAAAATGACTTGACTCTGACGCGGGTTCAGGTGAAGCAGTCGCAGTGGAAGAAGGAGCTGCATTAGGAGATTATTTACAGGGAGTGAAGACTCTGCGATGACGTCAGTGCATGGCGAGACGATTATCCACCCGGATGGCTAAGTCAACCAGATCATGGAAGCTGGTGGGGAGATCAAAGATCTCATCTTAAACCCGGATGGAGAGTCCATGCAGGAACCGGTCCCACTGGGCTTTCTCATTCCATCCACAAGAGGCGGTGAGGGTGCCGAACTCGATAGAGAAGTCCGAGACAGATCTGACACCCTGACAAAGATCTGAAAGGATTCTCACCACCTCAGTTCTGGTAGCAGAGTGGTCGATGACCTTGCAAAGTTCCTTGGAGAAGGACTAGAAAGAGGTGCAGCATCTGTGTTTGTTGTCCCACACACCGGTTCCCCACTCACAAGCTCTACCGGCGAGGAGGGTGATGACATAAGCCACCTTAGAATTCTCAGAAGGAAGAGATGATGGTTGGAGTGCAAACACCAAGGAGCATTGAGACAAGAAAAATCGACAGGTATTCGGCTCACCAGAGTGTTGGAAGAGAGCTGAAGCTGTTGAACCAGCGCTGTTAGTTCGGCTATCTGCCCGGCCATGTCTCTAATGGCTTGATTGGAAGCAGAGAGTTCATCCTGCTGATGACCGAGGAGGGCCCCCTGCTGAGCGATGGCGTTCCGAAGGCTGGCTCCCTCTGCTGGGTCCATGACTGGCCAGATTGTTCTGTCACGATGTGTAGAAGCAGAGTAGGACTCAAATGCAGAGGGAATCAAAGTTCAGTATTTATTGTAGGAACACAGAATACAGAGGCAATATGACCTCTGAACCGGCACAGACTGCGTGGACTGTGATTATCCAAACCAGGAGCAAAACTGGGTGAGAGAACAAACAGAAACAGACAGAGAGGCAAGACTGCATTGACAGAAAAACACTGAACAATCTGGTGACTAACGTGACTCACGAAGGAGAAAATAAAGGGAGAGGGAAGTGAAAAGAGGTGAGGGTAATTAACACACAAGCGGCATGAACGCATGTTCCCATGGAAACGCTAATCACGCTGGCTGCACAGCAAGGAAACACGTGGGAAACAAAAACACACAGACACACAGGAAAAAGCAAACAGACACACCGGGACCATGACAGTTGCGTCAGCAGTGTGGGAAACCCGGATTTTGATCCCGTGTTAAAACCAGGAAGTTATCGCATTCGCAGCGTGATGTCTTCCATGGTGATTTAACAGAGCATGATTGTGGGATTGTAAAGGTCTAATCTGCCCCCTCTCTAATCCTCCCAAAAAACACACACACTCACACAAACACACACATTAATCTGCCCCTCTTTCTAATCCTCAATGCAAAGTGCCCAGATAATGAAAAACCATCTAAATTCCAAAGCTGAGGAGCTCATTGTTGCTTACTGGTGGAGATGAGTCTCTATGCCATACACACACAAACACATACATACAAAGAAAGGGCCTTATAGGTTCACCAAAACACTTTCCCCCACTCAACATAAGAAAACCCACACACATCCTTCTGACCATACATTTTGTGCTCCACCACTCAAAGAGCAACCAGACACCTCAAAGAATCTGTGATATCCAGACAAGAGCAATAAGTCATGCAGTATTTGTGATTTACTGCCGACTTGTTCGGTACTTCTATGATTTTTATCATGCTTTAGAACACCATGTATTTACAGACAGAGATACCGATGTGCTGATTGGGCTCTAACTGACATGATGTTTACCTGTAACTGATCTCCCCTCTGGTCACATGATGATAGTCCTAGTGAAACTTTTGTGTGCCCCGTATTTTAGTATGGAAAAAATTATTTCTTAATCTCACTGTAGGCAGTGGCAGGGTCACATCTTAATTAGCAGTGATTGCTAAGGCAAGCATTAGTATTACTAATGCTCATACTAAGGGTTAAGGTGTTTTCAAAAGTTTGTATTAAACTGGTGCATAACTCATCCTACAGTGTGTTTGCTATGAACAGCTTGTTTAGGAGAGCTGTGCTATTACTTTTCAAAGTGATCAGACTTATAATTTTCACCTGGTGAATGATAGGGCTGGGTAATATATTGGACTTTCCAATTTATTTCAATCTTAATTTGAACGATACCGATAAAAACTCTTAAAAAACAAGATTGATCTATTACATTTACTTTAAAGTTTATATCAGGTTTATTTGGTTGTGTTGATTATTATATCTGTTAAATAATTAGCAACTGAACTGCATAGTTTGGGCCATATTGTTAATTTTTAAACTTAATAATTTCGTAATTAAGTTAGACGTTTCCCTGTATAACGTCAAAGTCTTTCTAGCAAGTCAGTTACCGGGAAACTATTTCCAGTCATGATAGTGCAGCTCCTATCTACTTGAATGGAGAAAGACCGAAATCTCCAAAACGGTTGGTCAAGATCAAAGAACATTTTTTAGATCAGCAGTACAATCTGACAAAACTGGTATAATAAATTGCGCTTTTTTACCCCAGATTACGCTTAAAAAGGCTATTTTCCTGGTTTGTATAGCTAATGCGCATGCGCATTCTAGAGTTGATTGACAGGTGATGACTGTATCTAAAAGGTGATTAGCTCTTATTCCTGTAAGGAGGGACTACCTTTCTACATCCATTGAACAACAGCATTTGTTGAGAAAGAATTTATTTCAAATATGCCCAAATGAATCAGGATTAAATCAAATTAGATTGAAATCAGAACCAAATTGGGAAATCCAGCCCTGTAAAGAACAGTACACAGAGGGCTAAAAAAATCTCTCAGACTTACACTGAAGGAGGGACCTGAAGGACATGGGCAAGTGAGCAACCACCTAGCCACCACCCACATCCCCATAACAAATGCATAGCAATGCTCTAACAACCACTTAGAACACTAAAATAACAATGCATTGGAAACCACTCTAGCATTGTGGCAGCGAGCTGAGCACATGCAAACACTGCTCACATTTTCTTAAGAACACAAAAATGTAGTTTCTTTCCTGTTCTTCTGAATTATCTGTCAATTTGATGAAGTTCACATCTAGATGCTGGCTTTAGGGCATCTGATCATGTTTAAACACTGTAAACTGTAAATGCTGGATGTCAGTAGTATGCGTTTGCGAAAGCTTATTTGAATGTTTCGAAAAGTTTGCACATACCAAAGGGTTAACATGTCAGAGACATTTGTAGAATTTAGGGAAAGATGTAAATATATGTTTTATTACATATCGTTATTGCATGCTCACATAGTGTGAAAGAGTAATGTATTCAGAGAAAACACAAAAGTTGTGTGGCAATATTTTGTGTACAGTTCTACTGTACAACCAAACATAAAACATGACTGAATTTAATTTGGTGGAACCTCCTACCCACCAATGTGCCTCTCCCAAAATCAACAACCACAAAGTTAAAACCTCCAGGACATGTTTTGTTCCTCATGACAGTATAGACATGAAAGCATTGTAACGAATGAAAAATTATTTTCCATTTGTGCTTGGTGGGTGTTGTCTTCATTGTGTCTCCAAAAAAGAGTATTATTTAGATATAGCATCAACCACAAACAGAGGAAATCTGTACTAAGGGCAAAATCTGCCGCCCATTTACACAAAGAGAACACCTGCTTCCCCTTTCTTCAAAACAAAACAGTCTAAAGTGCAGTCCAAAAAAAAGTTTGGTTAACGTTGAAGTACTGGCAGGCTGTGACATGTAGACTAGGCTGTCATAACTCTAGCATGAAAAACACTGTCAAAACTCAGACATCATCTTTAAAGACATAATTAATGTTTGAGGCTAAGGAGAGATGAGACAGTTTATAAGGTTGAGAACCTGAATAGTTGAAGCACGAGTGTATTACCTGAAAAAAGAAAAAAAAATACTGGAGGAATTATAAGCTTAGAAGTCGGATGTTATAAACAAACTATTGTGTATTAATTATTAATATTTTCTCCTCTATTCCCATTTTCCTTAAAAGAAATAACAGCATGCTGGTGAGGTACTTCCAATGAGGATTTATTTAAAAAGTATTTTAAAAAAGGGACAGTTCAACAAAAAATGAAAATTGTGTAATTATTTACTCACCCATATATAGTTCCAAACTTGTATGTCTTTCTTTCTTCCATTGAACACAAAAGGAGATGTTACACAGAATGTTAGGGACTTACAGCCTTAGGCCCCATTCACTTTCATTGTATGGAAAAAAAGAGCAGCATCAACTGTCTTCAAAAAGTTACATGGAAGAAAGAAATTCATACGTGTGAGAATAAATGACAACAGTATGGTAATTTTTGGGTGAACTATCCTTTTAACACCCTGTCTACACCTGATGCGAGTGGTGCTTCATGTCAAAAGCAAATAGATCCCATTATAATCAGTGAAGCTCTCTACACTGGAAGCGTCCATTGCGTCACATCACCCGACAGTAAACAAGTGTCCCCTTCCATTTTGCACTGCACGCGCTGGTGCTACTCCTGCCAACAAGACAAATAAACGGTTTAGAACGTTTGCTTTGACGCGTCCAGTGTGATCCAGACACCTAAATCATCTCTTAAACATACTGAAATTGTGCTTGACTACACCATGCATCTGGAGGTTATAATGCTCATCTCCATCATTTGATCATTATTTGATGAATTACTGATGATATGATCGGTTGAAAATGTTTGCAGACATCACTTTTAAATAAAATTCATTATACTGCCTGCTTTTGTTTACGGTAATAACGCAATCTAAATTGCACCAGGCAATTTTTGTGAATTAAGCACAATATATAATAAGCCTAATTTACATAGAAAGGAGGCATGTTTGAGCAGAAAGGAATGACAATGACTTAATTTAAATACTCAGGATGCAGCACAATTTTAGCTCCGATTGTGCCTGCTAAACTGTACTGCGAATAAATAGTGAATAAGACGCAGGTTTTTACACTGAAATACCATGCGCAAAAGTGGCGCAACTGTTTAGTGAATTTGCCACATAGTGTGTCAGTATGTGGACATGCTGCTGCACAATTATTCATACATCAAATCAAATTACTTTATTGTCACTCAACCATATACACAAGTGCAACAGTGGGTGAAAGTCTTGGGTGCAGTTCCGAGCAACACAGCAGCCATGACAGTGATGAGACGTATACCAGTCTACAATAAACATCTGATTTTCACAACACAATTTACATATCTAAATATACACATAACACAATATACAAAAAATAATATACAATGTACAGTATACAATACACACAATATAGAATACCCAGTATACAATAAAAATAGTATATATAAAAATACAGTAGGTTGTATTGTGCTGTATTGACAATCAGGCTGCCTGTTGATAGTCAGTTGCCAGTGTGTTATTAAGAGAGAATATAATTTATGACAGTCCAGTGTGAGATGAATAAAGTGCAGTGCTGATGTATATTGATCGTGAGAGATCAAGAGTTCAAAAGTCTGATTGCTTGGGGGAATATGCTGTCATGAAGTCGGTTGGTGCGGGTCCTGATGCTGCGA
Organism: Myxocyprinus asiaticus; assembly: GCF_019703515.2. Taxonomy (NCBI): domain Eukaryota; kingdom Metazoa; phylum Chordata; class Actinopteri; order Cypriniformes; family Catostomidae; genus Myxocyprinus; species Myxocyprinus asiaticus. The sequence continues at coordinate 28,625,739 of NC_059367.1, forward strand.
TACCACCTGCCTGATGGTAGCAGTGAGAACAGCCCATGGCTCGGGTAGCTGGAGTCTCTCATGATCCTCCGAGCTTTTTCACACGCCGCCTGGTACATATGTCCTGGAGGGAGGGAAGCTCACCTCCAATGATGTGTCTGGCAGTTTGCATCACCCTTTGCAGGGCTTTGCGGTTGAGGGTGGTGATGTTTCCTTACCAGGCAGTGATGCAGCCAGTCAGGATGCTCTCTACAGTGCTGGTGTAGAACCGTGTGAGGATGTGGTGGTTCATTCCAAACTTCCTCAGCCATCTCAGGAAGAAGAGGTGCTGGTGAGCCTTCTTCACAACGGCCTCAGTGTGGATGGACCATGTGAGTTCCTCTATGATGTGGACACTGAGGAACTTGAAGCTGCTGACTCTCTCCACCGGTGCTCCATTGATGGTGATGGGGCTGTGTTCTCTGTCTTTTTTCCTGAAGTCCATCACAAGCTCTTTGGTCTTACTGACGTTGAGGGAGAGGTTGTGCTCCTGACACCAGCGTGTCAGAGTGTGCACCTCCTCTCTGTAGGCTGTTTCATCATTGTCAGTGATCAGACCTACCACCGTTGTATCATCAGCGAACTTGATGATAGCATTGGAGCTATGTGTTGCCACACAGTCATGTGTGTACAGGGAATACAGGAGTGGGCTGAGAACACAGCCCTGTGGGGCTCCAGTGTTGAGGATCAGTGATGAGGAGATATTGCTGCCCATTCTAACCACCTGGCGTCTGCTTGACAGGAAGTCCAGGATCCAGCTGCACAGTGAGCTGTTTAAGCCCAGAGCCCGGAGTTTCACATCAAGCTTGGAGAGCACTATGGTGCTGAATGCTGAGCTGTAGTCTACAAACAGCATTCTCACATATGTGTTCCTTTTTTCCAGGTGGGAGAGAGCAGTGTGTAGTGTAGATGCAATGGCATCATCAGTGGAGCGGTTGTTGTGGTACGCAAACTGCAATGAGTCCAGTGAAGCAGGCAGAACAGAGCAGATGTAATCTCTGATTAGTTTCTCAAAGCATTTACTGATAAGGGGGTTAGAGCAACAGGACGCCAGTCATTTAAGCAGGTGATTTTGGATTGCTTTAGTACAGGCACAATGGTGGACATTTTAAAGCATGTGGGGACTACAGACAAGGAGAGAGAAAGGTTGAAAATGTCCGTAAAAACACCAGCCAGTTGGTTCGCTCTGATGACGTGGCCCGGAATGCCATCTGGACCCGCGGCTTTACGGATATTCACCCATCGGAAGGATCGGGTTCCATCCGCTACAGAGACGGAGAGTGAACTAACCTCTGTAGCTTCGGCCGTGAGAGCTCTCTCCACGAGGGAGGTGTTATTTCCCTTGAAGCGAGTATAAAAAGTATTAAGCTCATCCGAGAGAGAGGCAGTGGTGTTCACGGGTGAGTTTTTATTCCCTTTGAAGTCCGTGATGATATTAATTCCCTGCCACATGCTTCTAGAGTCGGTGGTGTTGAACTGTCCTTCAATCTTGTCCGTGTACTGGCGTTTGGCTGCTCTGATAGTTTTGTGGAGGGCATAACTGGCTTTTTTATGCTCCTCCGTGTTCCTGGAATTAAAAGCGGAGGTCCGCGCATTAAGTGTCGTGCGAACATCGCTATTAATCTACGGTTTTTGGTTCGGGTAGATCTGTATAGTTTTGGTCGGTCCTACATTATCTAAGCACTTCCTGATGAAACACGTTACACTATCAGCGTAGACCTTGATGTCGTCATCAGAGGCGGACCGGAACATCTCCCAGTCCACGTGATCAAAACAGTCTTGTAGCATAGAATCTGATTGGTCCGACCAGCACTGGATCGTTCTAAGAGTGGGTGGTTCCTGTTTCAGTTTCTGCCTGTAAGCGGGCAGAAGCAGAATGGAAGAGTGGTCCAATTTGCCAAATGGTGTGCGGGGGAGGGATTTGTAACCATCCCGGAAGGGAGAGTAGCAATGGTCAAAAACCCGGTCCCCTTGTGTGTTGAAAGTGATGTGTTGGTAGTATTTCGGTGCTATTGACTTGAGGTTGGCTTTGTTAAAGTCCCTGGTAACAATGAACGCAGCCTCAGGGTGCACGGTTTCCTGCTCACTTATACTCTCATACAGTTCCTTGAGTGCCCAGTCTGTGTTGGCTTGTGGCGGGATGTACACAGCTGTGATAATGACCACTGTGAATTCCCTCAGTAGCCAGAATGGTCGACACAGAAGCATGAGAAATTCCTGATCAGCAGAGCAGAAAGACTTGATAAAATGTTTGTTCTTCTGATCACACCAGGATTTGTTGATCATAAAACACACACCACCACCTCTGCTTTTACCTGAGAGGTCTTTCACTCTGTCCGCTCGGTGCATGGAGAACCCTGCAGGTTCGATGGCTGAGTCTGGAATCTCCGCAGACATCCAAGTTTCTGTAAGGCAGATAATGCTGCAGTCCCTCGTCTCTCGTTGGAAAGAGATCCGTGCTCTCAGTTGTCCAGAGACTGAACATTTGGCAGTAGAATACTGGGTAGCAGGGGTCGATTTGCAGGACGTGTGAGTCTGATGAGAACGCCGGTTCTCCTTCCCCTTTTTCAGCTGCGTTTCAGCGGCCGGGCTGCCCAGATAAAGGCTCTGCTGGCGTGTTTGAAAACAGCGGGTCGGCATTGAGGTATTTAAAGTCCGGTTTTCGGTGTGCTATTGCAGAACCAATGTCCAAAAGTGTTTGTCTATCATATACAATAAGGCAGACAACATCCAAGACAAAAAACATAAGAAATGTAGACAAAACAAACAAAAAACTGCAATGTTTGTTCCGAGCTTGCAACGCAGCAGCCATACTCGGCGCCATCTTGAGTTCAGGACATACAATTCCATGTAGCAAATCTGTCATGTGGAGCTGGGGAGGAGGATGGTTTAATAGAAAAACTCACAGCGCACTAAAGTGAAACCTGCTTTACCACAAAAATGAACAATTTAAATGTTTGACAATGAGAGAGTACGCAAGTTGATTGGCTAACTGATTACATGTCAAAGGACTTATCAGCTTACACCATGCGAGCTGATTGGCTTAACATATCACATGTGAGTGAGCCTATTGGCTAACAGATAACCAGGTCAAAAAAACCTATCAGATTGCGCAATGTAGTGTTTTGACTGAATTTTAAGTCATTAATGATTCTGCGATATACTGTATTACAAAATATCAAACCAAGTGGTATTTATTTTTCTTTTTTATCCCCTTTTCTCCCCAATTTTAGAATGCCCAATTCCCACTATTTACTAGGTCCTCGTGGTGGCATGGTTACTCACCTCAATCTGGGTGGCGGAGGACAAGTTTCAGTTGCCTCCGCTTCTGAGACCGTCAATCCACGCATCTTATCAGAGACACACAGCATGTGGAGGCTCATACTACTCTCCGTGATCCACGCACAACTTACCACACACCCCAATGAAAACGAGAACCACTTAATCATGACCACGAGGAGGTTACCCAATGTGACTCTACCCTCCCTAGCAACCGGGCCAATTTGGTTGCTTAGGAGACCTGGCTGGAGTCACTCAGCACACCCTGGATTCAAACTCACGAATCCACGGGTGGTAGTCAGCATCAATACCCACTGAGCTACCCAGGCCAAGTGGTATTTCTTTTAAGAAATATAGAACACTTTTCAAGCAAAACTTTTAATTTGGAGGGGGGGAGTGGGGGCTGGCACTGTATATAGGGATACAGGGTACAGCATTTTACTATGTAAAATGGACATTTGTTTCCAAACCCACATAAAAACTTGTTTTCATACAGTTATTTTACACTTGCATAGTCGCATCTAAATGTTATTTTTATATTAGCCTATTGGGAGAAATTGTCTTTTGCAGTACAGCTTTTTATGAACATAACTGTCATTCAGTCATGGTTTTGTTTTTAGATGCCCTTGTTTATTTAAACTGTTCAGAAATGATTTTAGTCCCCCCAAGAACAGCAAGAGTGTTTAGTAGGGAAGATTAGTACACTCACACTGACACAAACAACACAAACTATGTGTTCCCTTGCAGTGGTCCATAACTGTTCCCTTTCCTCTTAGGGAGACAACTGGAGACAATTAAGAGAAAATGCTATGAGCAATATCAGACTTAACAAATGCTCTTTGTTTTGTGCTCTTTGTCTTTCCATGTCATTGGCTATGTTTGGGATGGAATGTTCACTTTATACTTACTGAGTACTGTGCAGTATAGGCTTATCTGTATACTGGCTACTATTTTTTTTTTATTTTGTTATTTTTTTTATGGTATGTTAAACAGAATGCATTATGCAAAAATAAAGATTTTAAACAGTACTAGGCAATGCTGTGTTGCTGTCAAATAAATTAATGATGAATGGCAATTGCTCAGGTGGTGCAGGACTGCCTAAAAGTACGTAAATCTTTGCACTCTGTTTTGTTTTTTATCCAATCACCTGAGCCTTAAATTATCACTTTGGTGCAGCAGGAAAATTACATTATGAAAATGCTGTAACATGAGAGGCAGCAAACAGGGACAAAAATAAGTCAATATCATGCTTTTTAAAGTCCTTCAAAAAAGGGCTCTATTAAAAAATCTACAGATACATTAATATAATGAAAAATTTTAGATTTATATGTTGCTTGCAAAAATGCATAGCTACTTTTGAATGTCAGCCAGTGGACGAAGATGTTTTTGTACAGATGGTGTAGTTATGCATCTACCAGCAGGGGCTTAATTTTTTTATTCTTTTTCAGCAGGTTTTTTTTTAAAGTGCTGTTCTGAACATTCCTTTTCTCTGTTCTCTTTCTTTCTCTTTGACTCTTATTCTGTATATCTGATAATGTGGGCTGTTGGGGTTTGAACAATCAGGCTAATTTTAGGGAGGAAGGGTGAGGGTTTCCTGAGGATAAATGTCAGGACAGATGGAATGGGGTCAATTCTGTTTTAGCGTATAACCCCTTGATTGAAGTGGGTGTTACACTGACAGACGGGGGGAGGTTGCATACCTGTACACATATACATAAAGGCATGATTATACACCGATCAGCCACAACATTAAAACCACCTGTCTAATATTGTGTAGGCCTCGTGCTGCCAAAACAGTGTTCGGGTCAAATTGACCCATTTCAAATTTTTACTAAAAGAAAAATGATACAAGGATACAATTTTTCAACCTGAAACTCCATGGCCTTGGCCATGAAAAACTTATTTTTATTGTACACATGCTACAATGCTCCCACACATTCATGTCCTTCATACGATGTTCGGGTCAGTTTGACCCACATACACACAGAGACACACAGACAGACACACAGAAACATGCACACACGCACGCACACACGCACACATACACACTCACACACACACATAGAGAGAGAGAGCACACACACACACACACGGGTAGAGAGAGAGACATACACACACATACACCTGCTACATTGGTACAATCCAAGCACCGAGAAGCCGTCTCGGTCTCCTTTCCCACTCTCTTTACCCTCTGTAGTGTGGAAACCTGCACAATGTTATTCCAAAACATTCTAAACATAACATTTTCTCGCACTGTACCCCTCACACCTGCACATCAGGGGAGGGACAAAACAGATTAATAAATCTACATCACAGTGTATAGATCACTTCAACTACAATCCTCCACCAGCAATATGAGCAAAAGATTCACTGCTCAGAGGGCCTTAGAGCTAATATTGGAAGAGAGTGAGACACATAGTGAAGTGGAAGAGGAGGATGTTTCAGAATATGAGGATAATGTAGAAATAAATTCTGAGTATGAAAGGAATTTGAAGATGAGCTTAACTCAGAGTATGCACCAGAAGGATCCCCACAGCCAGCTGTTGGAGAAGCCCCACAGCCAGCTGCTGGAGGAGCCCCACAGACAGCCATAGGAAGAGCCCCACAGCCAGCCACAGGAGGAGCCCCACAGCCAGCCGAAGGAAGAGCCCCACAGCCAGACGTAGGAAGAGCCCCACAGCCAGATGTCGGAAGAGCCCCACAGTCAGCTGCTGGTGGAGCCCCACAGCACACATATATGTCCAAGAATGGCCAGACTGAATGGTTTTCATCCCCAATGAGAGAGCCCCTCCGCTCAGCTGCTAACATAATAAGGATGGTACCAGGGCCCACACGAATGGCAGTGACTCATGTTCATGATATCAAGTCATCTTTTGAGCTGCTGATTCCTGACTCTATCCAGAAAATCATTCTGAATATGACCAACCTTGTGGGGAGACGCGTTTTCAGGGAGCAGTGGAAAGAGATGGACAATACACATTTACATGCCTACTTTGGGATCCTCATTCTTGCAGGTGTCTATAGGTCAAAAGGGCAGTCGACTGAAAGTCTGTGGAATGCTGAGACAGGGAGAGCGATTTTTAGAGCCACAATTTCTCTGCAGAGCTTCCATATATTCTCGAGGGTCATCATGTTTGATGACCAGGAATCAAGACCTGCTAGACGGCGGAGGGACAAGTTGGCAGCAATCCGCACTGTGTAGGACAAGTGGGTGGACCGGCTTCCACTTCTTTACAAACCCGGGCCCAATGTAACTGTGGACGAACGGCTTGTGGGGTTTAGAGGCCGTTGCCCCTTCAGGCAGTATATGCCCTCCAAACCATTGTAGTGATTTCTACTCAATTCACCGATGACGTAGTGATTTTTGATCACGTGTCAATTAAGGTGTGGTTATGAGTGTATCAGATGAACCCTCCCCCTTTGCAATACGGGGCACCAGTTAAGAATACTATCTTTACAATTTAATAACACTCCCAAAAGAGCTGTTCGATAATTTAGAATTAATGTAAACTAGAGGTTGGTCAGCTGATTTATCTGAAGGATTTATGAGAGTCTGGACAACTAGTAGAGTCTTTGATCATCAACACAATGAAGACACAGTTGTAATAAAATTAATGAAATTTTTTAACAATAGATATGCAAGAGTAAATACCATAATGATTAATAATGCTAATAATGAGGGGGCCTGGGTAGCTCAGTGGTAAAAGACACTGGCTACCACCCCTGGAGTTCACTAGTTTGAATCCAGGGCGTGCTGAGTGACTCCAGCCAGGTCTCCTAAGCAACCAAATTGGCCTGGTTGCTAGGGAGGGTAGAGTCACATGGGGTAACCTCCTCGTGGTCGCTATAATGTGGTTCGTTCTCGGTGGGGCGCGTGGTGTGTTGAGCGTAGATGCCGCGGTGGATGGCGTGAAGCCTCCACACGCGCAATGTCTCTGTGGCAACGCACTCAACAAGCCACGTGATAAGATGCGTGGGTTGATGGTCTCAGATGCGGAGGCAACTGGGATTCGTCCTCCGCCACCCGGATTGAGGCGAATCACTATGCCACCATGAGGACTTAAAAAAGCATACTGGGAATTGGGCGAAAATTGGGTGAAAAAGGGGAAAAATTCCCCCACAAAAAATAAATAAAATAAAATAATAATAATGCTAATAATGAAAATGCACTGCTAAAGGATAATAAACTAATAACCAAAAAGGAAAGTACTGAATTAAACAATAAAACAAATAAATGATTTGAACACAGAATGGATAAATGCAATGCTGTTGAACTGAATGTAGCAATGGGAGAGAATTGTATGGGAATGCTCCTTATGGGAAACCACTAATGGTAGCACCTAATATACCTATTATTTGTAACAAGCTGACCCCAGGTAACTGGTATCTAAGCAAGTTAGAAAAACATATGCTGCAGGTATATACTAATGCCAAGGTCTCTAGAAAGAGGTTTGGTAAGTTTATATTTACATTCCACACAGTCGGGTGATCAGTCCGGCAGTAGAGACGTCTTCCACTGGTGATGCGGGTAGTATGCATTGGGAAGGATGCAGAGTTGCGATCCAGTGGTCGTTGCCACGCTGGTCTGGAGGATGCGTAACTTCGGTTGCACCAAGAGGGTCCTTAAAGTGTGGACTGGGCAGCTGGGTCAGTTGAATCTTCACAGGGTCCTTTGCAGGCTGGCTGCGTCACTGAGGAGCCGTGTGGGACAGGCAATGTCTGCTGATGCAGAGGTCCTTTGTGGACTGGGCTGCGCTGCTGGAGGAGCCGTAAGGGTCAGATAAGGTCCAAACAGATAGAGACCAAACACTATAAGAAACGGTTAAGTCATCGTCCATGCATTCGTTTATCTGTTAATAGGTCTGTCCCGTGAACTGTTGTGTTAACAGTCAATAACCATAACATAAACTGTGCTTTGCATGAAGATGGAGTGGATGTGTTGCAGTTTATATTAATTTAAGGCCTCCAAACATAGGTATGAATAGATCTCTGTGGCCCTCCACTGCTGCTGCATCCAGGAGGTCCTGAAGGAATTTTTATGGCAGTTCTTGCCTAAACCTTAGGAATGAGTTTGGTGGTTAATGTCAACCTGTAGTCCAATGAGAAGTCCTCTCCTTGGTGGTGGTGGGTGCAGAAGGTCCCCCTTCCTGCCCTGTAAGAGGTGTCTGGCAGTTGTCTTAGCATCTTATCTGATGTTGCTGAACATTTGTTTATGTTCAATCACCAAGGATCCAATCACAGTGTGGCACTTCTTCCACACCGGCAGTTAGAGAGGGGCCCTGCCATAAACTGGTCCCTGGAATGCCATCTTAACAGATGTTCACCACATCAGCAAGGTACGAAATCAAAATCTGGACTGCCTGTGATGCTGTTTCATCTTATGCATGGAACATGCAAATTTATACAGAGAAGCCAGATGGAGGAGCCCTTGAGAGAAACCAGGGGACACGGGTGGTGCTGGGTATGTCACAGGGCCTCAGTGGCCACAACATCACCTGCAATAATTTTTTCACATCGTACAGCCTGGGACAGGAACTCCTCAAAAGAAAGCTGACAATGGTTGGGACAATCATAAAAAACAAGATGGAGCTCCCACCTTAGCTTCTAACTGTAAAGAACAGGCCAGTCCATTCCTCTGACTTTGTGTTTACGGCCAACACTGCCCTGTTATCCTACATACCCAAAAATGGCAAAAATTTGGTGCTCATGATCACTCTACATAGGGATGGAAGAATCAGTATGACCAGAGGTTATACTTGATTATAATGCCACCAAAGGAGGGGTAGACAACTTGGACAAGCTGCTGTCTTGCTACAGCTGCCAAAGAAGAACTTTATGGTGGCCACTCATGATCTTCTTCTATATCCTGGATGTCTCAGCCTACAATGCGTTTGCAATCTGGATGGCAATTAACCCAGACTGGAACCAAAGGAAGCTCCAAAGAAGACATCTTTTTCTAGAGGAGCTAGGCAAGGCACTGGTGACACTGCACATACAGAGGAGACAACATGTGCTCAGGTGCCCAGCTTCTCTAGCCATAGTGAGGAGGATGGTGGAGGCTCCTGCTGTCCCACCTGCACGACCCACACAACCACAACCTCCAGTGCCTGGAGTAAGTGTCCTGTTGTTGTTGTTTGTGTGTGTGTGTGTGTGTGTGTGTGTGTGTGTGTTTTAGGAGAAGTGGTGGAAAATAAATTCCTGAACTAATAAAGTCTTTTCATTATTCTAGATTGCAGCCGGTGGCAACAAGAGGAAGTGCTGCAAGGTGTGTGGACCCTCAGAGGACCCAAAGACACAGACCACATGCAGCAACTGCAAAAAGTACATCTGTATTATACATACTCTCAAATTCTGTGCATCATGTGTTGTGTAGACAGGCATGCCCATGCGCACACACAGTTTTATCCAATGTTATTTCAGAATGAAATCCAATCACAGTGTGGCACTTCTTCCACACCGGCAGTTAGAGAGGGGCCCTGCCATAAACTGGTCCCTGGAATGCCATCTTAACAGATGTTCACCACATCAGCAAGGTACGAAATCAAAATCTGGACTGCCTGTGATGCTGTTTCATCTTATGCATGGAACATGCAAATTTATACAGAGAAGCCAGATGGAGGAGCCCTTGAGAGAAACCAGGGGACACGGGTGGTGCTGGGTATGTCACAGGGCCTCAGTGGCCACAACATCACCTGCAATAATTTTTTCACATCGTACAGCCTGGGACAGGAACTCCTCAAAAGAAAGCTGACAATGGTTGGGACAATCATAAAAAACAAGATGGAGCTCCCACCTTAGCTTCTAACTGTAAAGAACAGGCCAGTCCATTCCTCTGACTTTGTGTTTACGGCCAACACTGCCCTGTTATCCTACATACCCAAAAATGGCAAAAATTTGGTGCTCATGATCACTCTACATAGGGATGGAAGAATCAGTATGACCAGAGGTTATACTTGATTATAATGCCACCAAAGGAGGGGTAGACAACTTGGACAAGCTGCTGTCTTGCTACAGCTGCCAAAGAAGAACTTTATGGTGGCCACTCATGATCTTCTTCTATATCCTGGATGTCTCAGCCTACAATGCGTTTGCAATCTGGATGGCAATTAACCCAGACTGGAACCAAAGGAAGCTCCAAAGAAGACATCTTTTTCTAGAGGAGCTAGGCAAGGCACTGGTGACACTGCACATACAGAGGAGACAACATGTGCTCAGGTGCCCAGCTTCTCTAGCCATAGTGAGGAGGATGGTGGAGGCTCCTGCTGTCCCACCTGCACGACCCACACAACCACAACCTCCAGTGCCTGGAGTAAGTGTCCTGTTGTTGTTGTTGTTGTGTGTGTGTGTGTGTGTGTGTGTGTGTGTGTGTGTGTGTGTGTGTGTGTGTGTGTGTGTGTGTGTTTTAGGAGAAGTGGTGGAAAATAAATTCCTGAACTAATAAAGTCTTTTCATTATTCTAGATTGCAGCCGGTGGCAACAAGAGGAAGTGCTGCAAGGTGTGTGGACCCTCAGAGGACCCAAAGACACAGACCACATGCAGCAACTGCAAAAAGTACATCTGTATTATACATACTCTCAAATTCTGTGCATCATGTGTTGTGTAGACAGGCATGCCCATGCGCACACACAGTTTTATCCAATGTTATTTCAGAATGATTTGAGAGATGTATTTTTTATGTACTGTATTTAATCAACAGTGACTAAAACAGTGTACATTTCTTTCATGTTTTCTGTTTCTATTTGTTGTTCATCATCTGTATTTGCTTTATGGCTTGATTATAATAAGATAAAGTTGATAATCAATTGAGAATATCAGTTCAAAATAATAAACATCAATGAAAACAATGTTTCATTTAAATTTTTCCTAGATAAGCATGATTTATGACACCCAAGTCTTTATTATAGTGGATTTTTTTACATAAATTATAACTTCATCACAAAAAACAAATGACACTTCCATTGTTAAATGTGATCTAGCAGAGATTAATTGCAAACATTAATCATATATGTTATCTAAATTGTTTGGAATTTAGATAAAGACAATTTATTTTAAGGAGATATTTATGTAAATTTTTATTTCTGTATTGCTTTTAAAACCCCAATAATGTCCCGGGTCAATCTGACCCAAACAGTGCCAAAGGGTCCAAAAAGTGAACACCACACAAGGGTTAAAACCACCTGTCTAATATTGTGTAGGTCCCCCTCATGCTGCCAAAACAGCGCCAACCCGCATCTCAGAATAGCATTCTGAGATGCTATTGTTCTCACCACAATTGTACAGAGCGGTTATCCGAGTTGCTGTAGACTTTATCAGTTCTAAACAGTCTGGCGATTCTCTGTTGACCTCTCTCATCAACAAGGCATTTCCATCCACAGAACTGCCCCTCACTGGAAGTTTTTTGTTTTTGGCACCATTCTGAGTAAATTCTAGAGACTTTTGTGTATGAAAATCCCAGGAGATCAACAGTTACAGAAATACTCAAACCAGCCCATCTGGCACCAACAATCATCCATGCGATTATCTAATCAGCCAATCATGTGGCAGCAGTGCAGTGCATAACATCATTCAGATACGAGTCAGGACCTTCAGTTAATGTTCACATCAACCATCAGAATGGGAAAAAATGTGATCTCAGTGATTTGGAGCATGGCATGATTGTTTGTGCCAGATGGACCTCTCTGAAGGTCCTGCTCTTGAGTTCAAGTGTCTGGGAGTAGATCTGTTGTTTGTAGGACAGTAGAGTTCAGAGGAGGGAGATGAACTGGGAAGAAGGGTCAGATGGGACTGCATGGTAGTTTTGGGTTTTTCTCGAAAGGGTCATCTGAATAGAGCAAGTTCATTGATATTCAAGGATTTGACCTTTAAAAAAGAGGAGGGTCAGTAAGGTTGAAATGGCCAAGCCTCTTTCTGGAATGTAAGCGCAGCGTAGTTCTAGCGGGAAGACTTGCAGCTGTACATCATCGCACCATTAGCTAGGTAACTCCTAGCCAATCACATGTAAGCCATTGCTTTATAAGTCTGCTCACAATCTATCACATTGCTGTTTCAGTGTGCTAACACGGCAACCTCCACCACCCCACCACCACCAGTTGAGTCCCGTCCTGCACGGGGGTAGGCTCCTCGCCCCTGCCTCCTATCTCTGGCAGGATATGACGGTTCTGAGTACAACTTCTTCGGACCACCAGACGGGGCTTACGCCAAAGAGAGACATTACATTTCTGTTTTATATCCAAAAATAAATGTCATCTTAAATTTCACTCAAGTCCGCGAGTCTTCCTGATAGAAATGTTGTTCCTACAAATGCACACACACAAACACACACACGTTGGTGTGGCTATCCTTATGAGGACTCTCCATAGACATAATGATTTTTATACTGTACGAACTATAGATTCTATCCCCTAACCCTACCCCTAAACTTTCTGCATTTTTACATTTTCAAAAAAACATAGTTTAGTATGTTTTTTTAAGCGATTTGAATTATGGGGACACTAGAAATGTCCTCATAGACCAACTTATAGCATAATACCCTTGTAATTACCAGTTTGTAACCTAATAAATGTCCTCGTAAACCACCCAAACACCCCCCCCCCCCCTTTTCTAAAAGAAAGTATCAGAAAGAATGTGATGAGATAAAGGAACATTGAGAAAAGAACAATAAATATAACAGAAAGAAAATGTGATATAATGAGCAGAAATACTAAAGTCATTAACCTGTGGCCGTGTTTAGTTTTAAGCATTGTACACTAACACATACACATACACATACAAGCACACTTTTCAATAACAGATCTGGCACTAGTTAAGAGGAAACCATAACAGCTGCTGCTGTGACATCTGTGACTGGATTCCATTTTTCAAATTTTTCAGTTAATTAATTTCTCCTCACAGTGGACACACTGCAAACACTCACACACACATACACATAATAATTTATTTATCTGCTCTGTAATTTTTAGACTTAAAAATTAATGACAGCTTAATTCCTTTTCATACGAAAATGGAAAACAATCAAGTGAAAGCATTAAAGCTTCATTTAGGTGATTATGATTTTGTTTTATCCATTAAGTACAGTTTTACATAAGGCATGTATTGTAACTTTTACACTTGGTTTTATTTGCTCAGTGGATAATATAATCCGATTGAACACCTGTTCAGTTCTCAACAGAAATTTTAATGCTTTATTGTGGCTCTCAGTTTCCTGGGTCAATGTTCACTTGAGCAGGAAACATTCCTTGAAGGAGATGCGTTTAAAACACAGTAGGCTCAGCTGTTGTGTCATATCAGATTCTGTAGAACATTTCAAAGCAATCCACACATGTCAGTTTAGCAAATATGCTTCTCCATTAAGCAGAAATCTATGCTCAGTACCACTATTGTGAACTATTGTGGTCATCCTTTCCATTCCTTTGAGATCTTAGATCTGCTAGCTGACTATTATTGCTGTGCAATGAGTTAATACGTTTAAATAAATAAAGTTGAGCATGATGGTCAAGATAGCCTCATGATAATTCATCACAATACTACAAGGCTGCAAATTCATACCAATTCATGCAACTTAATTCTAACGAAAACGTGTGACTAATATAACAACCAATCACATACGCTTCACGAACACGCATTGGGAACCCAGTGGTGGGCCGTGCATTTTAAGTCTAGGCCTTCAGTATGATTCATGCCATTAAGAAAACACAGTTTCACAATGAATAAGACACCCTATGCCTTTGGGTATCATACATTATGTTGCAGCTAACTAGTAATACCAATTGACATTTTAAAAACACGTCCACGCACGAAAGCCAGAACTTGAAACGACACTTAATGCTCAAGCAAGCCTAATTTTAACTGCAGCATGACTGTTTTGTGAAATGAACGTCTCCCGAACAGACATTCAAAAATCATAATTTTTCATATGAATCTACCAGGAGGTCTATAATACCTGGAAAAATCTATCTAATAATATTTGCGATTTAAATGTTGCTTGCAGTAAATTTAGTTTCATCAGGGTACACGGTTATGTTGTGTTCCATTCAAGTTGGATGAGGGATATTCCTACTTGATATCGCCGACCATAAATGCATTCCATTCCCCGATATTTGGAAGATGACATGTAAGGAAACAAAACTGCAACACTCCCATTAGCTTAGCAGGGGTTTGACTCTCATTAGAGATGTCTCCTAGCAACCTAACTGATAAACAATAGCTGCAGCGCTAGCATTTGTGCTACAGCTGTACGATTATCAAAAGAGATTATAATGTTTTATACACCTGTTTCTGCAGGTGTTTGTTAAACAAGCTTTAATATCATGTAATGTGGAAACAAATTCATTTATCGATATTACTTAATAAAGTGAATGTTTATCACTTACTTTGTGTATCTCCCTGAGTGTCGACATGTTTGTGTGACATCATGCACCTGCATCTCGGCAGTTGAGAATTTCTGCAGGAGCCTACAAGTTGTAATTCGGACTTCAAGATGCATTCCATTGCACTTTTCCTAGTAGGAAGTTGTCAAATCCAACTTTCTGAATTGAATGGAATGCAGCACTACTTTTCAAAACTTGATCCGACACTGAATGCTCAAGCAGCCTAATTTACACTTAGAAAACTCCTGATGTTGCTATAACAATGCAAAAAGCACTTACCAATTTACTTGAAGTGACAATCAGTCCTCCTTTCCTGTTTAATTAATCAATCACACGATCATGCAGAACATCTCGTGTTTGTAAATCCATAAGGATCTCTTTCTCAACGGCAATACCAGCAGTGATGACAGCCGACTCGTCAGAAAGATCTCGCGCTCTTTGCTTTCAAATTATGTACATCACTTAAAGAGTGATTGCATCAGTCAAGGCAGGTTGAAGGCCTTGACCGGGACATATCCTAAAGATCACACCCACCAAGAACAAATAAATCAAACTGATTGGCTGATGAATCTGACAATCTGACTTTAGTTGCCCATTTATTTGCACTGTTGAGGGTTTCTGAAGAAATTCTGAAGGCCTGACAGGGTGGGGCTCAGACTCATGCTGCTTCGGGCATGCGATTTGTGAAACAGCTGTCACACTTTGCTTGTAAGCATCAAGGAATAAATTCTTACTGGATAAACTTTTCATTTTTCTCTATTTGTTTGTAGATTAATTAGGAGTGGAAAGCAATTAAAAATACATAGGCAAAAAGGTGGTTGAGAATGAAAGGATGAAAAATATTTATTTATTTGGCATGTTAGGCCAGCAGAGAAGGCTTTGCTTGTCCTGAGAATTTGCCACTGTGGGAACCAGGAAGTAACACTGTCTTCCATGTTACACATCAAGGCTTTTAACATTAATATTATGTTTATGTTTACACTCTATAGAGTAAGGCGTTACACTTTATGGTTAGGTTTAGGGGTTAAAGCGTCTCTCATTTGTGGGTGTATAGCTCGTACTATTTTGTACAAATCAACATGTATCGTGACAAATTCTCGTGAGATTGGGTTGGTAATGGTATATGTGCACTAGTGCAAAGTTGGAAACAAAGAGTTTCTGTTGGATTCATTGCTTAAATCACATTATTACATATAACTAGTATATTTGATTAAGAATTTACATGCAGTTTGTATGATTTACTGTAGCCTGCAGTTTTGGGAATAAACTAACAGTAAAACTAACAGTAAACTAACTTTACTAGATTTTTCTGTAGTGTGACAGCTCTGCTTTTCCAATAATGAGCTATATTTTAGCGTCACAAAACACTACACTTGTCACATTATAGACTATAGTGAACACAGCAATGGAGCTGAGGGAGTAATCAAACACGCTAACCTAAACCGTCTTCTCTATCTTGTATGTAGCGCTGCGAAATCCAAATCATTTAAATTAATTGGTTCTTTGGACAGTTCATGTTTTAAAAAGTTCAAACAAATAACTCACTTAGATTTAACGTTCAGAACTCCAGTTAATTTAGTAAGTCGTCCATTCGAACGGTTCATGTAAATGAAAAATTAGTTTAGATTAATGATTCACTAATTCATTTGAGCACCTGTGCTGCCTTAAAGGGACATTTTTTATGCGAAATATTTAGACAATTACTGCTGTTTATTACTATTATTTGATTCAGTTATATAAATGTATGTGTATATTTAGCATACATTTATATGTTCAATTTATTGTTGTCACCCTAATTGTGCCATATCACCCTAAAGAAATAGCTATGTAATTATCAGGATATATTATTAAATTAAATAAATAAAAATACATGATATAATCTGATTGTTCTATGTTTAAAAATATTTTCTTCTTTAAAAATCTTCAAAGTTGTTAGCTAATTTTTGTTTGTAACTTGTAGTGTAACTGCTTTTATAAAAGTGTAGCTACTATGTTGTTAATACTTTGAGTAGCTAGCTTGGGAAGCTACAGTTTTAAGTTGAACTTAAAACTGTTTTAACACTGACAGTCAGGTGGCTGATTTAACAAAAGTCTATTAAATTGACACTGTTTTGAACAGAATAATTGAGGTAATTTCATTTATAATTTTAGTCTTGTGGAATATACATAAAAATATATCTTATGCATCTTCTACAAGGCAGTACTAAATACAAATAAAAAAGATTATCTCTCTTAATCATACAGATTCTTCAAGGGCTGTGTAAACTTATGAGCACAACTGTATAAAGATTTAATTGACTCTGAGATCATAGACCATACTGAAGACATCAACACTGGCTGTACATTTTACATAAACACCCTCTAAAGTAGCATTGTGTGTATTTCTTCCAGTGGGCACATCCAGTGGACACATACCATAATTCTTACTCAGAAAACGTGACACAAATATTAACTGAGAGCAGTGCTCCATCTTCTCACACGCAAACACACAAGTCAACAAGTCAAAACAACACCTATGACTTTTTCTTTTGTGTGTACAAAAGATGAGAGCCCCACTGATCCATAAAATCAATACAGCTTCTGCCAAGGAGTGTTTTAACAGGTTCCAAGGACCACGGCTTACTTTTTAAATAAAACATAAACAAGGAAAATATCAAACCCATTAATCTTTCATTAAGCTAGCCTGGATAAAAAAGAATCGCTTAAAGTATCATTCGTTACCATCACTGCGAGAGCACAGGCCCCCCTGCTAACTTCAAAGGCTTTCTCAAAGAAGAAAAAACAGAGGATAGAAAGCATGGAAGAGAGTAAAAGAGAGAGAAAGAGAGAGTCAGTAAGCTAGCTGCTTGCTACTTTGCGTTTGGCAGCGAACCAGCTTGTGGCCACGTTTTTATCTTCTGAGAGAGAGAGAGAGAGAGAGAGTAATTTTAGTAAGTAATTTTTATTTTTATAGCACCTTTCTAGAACAGACATCACAAAGTGCTTAACATCCACAATATAAAAACAAGGAAGCATAAAATAAATAAATAAATTAAAAAATTAGACAAAAGCAATTTTAAACAAATGGGTTTTTAGCTGCTTTTTAAAAATGACCACAGAGTCCACAGATTTTAATTCCAAAGGAAGAGCATTCCACAATTTGGGAGCAACAACCTCAAAGGCACAGTCACCTTTAGTCTTTAGTCTAGAGCGAGGAACAGATAAGAAGACCTGTTCCGAAGATCCCAAATTCCTGCTGGAGTTATAAGGTTGCAACATCTCTTTTATTTTTGCAGGAGCTTGACCATACAGTGCTCTTAACACCATAACAAGAATTTTAAATTGAATTCTATATTTAACTGGGAGCCAATGTAAAGAAATTAAAATAGGTGTTACATGTGATCTCTTTGATAACTTAGTTAGAAGTTTGGCAGCAGCATTTTGAACCACTTGTAATCGTTTCAAGGATGCATTATTAAGACAAGTTAAAAGAGAATTGCAATAATCAAGGTGCAAAAATGATCTGAGATACAAAGGTCCTCAGACAAAACAGAGCTGATATGTAAACCAAAACTAAAGACAAGATCTAGAGTATGCACTTTTATATGAGTGGGTTCAGTAACATGTTGAGTAAGATTAAAAGATTCAGTGACATTCATAATGTTAGATACAAATTTATCAGATACATCATCAGTATGAATATTAAAATCACCAAGAATCACAATACTAGAAAACTTAAGAATAGATGACAAAAAAAAAAAAAAAAAATCATTGAAATCATCTAAAAAACGATTGTTTGGGCCAGGTGGACGGTAAACTAAAATACAATAAATGGGATTAGTATGTCCAACTTGTAACATTTGCACTTCAAAAGAGGAGAAAGACCCAACATTTACCATCCGACAAAAGAAATGTTTTCTAAACACAGCAGCAAGTCCTCTACCATGGCCTGAGGTTCTAGGCAGGCTAATAAAAGTGTAATCCTTTGGGCATAATTCTAAAAACTGAGCATTTTCCATATTTCTCTGCCAGGTTTCAGTCAAAAACAAAAATGCTGGCCCACCAGGATGGTCTATCTGATGAAGCTGGTTGACCAAAGAAAGCTTGCTGATTAAGCTAGTTAGGAAGCCTAGCTTCTTATGCTGGAAACCAGCATCCAAAACACATGACATTTATACATATGCTGGTGAACCAACATGATGACCAACATGATGACACAAGAAACTGACATGCTTCCGAAAGTTCATGTACCTTGAAATCAACCCTGTTCAGCTGAATCACTGACAAGCTCCATCCCCCATCAGACATTTTTGCATCATTTCAAGCATGAATATATTTCCTTCTAGCTCTCCTTATAGCACATTGCACAAGCAACCTCCAACACACAGGTTCTGTTCTCAGTATTCACAGTGATTAAAAATTTCAGTATGCATAGACCCACCTCAACAGCAAAAGTTTAGATCTACTGTTGCTGAATTCACTGTGTGATCAGTCTGCAATACTGATCTTTTCAACAGGGAGGTGTGTAATTTCTGTGGCACTAATGGCATCTATTTGAATTGCAAAAAATAATGAGTGCTTTTAAATTTTACGAACATTCCACCGTCTGCCATTTATTGAACAAACAGATAGTCCTGACCCAAACTCGCGCCATTTGTTGAGCCACATTTGTTGACACTTTCTGGGAGAATCAACCTATAAAGGGCTTCCTTATACTGCCCTACAAATGCAAAACACAATACCAATGCCAAAACTGAAACTGAAACTGAGAAAATGGCCTCAAATATTCTTTAACACTGACTCCACATATGACTCATGTGATATATTTTATGTTTTCAAAATGTGTGACCATGAATTAGATTTATCAACAGAAACACAATCTGGGGGTTTGTTATTTACTTGTGTTTATTCAGTTACTGATAAAGAAAAAAAAGTAACTATAGTGTTGTTAACCAATTTAATTGGCATGGACAGCATTCAGATCTGACACTGTAATCACAGAATTGATAATACAAGCATCTCTTTTCACAATTCTTTCTTCTCAGATTGAACAACTCTCAATCCAACTCAAAAATATAAATCCAAATACGAATCACAATACAGCTCCTGCACTACACAGTATTTTCACTCCACAAGGGCTGAAATCCTCACCATCTTGAATGTACACACAGGATGACACAAAATACTCCAGGAGTCCAGAGAGTGCTCTTCTCTCCCGCACTTCTCGGTGGGAGTTGAGTAAAAAAGAACGAGAAAGAGAGAGCACATGCGCACAGTCCCTTCACTTGAGCCACACAAAGCCAGCTACTGACATCTTCAGGATAATTCAGGTAATAACAGTTATTGGTCTTAATACATAGCTGGAAAATGCATAGTTGAACATGAAACAAATTTGAAAATGCAAGGAAAGAAACAAAACATAAAAAAACATTTACCACCTGGCTACATTCTCCCCTGCAATAAGTCAACGTCCTCAGTGACTAAGCCATTCAACAGTTCCAGCACTCATTACACCGTGTAACGCCTTTTCGAACAAACCGGCACAAATACTGGTTAACACTTGAGACATCATGACTGTGCTGACACACACCGCATGACTAGTGGATCTGGGTAAATGAAAAGGATTTGTGTGAACACCAGCAGTTGCTTGTTTACTTCACACAGCTGGAGCTGGTACACCTCTCCTGACTCTTTCACCCATTCCACCAGCCTCTAATTCCAGCAACTGAACACGGTCATCTGCTGTCTTTGTGTCCAGAACATCACTATTAAACCCTGCAGAGTCTCTACCAGTATCCACTGGGACTTGTACCCGGTAACCTTCAGAGTTGTCACCCTCAATTTCTGAAGTACCCGGTGACTCTGGTCCCACTGGCAGGGTTGAGGCCAAGCTTACAGAGGGTTGCCAAACTTCCTCTACCACAACAAAATCAGGCTCAGAATTTTCTCTCACTTCCACAGTGACAGGCGATGTACCTGAGTGTGATTTTACCTTACTCCTGGGCTTAGGAGTGGGCACAGCACCTGGATGCAACTCTGACCTGTGGACCCTTTTAACTGGCCCTCCTTCCCAAGGTTCCATGGTGTAAGTAGTTCCTAATATGTCCACCACTCTGTACACAATCGGACTCCAGGCATCTTGGATCTTATTTCGGCCTGAAGGCCGATGGCGCAAGTACACTAATTCTCAATAGTAGGGGGTCACATTATACGCATGGACTAGTTCAGGCAAGTACTCAGGCCAACAACGCTTTTTCTCGGGGGACAACGGATGTAACAGGTTTTGAAGAGTTCTGTTGTAACGTTCATATTGGGCATTTCCCTGAGGCCTATACAGAGTTGTCCGGGTCTTTTTTTACACCATAGTGTCTGCACAGCTCAGCAACTACCTCGCTTTCAAAATTTCTGCCTTGATCTGAGTGCAGTCTCTCCTGGACTCCATACTTCATAAACCACTCTTTTAGCAAGATTTTGGCTGTGGTGTCTCACCTTCTGATCTTTCGTGGGGTATGCTTGCATGAACTTTGTCAACATGTCAGTAACAACGAGAACATCCTTACAGCCAT
Source organism: Myxocyprinus asiaticus (assembly GCF_019703515.2). NCBI lineage: Eukaryota > Metazoa > Chordata > Actinopteri > Cypriniformes > Catostomidae > Myxocyprinus > Myxocyprinus asiaticus. Next base: position 28,646,948 of record NC_059367.1, read on the forward strand.
CAGAAGTGGGCTCCAGGACTGTAAAGTCCACCGCAATCACCTCTAGGGGTCTGGAAGCTAGAAATACTTTTACAGGGGCGCGTACTTTGGGTTGAGGAATTTTGATAGGAATGCAATGCTAGCATTTCTTTATCCAACTCAAAAACACCTCTGCTTTAACAGACTCACCGTAAGCTCAATCCCTTGATGCCCCATACTATCGTGAACACAACTCAGCACTTGATCTTACAAGCACTCTGGTAGCAAAAACTGCCAGCAGCACCCATCGGATGGGTCTTCTACAACTCGATACAACAACCCATTCCATTTCTCTTACGAGACTCCACTGTTTCAGAAGATGCTTCACTGACCCTCTAAGTACTTTCTTTCCAGATGCCCTGGTCTTTCTTTTTTTCCCCAAAACCTGCTGAACTCCTTGATAGTAGGGCCATTTTTCTGAAACTCAGCCAGTTATTCTTTGGTATAGCTTGGAAACTTATGAACTTTACCTTGAGAGTTAGCCATAGCTTCCTCACCGGCCTCCAATGCATGTATCTTTCTTAACCTACAGCACTCAACACCCTTCAAAGTGAGTTCTGGTTCCAAAGCTGTACCTCTGCTCAACGCACTACAAACTGTTACATATTCATCCCAGTCAGCATCGGGATCAGGCTCCCCTGCAAACTCCTGCCTAGACAGAGCATTGCGGCAGTATTACTCTGCCCCAGTCTGTACTTCACATCGAAATTAAAGACAGACAGCTGTGCCACCCATCTCTGTTCAGTTTGCAAGTGACAGAGAGGATTATTATCGGTAATCACCTCAAACCTGGATCCAAGTAAGTAGCCCCGAAATGTCTCCACTATGGCCCACTTAAGGGCCAGTAGCTCCAATTTCATGCTACTGTAGTTACGGTCATTTTCTCATTTCCTAGATAGCCCCTAAGCCATGCTGACTCACATCTGTCTCAAGGATGAAAGGACAAGTAAAGTCAGCGAAACCCAGTACTGGTGCTGTCATAAGTTTCTCCTTCAACTGATTGAATGAGCTATGACATTCCTCAGACCACCGAGTGCTGAAGTGATGGCTACCCTTAGTACACTTTCCCTCATGCAAGCAAGCATTCACAAGGTCATGCAAAGGCAAGGAATTTCACCAATCCTTAGAGGAAATTACATTTCCCCAGCTATACCTTTAAACTGGTCTCAGCCAACCATTTCAGCACCAACTCTAATCTTTCCAAGTGTTTCTCAAATGTCTGTGAAAACAGCAGAATGTCATCTAAGTATGCTATCAACACTTGAAAGATCAGATCACTCATGATGGCCTGTATGAGCCGCTGGAAGGTCGACGGTCCATTACGTACCCCGAACGGCATTCTCTGATACTCAAATTGGCCAAAAGGTGTAGTAAAAGCCATCTTTACATTATCCCGCTCGCTTACCGCAATTTGATGGTACCCGGACGCCAAATCAACAGTCAAAAAGAACTTAGCTCCCTAAGGGCATCAAAGCTCTCATCAATTCTGGGTAACAGAAATGTGTCACGCCTCGTTTTGGCATTGAGCTTTCTGTAATCCACACACAAAGTTAGAGCCCAATCAGTTTTGCACACTAGCACCACAAGCTAGGAAAAGCGCTGACACTCTCCTGTATAACACCCTTTTTCAACAACTTAATGATGTGCTCTCTAACCTCTTGATACTGGTTAGGTGGAATTCATCTGTGCAGCTCATTCACGGGTATATCATCTGTCAAATATATCTCGTGCTGGACCTTATCAGTATAGCCCAAGTCCTCGTCTTCCATGGTAAACACGCTTGAACATTTATTCAGCACTGCTTTCAGCTGAACCTGCTGTTCAGGCATACCTCCCATGTTGACCTGATCCAAGAAGGACTGGGCCTGAGACTCAGAACCTTGGTTTCCACCCATAGTGACTTGCTCTGTGTCTTCAGAAATCCTCCGGAATCTCACTTACCAGGACGCATCTGCATTGGGGCTGTCTACTGCAGACCACACTCCCAGGCGGGTCCTAGGCTGAAGCCAAAAGTCTTCCTGAGACATGTTAAGCACCCTAACTGGACTCACAGGTTGCTCAGATGTGACTAGGGTAGGCACTACAACCAAACCTCCTGGTAAGGGAGTCTTCGCTGGTTCTAATAAACATACAGAACCCTCCCTCTTTCATACTTCCATCCCCTTAACCATGACTGTAGCCAAAGAACAAGCAGGCACATGACCAGCAGTCTTGCCTGCAACCCGAGCAAAGGAAACACGTTCGACTAACTCAACAGATAGCGTGTTGGAAAGCTGTCCTCCAGTTGAAATCAAGCTGACCACCTAAGGTGGTATCAAATTCAGTGTGTACTATCTGTTGGCACTTACTGATAATATTCATGCCGATAAGCACTGACACAGGTGATGAGTTTGGAGTTATTTTGATGACCAAGAAACCACACACAGTTTGAGTCATCCCCATAACCTCTACGTTTTATTCCAGGTAGCCTAAATAGGGAATATCTAAACCGTTGGCTGCAGTGATCTTCAACCATACCGAAGTAGACAACACATCACTCTCATCACCATATAAATGCTCCTGAAAGTAATCTTCAGTAATAGTATTGACCAGACTACCCGTGTCTAACAAGCACGGCACAGGCAAACCTCTGATCTTAAGGTCCACCTTAGGACATTGTCCCATAGCTCGTTCCAGAAATCTGTCTCGGTTAGTTCTTTCTGGAGGTGAGCCAGAAGCTACCCCTTGCATTGCCTGGCTCAGAGCAACCAAGGGACATCTTTTCCCTGCTCCTCAGGAATCTTTGCGGCACCCATGGGTTGCCCACTTCGTCTCACTGTACAACTTTTAGCTACATGCTTGTAGCAAATTAGCTCAAAAGGGAAATATACATATATATATATATATATATTTAATCATACCGCGTTATGACTAATCATAAATATTTAAAGCCAAAAAGGGAGATACATATATATATATATATATATATATATATATATACACTATATTGCCAAAAGTATTCGCTCACCCATCCAAATAATTGAATTCAGGTGTTCCAATCACTTCCATGGCCACAGGTGTATAAAATGAAGCACCTAAGCATGCAGACTGCTTCTACAAACATTTGTGAAAGAATGGGCCGCTCTCAGGAGCTCAGTGAATTCCAGTGTGGTACTGTGATAGGATACCACCTGTGCAACAAGTCCAGTCGTGAAATTTCCTCGCTACTAAATATTCCACAGTCAACTGTCAGTGGTATTATAACAAAGTGGAAGCGATTGGGAATGACAGCAACTCAGCCACGAAGTGGTAGGCCACGTAAAATGACAGAGCGGGGTCAGCAGATGCTGAGGCGCATAGTGCGCAGAGGTCGCCAACTTTCTGCAGAGTCAATCGTTACAGACCTCCAAAGTTCATGTGGCCTTCAGATTAGCTCAAGAACAGTGCGTAGAGAGCTTCATGGAATGGGTTTCCATGGCCGAGCAGCTGCATCCAAGCCATACATCACCAAGTGCAATGCAAAGTGTCGGATGCAGTGGTGTAAAGCACACCGCCACTGGACTCTAGAGCAGTGGAGACACATTCTCTGGAGTGACGAATCACGCTTCTCCATCTGGCAATCTGATGGACGAGTCTGGGTTTGGCGGTTGCCAGGAGAACGGTACTTGTCTGACTGCATTGTGCCAACTGTGAAGTTTGGTGGAGGGGGGATTATGGTGTGGGGTTGTTTTTCAGGAGCTGGGCTTGGCCCCTTAGTTCCAGTGAAAGGAACTCTGAATGCTTCAGCATACCAAGAGATTTTGGACAATTCCATGCTCCCAACTTTGTGGGAAAAGTTTGGGGATGGCCCCTTCCTGTTCCAACATGACTGCGCACCAGTGCACAAAGCAAGGTCCATAAAGACATGGATGAGCGAGTTTGGTGTGGAAGAACTTGACTGGCCTGCACAGAGTCCTGACCTCAACCCGATAGAGCACCATTGGGATGAATTAGAGCGAAGACTGCGAGCCAGGCCTTCTCGTCCAACATCAGTGTCTGACCTCACAAATGCGCTTCTGGAAGAATGGTCAAAAATTCCCATAAACACACTCCTAAACCTTGTGGAAAGCCTTCCCAGAAGAGTTGAAGCTGTTATAGCTGCAAAGGGTGGGCGTACGTCATATTAAACCCTATGGATTAAGAATGGGATGTCACTTAAATTCATATGCGTCTAAAGGCAGATGAGCGAATACTTTTGGCAATATAGTGTATATACTAAACTTAATTACAACGGGTTATAATTAATTATAAATATATATAGATCATCTTTCAGAATTAATTTTAGCAGAATTAATTCTAAATCGAATGATCTGTTCATCCACCGAACCGACAGTATAATCTTCTATCAACTCTTAAGAATGATTATTCTTCTGGCCAAGAAGAATAACGTTCATGTTCTATATAGTACTAATAGTACAAAAGCATGTAGCAAAATCAACGTTTAAGTGACTTTGATGTGTGAGCCGCAAACACAGAGACAATCAAGTGTGGATATAATGAGTTTAATAAATGAAAAACTACGGGTAAATACAACTAAACTTAAGCAAAGAATACATATACAGAATACCGAAAAGTAAAGAAAGAGAGAGAACTGAGGGATTTATACCTGTGAATAGAAATCCTCTTCTGCATTATCTATAAAAACATTTGAAAAAATTCTCACCCAGTAATAATAAACGACTGTGATTGGCTCATCCTGGCCAGCGCTGAGAAAAGTAACAGGTATTAGAATCAGAATCAGTTTTAATCGCCATATACATTTACATGTATTAGGAATTCTTCTTGGTGTTTGGTCACAGCACGATACATTCAGCACACACATCTCAGATAACAAAACACAATTATATAATATACAGATTTACAAATAAACAAATACAAATATTGCACCTAATATACAAATATTACACCCTTACACACCAGCGAAAATTAAAGACTCAGTTATCATTTTGAGGTAGAAATAGTAGCTGGATGCAATTCAGAATGGGTTAAAGGTAGTGGAGCAATTGTGATATATAATAAATAATGGCAATATATAATTCGTGAAAAACATATATAGTGCATGATGCTCTTTACTGGCAGGACAGCATAGTACTGACTACTGACTGCTGCCTAGCCAGCCTGGTTGATAACAGAAATTGCCAGTGGAAAAAAGCTGTTTTGATGGCATGCAGATTTTGTTATCAGGGAGAATAATCGCTTTCCTTAGGGGAGTTTTTGAAACAGATAATTAGCAGGGTGGGATGTGATTTTATCTGCTCTCCTCTTTATCCTAGCAGTGTACAGGTCTTCAAGTGGTGGCAGACTACAGGCAATAATTTTCTCAGCGGTCTTGATAGTCCGTTGTAGCTTCCTCTTTTCTCTGGAGGAGGCCACACCAAATCAGATAGTGATGGTAGATGTGAGGATGCTTTCTATTGTGGCAGTATAGAACTGCACTAGTATAGCCTGGGGTAGATGGAATTTTCCCAACTGCCGTAAGAAATACATCATTTGCTGAGCTTTCTTGTTGATGTATGCATTTTCCATTTGAGATCCCGTGTGATCATAGTTCCCAGAAACTTGAACAAAGTAACAGTGCTCACTGATGAGTTATTGAGGATGAGGAAGTGCATTTTCTGAAGTCGATGTGCATCTCTGTGGTTTTAAGAGCATTGAGCTTGAGGTTGTCCCAGCTACTCCACGAGGCTAGTTGTTGAACCTCCGGTGGTACTTTCCAATCACAATAATGTCATCTGCAAATTTAATCAACTTCACAGATGCATCGCTGGAAACACAGTCATTTGTGTAGAGTGAATATAAGTGGGGTGAGAGGACAAAACCTTGTGGCGCTCCATGCTGAGTGACCAGGTTTCAGAGATGTTCTGACCGATTCTCACAAACTGCTTCCTGTCAAAGAGGAAGTTTGTGATCCATGTGCAGATGGAGCCAGGTACTTGCAAAGTGATGAGTTTCTCTTGTAGAAGCTCAGGGACAATGGTATTAAAGGCAGAGCAGAAATCTACAAAAAGGATCCTGGCATATGTGTTTGGAGAGTCTAGGTGCTTTAATACAAAGTGAAGCCCAATATTAACTGCATCATCTACAGATCTATTGCTTCTGTAGGCAAGTTGCAGTGGATCCAGGAAATCCTGAATACTGGATTTGAGAAATCCCATCACCAGTCTTTCAAAGGTCTTCATGATAACAGAGGTAAGAACTATTGGTCTGTAATTGTTTAGACCAGTTATCTTTTTTTTGTGGAACTGGGACGATGACTGATGTCTTGAAGCATGCTGGAACAGTATTCAGCTCCAATGACCAGTTGAATATGTCCGTAAGGATAGGGGACAGCTGATCAGCACAGTGTTTGAGTGTTCCAGGTGCAACCTTGTTCTGTGATGATGAACGGAGGGGTGACAGGACTGGGGCAGAGGGCTGATTGAGTAGGTGACAAATTAGGCACCTGATAGGCCAACTGTCTCTCAAATCTGCAGTAGAACTCGTTAAGCTGGTTTGGAAAATGGGGGTCATCAGTTCTTATTGTAGTTCGTGATGGTCTGAAGACCCTTCCAGACTGATGAGGAATCATTAGCAGAAAGTTGTTGATTCAGCTTATCAGAGTATTGCTGTTTGGCTACTTTAATAGCTTTCTCAAACTTGAGTTTTACCTTCTTATATTCCTCCTTGTCTCCTGTCCTGAAAGCCTCTTCATTTTTCTTGCGCAGATGTCTGAGCTCCACATTGAACCAAGATTTGTTGTTGGAAAAGCAGGTGATAATTTTAGTGGGGATACAGTTTTCCTGACAGAAGCTGATGTAGGATTATGTCTGTTTACTCATTCATACTGTGGGTACATGATTTAAACATATCCCAGTCTGTGGCGTTGTTGTAATTCTTTAATTGCTTCAGTAGGCCATGTCTTTATGGTTCTTTTCCCAGACTTCACTGCATTCAGTTTCTGTCTATATGCAGAAATGAGTTGGATCACAGCGTAATCAGACAGTCCAAGAGGGGCACGTGCAGTGGCATGGTATGCATTCTTGATTGGAATATAGCAGTGGTCCAAAGTTTTTCCCTCTCTGGTGGCACATTTAATGTGCTGATGGAATGAGGGGAGATCCAGACTTAAAGTTATATGGTTGAAATCACCCATTAGAATTATTAAAGGGTCCAGATATGCTTTTTAAATCTCAGTAACCATGTCTGCTAATACTGACTGATAAGCATTAGCCAGTGGGGGAATATAAATCCCAGCTAGTATAACATATGTAAATTCAAGGGGTGAGTAAAAGGGGTTGCATTTGAGAAACATTACCTCCATGTTGATGGAGCATATTTTTGAAAGGACAGATTTGTCTTTGCACCAACCTTGATTGATGTAGAAGCTCACACCACCTCCTTTTTTCTTGTTGCAAAGATCAGGGACTCGATCCGCTCTGTATAGTTGAAATCCTGGTAATTCCACTATAGTGTCGGGGATCGCGTCGTTCAGCCATGTCTCTGTGAAGCAGTAAACTGAAGTCAGTAAAAAGTCCTTTTTTTGTGCTTGCAAGGATTTTGAATTCATCGATCTTGTTACAGATTGAGCACACATTAGACGGGAATATTCCCAGGAGCGGAGATCGCAGGCCTCTCTTCCTAAATCTGACCAGTGCTCTGGCGCGCTTGCCTCTTCGTCTTTTCCTTTTACATGCAGCTTGGAGAGCTGTAGGAGCATACTTCAGGAGCAGCACTATTAGACCCACGGATTGGATAAAAAAAACTCTGGGCACTGCTCGTCCAGCGCAGTTCTCTGTATATTAAGAAGCATGTTACTTGAATATTGAATCCGAGCTGGGTTGCAATTAACAAAAAAAAAAAAAAAAAATACAAAAAGAATAGATACAGGACCAGACACCAAAACACCGTGGCTGCCATCTTGGGGGCCAGCAACCCTGTACCATATGACACCACCTTCAACGCTAGTGGGGGACTGTGCGACACTAGTTGGGCGATACCAACTCGTATAATGGAGGAGGGACTTCAGTTTTTTGTCTGATTATGACAGACTCACAGTCACACAATTGCAAGGATTCTCATACCAAATCCTTTTCAGCGTTGATAAAAATATATAATCAAGGACTGATACCCTCCCAGTTCTATGCCAATGCACTGGTGGAAAAACAAGGCTTGGAATTTAATCAGAATGGGTATAGTTCCACAATGAACTAATTTTAGTTCAGGTACTAGTTCCACAATTCTCTGGAAAAATGCCTAAAGTTACGGTATCTCTGTGAATTAAGCTGGGAAAGGAGAAAGTATTTTACAGTAACATCCAAAATAATAATAATAATGATAATACACACATCACCTTTCCAAGGAATGTAATTGGACCATTTCACAATTGCTAACCTAGACCTAAATTTTGCCTCAAGAACAGCTTGAATTTAGTAACATCAAGCCATACCTCTCTCTCTCTCTCTCTCTCCACAGTGCTTCCCTTTGAACCTTTGTCTCCATATATCATTAAAAATTTAAATTAGACCCCTATCCTCACATGACTCAAACATCTTTCAACATGTTATGCATTGCAGCTGTAATGGATTGGAAACTGGGTTTCTTGCTTTGATTTGGCTCACAGACCAGAGAATGGGCAAACGCTTCAGCTATCACACCTGTGCCAGTCTGATACGAGCTGCTTGGAGTGCCCGCTTTGTAGCTGTGCCAGCCTTGGAGAGAGATCAGGGCTCATGCAGCAATGGTCTATGCTGGTTAAGCGGGTCAGGTTATGATGCTCCCAGGGTGCCAAGTAGAGCAAAAGTGTGATAAGATGATCATTGAATGAGTAGTTATCCATGTCAAGTATTTTACAGTGTCAAGCTAGCAAGTTTTTTTTTATGTCAGTCTACATTACACCATATAGGACAACATATAAGACATATTCAGTATGAACCATATTGTTTATATAGGAATACATACAGTATACAGAATAGGTTACAGAAAGACCTTTTTTAGAACTATATTTTCTTAGGTATTTTTGCAGTTACTTTTTAACCAACCAAAATCATTTTTAGTAGACATAAATCAGTTAACATCAAGTTCACACTAGCAGAGTAACCACAGTTGTAGTTATCACATTAAAGAAGTGGCTTACATTGGCTTACACTGACACCTAGTGGCCTGGATGCTGTATCATTCAAACACAGTAGTTTTCAGCTATCAAATGCCATTGTACAAATTCACTATGCACAGTAAGCCAGGATTAATTAAATTCACGAATGAAGGTGTCCAATAACAGGACAGTTACTGGGATTAAGTGAGTAGTATTCAGCTGGCCATGTGATGCTAACATGGCTGCCCACATGAGGCACCCCTGCTCCATGTAGATAAAAGAGCTTTTATATGGTTACTGTCAGGTGTATTTTGTTTTTCATGTTTTTTATTTTGAAATTCTATTTCCTGTTTCATGTCATGTGGTTCCCTTGTTATGTGATTTCATGTTTCCCTCCATGTTCATGTGTCTTGTTTTCATTGGTTGATTGTCTTTTTATTTTGTTTCGAGTTCTTTGTGTTTATTGGTTGTCTTTGTCATGTGTTCTCCCATGTCATGTATTTAACCCTCATGTTTTCAGTGGTCTAGTGTCAGGTATTGATGTTTGTTGTTTGTAACTTTGGTTACTCCTGATCAGAGGAGTACTAAGGGTGGGCACAAGGGCGGGAACCAATTCCAGCTCAAATAGCCCAGTGAGAGATGGCTCTGGAATGGACGAGGCCTGCAATGCTGGTTCGTAGGACAGAGGTGAGCCTGAGACCTTGCATGGAGCAGACTGAAGCTTGGCTGTGACATGGCATGGAGCACACTGAGGTGTGGCTGTGACATAGCATGGAGCAGACTCAGGCACGGCTATGACATGGCATGGAGCAGGCTGAGGCATTGCTGTGACATGGCATGGAGCAGGCTCAGGCGTGGCTGTGACATGGCATGGAGCAGGCTCAGGCGTGGCTGTGACATGGCATGGAGCAGGCTCAGGCGTGGCTGTGACATGGCATGGAGCAGGCTCAGGCGTGGCTGTGACATGGCATGGAGCATGCTCAGGTGTGGCTGTGACATGGCATGGAGCAGGCTCAGGTGTGGCTGTGACATGACATGGAGCAGACTCAGGATCCGGGGCAAAAGGTGGCGCTAGCTCAGCAACCATGACAAGGAACTCTGGCTTGGCGGCCATGACGTGGAACTCTGGTTTGGCGGCCATGACGTGGGACTCGGGCTTGGCAGCCATGACATGGGACTCGGGCTTGGCAGCCATGATGTCGGACTCGGACTTGGCGGCCATGACGTGGGACTCGGGCTTGGTTAGAACAATCACACGATGTTACACAAATGACCACATGACATGAAACACATGAACAAACACATTAAACATTACAGTGGCAGAGTTGAGATGGTTTTTGTGGATGAATGGGTGAAGGAATGGAGGGATGAAAACGGAAGGATGCTGAGATTTAATAAGATGCTGAAGCAGTGGGGGAGATGGTTTTAATTACAGCTGAGGACTTGTCCAGAGGGGTGGAGGAGGTGGGTGGTGTTTGTGTGTCCGTCTCTCTGTCTGTCTGTGCACATTAGTTATACTGTGTGTCTAGGGTGGGAGTTCACACACTGCTACAGGAGCATGCTGAGATCCACTGCCTTTGATGCTCACTTCCCTGTGGCCTTTTGCCACTCTCTCCCACACATTCTTCTCTTTTGCCCTGTCCTTCGTACCCTGTCCCCTTACAGCTCATTGTAACTGCACAATACTTACTACACCTTTGTTAAGGATGTGGTTTAGACTAAGAGAAAATACATTTAAAGGGATTTACTTCAATGACCAACATTTTCTTTCAGATCTAATCGGAAGGCAAGTTACTCTAATGTGTGTATGTGTAAAAGGAGAAATCCTATTGAATACTTTTAAAGAACTTTAGAAAAAGGTCTTGTAGTAACACTTTACAATAAGGTTCTATTTATTAACATTAGTACATGCATTAGGTATCATTAACTAACAATGAACAATATTCCATTCATTAACTTTTGTTAACATATGAACCTTTTAATTTTAAAAATGTATTAGCATGTTGTTATTAACACTAACCAAGATTAATAAATGCTTTAAAATTATGTTTATTGTTTGTTCATGTTAACTAATGTAGTTAACTCATGTTAATTAATACAACTTATTGTAAAGTGTTATAATCTTGTAATATATAAGGTAACGTATGTAAAAAAAACAAAAACACACACACACACACACACATATATATATATATATATATATATATATATATATATATATATATATATATATATATATATATATATATAGCTTAATATGAAGAGGGAGACCTATAAGTAAGCCATTCTTAAGTTGATTCCAACAAAAATTGTAAATACTGTGGCCCTGTAGTGCTATCAACATTATATCATTATAATGTTTATTTGAGCATACTGACCATCGGGGTGCATTTCCCAAAAGCATCGTTAGCAAATTATGGTCACAAGTTCCAACATTACAAACATATTTCAACTATATGGTTTTCCTGAACTACAGCTTTTTACCTGTGGTTAGAAGCAAAGTTCCTTGTTAGTTTGTTATGTGGACATAATTTTACTTCGCTGAGGCTTCTATCTTTTATTCCATATATATCTTTCATTCCATTAAGACTTTGACCTGGTTTACATGCACTTAAAAAACAGCTTATTCCGGGGTTTTGCAGAAAGCGGCGTTCTGAAACGTCACGTAGACGCGAATGCAGCTGTTTAAGGGATTAAAGGCTGTTAAGAGAAAGCACTTTAACACGTGGTTTCTGTCGGAGAACACGACATATGTCCATGTTAATGCATTAGCGAAGTTTTTATATGTTTTTGAAAAGTGCACATGTGCGTACAGTATGTGCTCAAGTGCGTCGGGGGAACCCCGAAGTCTGATGTAAAGGGAAACATTACTATTGCAGTACAATAATCTGTCACATTACATTGTGCATGCAGCTTTCGTGTTTTCAGCAGGGTTTGCGCATTAAACAGCATTCTGGAGTACGTGTAAATGAGCTGTTATAATTTTATATACACAGAAGTTATCACTCCACCCTCTGTGTAACGTAATTAGTGACAGCTCTATACTGTTAAACCAACATGTTTCGAATGATTGATGTGCGATATAGTACGGTTTCGGGAAACAGTCATCACTAGCTAGTTAATTTCTTCAATGATGCATCGTACTATTGTGGTTTAAGCAGTGAGTTACGTACAGTGCATCCGGAAAGTATTCACAGCGCTTTACTTTTTCCACATTTTGTTATGTTACAGCCTTATTCCAAAATGGATTAAATTCATTATTATCCTCAAAATTCTACAAACAATACCCCATAATGACAACGTGAAAGAAGTTTGTTTGAAATCTTTGCAAATTTATTAAAAATAAAAAATGAAAAAAATCACATGTACATAAGTATTCACAGCCTTTGCCATGACACTCAAAATTGAGCTCAGGTGCATCCTGTTTCCACTGATCATCCTTGAGATGTTTCTACAACTTGACTGGAGTCGACCTGTGGTAAATTCAGTTGATTGGACATGATTTGGAAAGGCACACACCTGTCTATATAAGGTCCCACAGTTAACAGTGCATGTCAGAGCACAAACCAAGCCACGAAGTCCAGGAATTGTCTGTAGACCTCCGAGACAGGATTGTATCGAGGCATAGATCTGGGGAAGGGTACAGAAAAATCTCTGCAGCATTGAAGGTCCCAATGAGCAGAGTGGCCTCCATCATCCGTAAATGGAAGAAGTTTGGAACCACCAGGACTCTTCCTAGAGCTGGCCGCCAGGCCAAACTGAGCGATTGAGGGAGAAGGGCCTTAGTCAGGGAGGTGACCAAGAACCTGATGGTCACTCTGACAGAGCTCCAGCATTTCTCTGTGGAGAGAGGAGAACCTTCCAGAAGAACAACCATCTCTGCAGCACTCCACCAATCAGGCCTGTATGGTAGAGTGGCCAGACGGAAGCCACTCCTCAGTAAAAGGCACACGACAGCCCGCCTGGAGTTTGCCAAAAGGCACCTGAAGGACTCTCAGACCATGAGAAACAAAGATTGAACTCTTTGGCCTGAATGGCAAACGTCATGTCTGGAGGAAACCAGGCACCGCTCATCACCTGGCCAATACCATCCCTACAGTGAAGCATGGTGGTGGCAGCATCATGCTTCGGGAATGTTTTTCAGTGGCAGGAACTGGGAGACTAGTCAGGATCGAAGGGAAGATGAATGCAGCAATGTACAGAGACATCCTTGATGAAAACCTGCTCCAGAGCGCTCTGGACCTCAGACTGGGGCGAAGGTTCATCTTCCAACAGGACAACGACCCTAAGCACACAGCCAAGATAACAAAGGAATGGCTCCAGGACAACTCTGTGAATGTCCTTGAGTGGCCTAGCCAGAGCCCAGACTTGAACCCAATTGAACATCTCTGGAGAGATCTGAAAATGGCTGTGCACCGATGCTCCCCATCCAACCTGATGGAGCTTGAGAGGTCCTGCAAAGAAGGATGGGAGAAACTGCCCAAAAATAGGTGTGCCAAGCTTGTAATTGGTGCCAAAGGTGCTTCAACAAAGTATTGAGCAAAGGCTGTGAATACTTATGTACATGCGATTTTTTTCGGTTTTTATTTTTAATAAATTTGCAAAGATTTCAAACAAACTTCTTTCACATTGTCATTGTGGGGTATTGTTTGTAGAATTTTGAGGAAAATAATGAATTTAATCCATTTTGGAATAAGGCTGTAACATAACAAAATGTGGAAAAAGTGAAGCGCTGTGAATACTTTCCGGATGTACTGTAGTTGTACTGGAAATGCACCCTAGCTCAACTTAGCAACATTAACTCAACCAATGATGTAAGTTTGGAGAGGGACTATCTTTTTATCCAAAACTGAAAAAATATTAACCTAAAAAATTTGCTTCATGTGGTAACATCTAAATTAAAAGGTTTGATTCATGTCAAAAATATTATTCATCAAGCTGAATACATTTTAAGGGTTAAATCAGGTAGAAATAACTTCTTTAGCTAACAATTGAAGGTTACCACTCTTTTTACAGTGAAGATCGGGGGAGTGTTCATGAAACCTGTTTGAAAACAATGCATGTGTCCGAATATGCATACTTCCCAACAATATAGTATGCAAAAAGCAGTATATCAATGGAGTAGCATTCATAAAACACTCTGTGAGAAATACGTGGATGACCTACTACATCTGGTGAGATTCATAAGTGTGCATCCACTGGACCTTATACAATCTTTTTAAAAAAAGATTCGAGCAGCTCAGTTAGTGCTATACCAAGAAAATTGTTCCTTGTGCTTTTCTTGTATATTTTTTTATTTATTTATTTTTTTTTTTTTTACAAAACCAGAGATTATTTTCACTGTTTTAGTTACCAAGCCAAATATTCGGGAGACGGGACAATGCCTACATAGTATATATATATTTATGTCAGAGAGTGTACTCATACTATTCACATGCATACCTAAAGAGTGTATACTTGTAATGGACAAGAAGTACTGTATGTTCTTCATCAAATGCAGTACATACTCTGACAGTACATGAATTCGGGTGCCGTCTGTGATTATTTTTGAAATTTTGTACGGGGACGCTATAATGGCACATAAATTATACACTTCACCTTTAAAAAGAGTAGAAGTACAAACATTGTCATGCTTCGAAATAACAATTACAGTACAATTAATTAAACATTATGAATTATGCCTTTATGGACAAAAATCAAGTAAGACAATAAAGTTTCATACAATACAGAGTCATTTCAGATGAATTAAAGTGAATCAAACTGTCTCCTTTTTTACAAAAAGCTAACCTAAACAATCTAGCTGACAGTTGATTCATGTAAATTGGTTGCGTAGTTCAGTCCCAGTGCCCACAGCAGGAGTCTGTTGCTACGCTCCGTCCCTCTGTTCCCCTCTGCTGCCCAGCTGTGTCCCCACTCTTTTGTTGACATTAATAAAAGATCACATAGCTTCCCTGCTCAGCATTGGGGGGGGGGTTGGACTCTACGGTCAACATGAGATCCCCCATCCCAACCAAAAACTCTCACTCCTGCCCCTCTACACTAAAGAACAACTGGAGTAAGCTAATGTTTTGAGGTTAGAGAAGGCAGGGTGGATAGAGACTCATTAGACTCTTTTGGTGTTTCATCAGACTCACCAATCATGCTTTAAGATGGGGGTCACATGACTCTTAAAGGTCTGAATTGGGACAGGGTACAGGTGACTGCCAAAATGTGATGCCAATTAAAGCTTTAGTGTGATGGCATTTTGAGGAGCTGCACAGGCCAGGAGAATGTAGCTATGAATCAGTTTGTAATGGTACTGGTATCCAAGTGAGCTAAATGTAGGCAGCATTTTAAGAAATCAAGGTGCACTCTCAATTCAAAAACTGGTATTTAGCATGATTATGATGCCTCATTTTGGTCTATTTCTAAGGCACCATTCACACAAAATGTGTTCTTGCACTTAAAATAAACAGATGCAGTGCCACAAGTAGAATAGAGCAAAGGTGTCTCAAGATGCATTTTTAAAAGTAGAAGTTCTTTTTAAATCAACACAAAGTCTAAAAAGCATGGCCCTCCTGGGTGAGATGCTGAAAGAACAGCAAGACATGGTCAAAGATGTCAGCAACAGTCAAAGATGGTCGTCTAGTGAATATATACATAGAAAAACAGTTGAAAACTGTGGACGAATGTAAAATAACGTTTGGTGTGAACAGCCCCTAAGGCAGCATTGCTTGGATTGTTCGCAGGAAAGTCAATCAAATAGGCTAATTCATTGAGATTAGTGACATTTTCGGTGGTGGATGAAGTGAGAGAAATTATGATTATAAATATACTCAAAATACAATTTTACCCAATATTTATGATTATCAAATATCACAGGAGAAAGCATACGAACAATGAGTAGGAACTAGGAAGTATGGGGGGCAGTAACCCTTTGATGCATATCTCAGGTCTTTAGTGACCCGGGACCTCATTCCACCCCCTGTACCTCATCCATTTTTGGGGAATTATGCCCACACCTCTTTAGTGTTCCTCAACCTTTCTCTTATGAATAATGTAACAAAACAAAACAACAACAAACAAAAAAAGACAAAATTGCAAAAAGTATGTATTTTTACTGGTTAATTACCAAAAGTGTATAGGGTCATTAAAGACCCTAGATATGTAATAGTGTTGTTTTATTTATTTATTTATTGCGCTTCCATCATATTTTTATGATTATTTCATATCTATGTACGTTTAGTATCACAGGATATCTATATCTTTGTTTATTACAAGACAAACAAGTCCTATATTCATACAAATTACTATATCACATTGCTTTTCTGTGTGACAATGGTGAATTATCAGTTTTCCAAATGCATTTACGCATAAAAATTATACATGCTATTTCTGACTCAAGGTGGCGCTGTTGTGTCAGTGATTGATTTGATTTACATACGACAATGCTATTTGACAAAGAAGTACTGTGGAAGTAAACTATAACAAGTGTAACATATGAACAGTGTACAACTGAAATTATGTAAGTTTTAAGTCTATTTAGACTCAAAAAGTGCCTGAGAAAATACATATGTGTAGCTTATGTGTTATGTAGCTCAGTATGCATTTGACAGCCAGTTGGGTCTCATGAAATTTCAGTGTAGAAGTGATGAATCCTGTTATTCTTTCCTATATTTGTTGCATCATCTCTTTGATAAATGAAAAATAAAATTATTATTTTACAATTATTTTAATCACATTTAAGCTTCTAAAAAAATGTAGGGTGACATATTAATTTTAAAAAGTACTTTCTGTGCTCCCACACATAATCGATTTAGATCGACTATTCTGAGTAGCTTCCATTCAAACAGGAAGTAAGATGACAAAATGCAGAAGAGCGGAGTGCAAAAAAGGGCCGGGGACGAATAAGGTGAATATACTGTTCCTGCAGAGTCTACAAAGACCCGAGTATGTAATGTTTGACAGAACACCCATGCATTTAAGGGTTAAACCAACCTAACATGTGCTGGTATTAGCTCTGATCGGGCTGCTCTGTTGGCTTGTTTTAGACAGATTTCTGCCACTTTTCAACTGGTCAGATTAAACCAGATTAAACCAGGAAACCTGCTAGGGCTGGTTTATGATTTTTTTTTTTTTTTAGCAGGGTTGTCCAAAAATGTCTACATACTCATTTTTTGTATGCTTTCTCCCGTGAGAACACAGAAAACAAATGAACAAAAAATCCCCACAGCCCTGTGTTTGTTGTCTCCTGAGGGATTTAGGCACCCTTATCCAACATTAACAGCCGGACCAGCCCTATTGTGTGATTTTGACAGAAGTTTTAAAACTGATAGAGAGCTACCCTGTTTCTCCACCGCAACCATTATGCAAGAATGGCAAAACTGATCTCAGGTCAGCCCAAATAGGACACCTCCATGAACACAGGGTGAACTTCACTGGTCTTTATCTTCTGTACGCTCATTCTCAGCTTCTCAACTCAAGACCTAAAGTAAGTCAAGGCCACAGTGCTGCCTGGCCTTGATATATTTATCAAGTGTGAAGGAAGTATCACGTGCCAAAAAAAACACATCTATCTACAACTGAGGAAAATGTTCACTTGAGGAAGTAGGGTGTCTTTTGTTTTGAAGTTATGATTCAAAAACATTTCAGTGGGTAAAACATAAAGACTGATAAATTGCCTTATCTGTGAGTGCAACCCACATAGCAAACATACCCCCCTAGTGGTAAGAGCCAGCAGGACATTTTCATTAGCTGAAATAAGTTCCCAAATGGAACAACATCTGAATGTAGCGCTGTCTAAAGCTGCTATAACATGGAGCAGATAACTGTGTGGCTCTGTCAGCAATCACAGCTGAGTGTTGCTAATCAAACTGACACCCTGAATTTACAGTGGTGTCCACTTCCAGCACGAAGGGTCGAGAGGGGTCTGGATGATGGAGAATGGGTGCAGTCGTAAAGTGTTGTTTGAGGTCAAAGGCTTGATGAGTAGAAGGTGTCCGGATTAGTTTCAGAGCTTTTCCTCAGAGCAATGAGGTGAGTGGAGCAGCCACTGAGCTGAAACCTCGGATGAAACATCTGTAGAAATTGGCAAAACCAAGGAAGCAATGTAGTTCCTTGACAGACACAGGTAGTGGCCACTGTAGCACGGCTTGCACCTTAGAAGAGTCCATGGTGACCCCCTCGGGGGAGATGACATACCCCAGGAAAGAGATGGTAGATTGGTGAAACTCACTTTTCTCCGTTTTGGAATACAGTTGATGTTGAACGAGGCAGTTGAGCACCACTCTGATGTGTTGAAATATTCATCAAGGAAAGAAGAGTATATCAGAAAGTCATCGATGTAGACAATAACCCATTTGCCAATAAGATCACGAAAAATTTCGTTTACATAAGCTTGAAAGACAGATGGACTGTTGGAAAGTCAGAAAGGCTTCACCTGGTATTCGTAGTGGCCAGTGTGTCTAGAAAAGTCATTCTTCCATTCATCCCCCTCCCGAATGCAGATTAAATTGTAGGCGTTACGAAGATCCAGTTTGGAGAAGATTTTGGCACATCATAACTGCTCTAATGCTGCTGGTACCAGAGGGAGAGTATAGCGATATTTGATGGTGACTGTTCAGGCCTCGGTAGTCTATGCATGGACGAAGGCCCCCGTCCTTCTTTCCTACGAAGAAGAAACCAGCAGAAGCAGAAGTGGATGGTCGAATGAACCCTCTTTCTAGGGACTCCGATATGTACTCCTCCATAGCTTTAGTTTCAGGTGCAAATAAGGGGTATATTCATCCACGTGGAGGAGAGGTGCCTGGCGGAAGATCAATGGCACAGGCACAGGAATGGTGAGGAAGTTGTGTAGCCTTTGATTTGATGAATGCCTCCTGGAGATCCGAATAATGTGGCAGGATCGACATCTCCTTCTCAGTGAGGATAGTTGTGGCGCTTACAGGAGGGAGAGAGATGGGTTCAGGAAGGTTGAGGCAAGACTGGAAACAGGAAGCACTCCAATGAGTGATTTGTCCATCTCTCCACAAGATCTCAGGGTTGTGAAGTCTCAGCCATGGCAAACCAAGAACAAATGGGTTCTTGGGAGAGTGAGTGACTAGGAATTGAATCTCCTCATGATGGAGTCCAACTTGAAGACGAATGGGTCAGGTGATCTGTTGAATCTTGCCAGATCCCAGAGGTCATCCGTCTAATGCTGATAGATGTAAAGGAGGGACACAGGGGACAAAAGACAGATTCAGATTCATGGCGAGACCCAGGTCAATAAAGTTACCTGCAGCCCCTGAATCTAAAATGGCAGATACATGATGTTCATTATCTAGCACATGCAAAGTAACAGAAACTTCAAACTGTTCGATAAAAATTAGGTTTAAAGTTCTAAACTCACTGTCACGTCCCACTTCCTAGGGGGACGAGTAGGGCAAGCAGCCAGTAAATGTCTTGACTGTCCACAGTAGATACATAATCTCTCCCGGAGACGGCGTCTTCATTCTTTGAACGAGAGAGAAGAAAAGGCCCACTTGCATTGGCTCATGATAACTGGTTGCAGCGATGTCAGAGTGAAGTGTCTGTAGTGAGCTGACTGGACGACAGGCTTTGATCAGGTTATCCAGGCGAATGGCTAATTTGATGAATTCATCAAGAGATCTCCCCTCATCACGACATGCTAGTTCAGCTTGAAGATCAGGATTTAAACCCTGATGGAACAACAGTTTCAAAGTGTCCTCCACCCACACTGCTAGCGTGCGAAAGGATAAAGAGAATTCAGCAGCAGACCTCTTCCCCTGTTTTAAATACAATAGAATTTCTCCTGGGTCCTTACCACCCTCAGAGTGTTCAAAAACCTCTCATAAACGAACTAGGAAATGAGACAAAGAGCATCTTAAAATGTTCTCACGACTCCATACTGCAGTAGCCCAGTCTAGTGCCTTTCCTGACAGCAGTGATATAATAAGGGAAACACGAGCTTCATCATTGGGATACATTTGAGGTAGTTGAGATAGAAAAAGCTCATTTTTTGCAAGAGAAATCCTCGACACTTACTGGGTGATCCGACAAACTTCTCAGGAAGCGAGAGTCGAGGATTAACAACAGCTGTAGAGTGTGTTGTGCTGCTGGCAGTTACTTGTGGAAACCCCCAACAGAGATACTTGCGGTTCTGGCTGCATGGATTTAAAGAGTTCTTCCGTGATAGAGGTGAGCTTCCACAGCTGCTGATGGTGACTGGTAAGCATTGCTGCTTGTGCTGTAACAAGCTCGTGTAACTGTTGGAAGGCTGCTGGATCTAAGTTTGGCGAAGTCTTCTGTAGTGAAGACGCTGGGGCAGTAATGTTAAGATCCATATGCAGTTTAATAAAAGTATAAACAGTACAACAAAGTAGTAAATCAAGGTAAACAAAAAGCAGGCAAGGTTTCGGTACACAAGAAAGGCAAACCAAGTAAATCCGAGAGACAGAGGGGTAATCCAGTAAACAGGCAATAGGTCCAAAAAACACAAGCAGGCTGGGAAATATGATGAACAGGCAGGAGTCAAAACACAGGGAAAACAGTAATGGTAAATAATGCCCAGAATTGCAGACATGGCAGAACAAGACTTTCCGCTGAATGCCTGTAAACAGGGAACTTACATAGACAGAGATAATGTGAAACAGGTGGGTGAGTAATCAGTCTGAGCGGAGGGTTATGGGAAATGTAGTTCGTGAAGGAAGGGTTAGTACTCTGGAGATGGCGACCTCTGACGGTGTTCAGGAGAGATAGCAGGCGCTGCCGGTGTAACATTAATGGTGCTTTTGAGTACTGTTCACTTTCATTATGTGGAAAAATTGTGGCCTGGATATTTTTTTTAGAAAAAAGAAAAAAGCTTTTGTGGGTTAGGGAAGAAAACCCTATGGGTTTGGAACAATATAAGGATGAGTAAATTATGACAGAATTTTTCTTCCTTACTAAATATCATTAGACCTACCTGTAATACTACTCCTTTAACATGTTCAAAACCATGCACACTTTTTTTATGATGAACATGAAAGATTTTTTATGTTTACCACATTTGAAAGTACAGCTCATAAAGTTTCAAATATCTAGTCAAAGTGATGCAAAACATCAGTAAAATTGTGTTATTGTGGCATATATCATTGTGCTAATTCTTACTTTCTGTTTAAAATATTTCATCTAAATACAGCAGATGAAGTGTGATATATTTAAATCAATAATGAATTTATTTATTTATTTATTTATTTTTTGTCTCTGGTGCCTTACAATCATTGTGACATTACAAGAAACTTTTATAAGAAAATTCACTTTTAGGGTCACGCTAACATCAATCAAATTAGAGTAAATTAATTCAAACAAGTGCCTATTGAATTAACTGAACTTGGACATATTAAGACTGTCCATTGCTTCAGCTCCTAAATTAGAAGGATTTTTATCTCAAAGGCCATTTGTTTCTACTTATTAGTTAAAGAAGCCTCTTCATGTTGGCCATTGCTGTTCAGCATAAAGATAATACATAAAAAATTACAAAAAGATAATTTTTTTTGTAAAGATTAAAGGCAAGGAATTTTTGTCTTATCAGGCCAACTCTGCCCATTTTTCATGGATTTTTTTCTCCTTAGAGGTTGTGCTTATTTGAGCATTGGAGCATTTGATTACACTGTGCTTAATAGGGATTAGGAAGGGCAAAGGGTGATGAACTCACTTGAAAATTTGGTAGTATTAATTATGAGGATGAAACAAAATACCGCAAGTGTGTGTGTGCTGTATGTGTACAAATCACTGAATACTGAATAAATATAGTATATGCAGACTACAATACAACATACATGTATAGAAAATAGCTTCTATAATTGTTCTGAAATAGTTTTAGTTTGGTGTAACAATTTTAGTCCAACATTCCTGTCTCTTTCTCTGTCTCTCTCCTTTAGAATGGACAGGTTTGGGGCCTGAGTGGCATTCATTAGACCACCAGGCAGGGGTCACCTTTACTCTATACCTACTGCTGCTCGTGCACTCTCCTCTGAGCTTTTCTTCTTCCTTCTTACATCTTCACTCCTCTTTAAGTTCTTGCTGTGTTTTGAACATTTATAACAAAACTGAGATATATGTGTCAGCCGGAGCAATATTTTGTGCGATATGTCTACTAGGTATTTAAAGGTGGTGTGTGTAATTTTTTCAATGTCAAAATACTCCTATCTAGTAATGTCTGTGATTGTGGCATATAATTTTTTCACAATGCTTCTCCCTCATTTATTTTGACCTTTGTAGGACATATGTTCATTATGGATTTAGACATTTTTGCCAACTTTTCATAACAAAGAGCAGTTGGTGGGTCTTGGTGATGTAAATTCACGGTTTATTAAGGTGTTGCTTAATATTCCTGGACGTATTTATACTAGTAGGATCTCTCTGTGTTCACAGCAGAACAGCCAGTAGAAAAGCTTGACGGTGTCAGCAACAGTAACTAAGGGCAGCGGGGCTTCAGTGGAGGGTCAGTTCCACACCATAGAGGATGGTAAGGGATAGTTATTAAAGGGATAGTTCATCCAAAAATGAAAATTCTCTAATTTACTCATCTCCATGCCATCCCAGATGTGTATGACTTTCTTTCTTCTGCTGAACACAAAGATTTTTAAAAGAATATCTCAGCTCTGTAGGTCCTTTCAATGCAAGTGAATGGTGGCCAAAAAGCACATAAAGGCAGCATAAAAGTAATCCATATGACTCCAGTGGTTGAATCTATGGGTGATTCTCAATTCTAAGAATGCAAAGACAGACTTGTGTTCTCATGGAGACCAGTCTTGCCAGGCTACCTTGAAAAAACTAACTTGGAAGGACAAGAGGGCATAGAACGCATCTTTGTGAGAAATGAGGTGTTCTGCGATCTTCCTTTTGTGCGATTAACCGTCACAGTACATTTGAAGCCAGTGAGAGATTTACTGGCATTATCATACCAGTAGCAGCATTATTATCATCACATCAGTGAGGTTTTGCAGGACACGTTAAATGAATAAAGTCTGTTAACAATCGTTTTTTTCATCTGTTTATTACTATATTCAAATTATGCCCAACAAAACAACAAACGTTGATGGAGTATACCGACTCTCATGAGTCATCAGACTTTCGCAAGCTTACAGTGGGAAACTGATGAGGTAAAACACAACAATAAATGTCTTTCATCTGCCTCCGTAGTACTGGGTTCTTGCCCACAAGTCACCATCCGATGCATCCTCGATTATTTGCCTGATCAAGAACACATCTTGCATTCTTGAGTATTGGAATTGAACTTCGGCAGTGGATGATGACGTCGGACAAGTCCACGAGAATGTAAAAACACAAAAGAATGCACATTGAGAAGTGACCTTGTATGTCTTCTTATACTATGCAATCACTTTAGAGATTTATAGTAAAAAAGGACTTAAACATTGAACTGTTTCTCACCTACACCTATCATATTGCTTCTGAAGACACCAGAGTCTTATGGATTACTTTTATGCTGCCTTTGTGTGGTTTTTGGCGCTCGAAAAGTCTGGTCACCATTCACTTGCATTGTATGCACCTACAGAGCTGAAATATTCTTCTAAACATCTTCTTTTGTATTCTGCAGAATTTTCTTTGTATGTTTTTAAAATGTCTCTTATTCTTCTGTTACAGCTTTCCTGATACATGCATTAAACTTTTGTCTTCTTTGTGATACTTGTATTTTTTCAAGGATAAAGAGCCATACATAGCCAAGGAACAGTCATCAGCGATCCCCTCTCTCTAAAATCAAACAAATGAGAATTAATTACAAGAGATCAAAGCCATCTTTTCGTTTATCTATTTGCATAAATCTACTATACAACTTTTATCGCCAACATTGTGTTGTGTCTCATGTCACCAAGCAAAGAATTAGAAAAAGCTTTAGCTTTAGCTTTGGCTTTATATATATATATATATATATATATATATATACACACAACAGTTAGTTCTGGTCCTCGAATCTGATTGGACGAAAGACATTCCATGAGCACTGATGGTCTGACACCATCAGCACTCTGACACTTCACTGTGTGTATCACTCCGCTTGTGATCGTGCCATTCTAAACTAAAGTGTAAGAGCAGTGCAGGTGTGTTAAGAGCTACGGTTTGTCTTTTTTTTACATTTATTTTTTTTGACATGACATATGTTAGCCAGCAGGTGGTGGCAAAAGATCATTTTTATGTGTAATATGAGCCAGTCAGGTGACGTGAAGTGAATCCTTCAGCCAGTGTTTACATACAGCACTATATGATCGCTTGTATTACTACTACACTACTAAAGCTAGGAAATAGCTTTAAATGGCTTTAAACGAACAACTTCAGCTCATCACAGCTGAGAGACACAACAGACTGATTAATTACACAAACTGAAGGCGCTTACCTCTTATCGGACTTTCCACATTGGAGTGGACACACTGTTTAAAATGGAGGACATTGCAGTTTCTATAGTGAAAGACTCTTGTGCACCGGCTACCGCGAAATAGGTAGAATTACCCCCCACCTGGATGGCTACTTGAAAGCTGATCTTCAGAAAGCTGACAGCATCTCTGCTTGGAAGTGGCAACAGGTGATCGCACACGCTCCGTCTCTCTCTCTCTCTCTCTCTCTCACACACACACACACACACACACACACACATCCATTCATCCATCCTTGTTTATCCAATAACTTGTTAGAAACAGCACAAGCCATGATACTATTTCTGAAGTGAACTTTTTGAATTACTAACGAAGGCTTGGACGCATCATTTGGTTTGAACCAGCAATGGCAGATTCTAATCCGCTGCGTAATAAAGTTCCATGCACAAATGCGTTTTTATGACCGTACTCAGTTTTTCCAATTTTTTTATTTTTATTTACTTGTTCATTGAACTGTTGTATATAAGCAATATAACACGAGCAAGAGTGCGATATGGCCCTACATCAGCACTGCTGTGATTCAGCCGTAGGTAAATCAGCAGCAGTGCTGATTTAGGGCCATATAGCACGATTGCGAGTGATATAAGCAAGATATTGCTTATATATATATATATATATATATATATATATATATACACAACAGTTAGTTCTGGTCCTCCAATTTGATTTGATTGGATGAGAGACATTCCATGAGTACTGATGGTCTTCACTGTGTGTATCACTCCGCTTGTGTTCATGCCATTCTAAACTAAAGTGTAAAAACAGTGCAGATATGTTAAGAGCTACTGTATATGTGTCTCTTTACATGTAATTTTGTGACAATACATATTTTAGATAGCAGGTGGAGGCAAAAGACCATTTTTGTGTGTAATATGAGTGAGTCAGCTTCACTCAGTGTTTAAATTCAACAGCGCTCCGTGATCGCTCGTATTACTACTACACTACTAAAGCTTGGAAACAGCTTTAAACGGCTTTAAACTAACAACTTCAGACTACAGCATCATCAACAAGTGATCACACATGCTCCATCTCTCTCTCTCTCACACATACACACACACACACACACACACACACACACACACTATAACATGTTAGAAACAGCCCAAGCTGTAATACTAGTAGTTCTAAAGTGATGTTTTTGAGAGGCTTGTATGCATAATTTGGTTTGAATCAGCAACGGCTGAAAATAGTTCCATGCACAAATGCTTTTTTTACGACCATCATTTTTTTAAGTTTAATTGTTCATTGATCTGTTGTATATAAGCAATATCACACTCGCAATTGCAGAATCACAGCAGTGCTAATGTCGGGCAACGTCACACTCTTGCTCATGTGATATTGCTTATATTTACTGTATATAGATAGACAGATAGATAGACAGAGAGACAGACAGACAGACAGACAGACAGACAGACAGATATTACTTTTTCTGTTTATATACATAAATGGGAGTGTTCTCAAAACCAATGTATGTTTTTGTGACATGAATCCATCTTGTTGTTGGGCAGGTAAGTAGTGATGGGAGATTGTGCTCTATCACTGAATCCCAACGGACTGAATCGCTTATCATTCTTAGATCTCAAACATGAAAGCCAACCATGGATCTACCTCCAAAATGCCCTTCAAGGTGCCAAGTTCCCAGTCGAAATCTAAAGGATGAGGATAGAGGAGGGTGTGAGGGTTCTCTGGAAACTGTAGGGCGAGAGAGAGAGAGAGAGAGAGAGAGAGAGAGAGAGAGAGAGAGAGAGAGATTTTTTGTCTCGTCTATCTATTTTGTGTATTAATGCATTGGCAATATTGTCATGCTAATAAAGTACTTTTAAAACTGAAATTGAAATTGAGACAGAAAGACAGAAAGAGAGAGAGAGAGAGAGAGAGAGAGAGATTCCAGAGCTCCAACAGTACTGTAAAGTTGTACTTTAGATAAGCTCCAGATAAATAATAATGATATAATATACATACAAGGAAAATCAAGGCAAAACACATCAAAACAACATGCAAGACAAAGTTTTTGCTGATTTTACACAGAAAACAGTTTTTGTTTTCACTGGTACCCTCTCAGGTGGACACCTCTGAAGAGCAGAACACAGAAGAAAGAGGAGTTTCACAGGAGGAAAAGACAACCAACATCTTAACAATGCTCATCCAGACAGACAACAACGACAAATGAAGAATATAGCTACGAGCAGCAATTAACGGGATTCAAGCGGTTTAAGGCCTTTAAGCACATGCGAAAAAGGTATTATGTTTTATTTAGCAAGCATATAACCACTTAGATCATAGATGGAATATACCATTTACAGCCAATACAAGCAATTTACTAAGGAAATACATGGTTTTTAAAGCTTTTTAAAGCTCATAGCGCCACCTATGGTCCTATCTCCATAAAAGTCTGCATGCTTGTTTAGAATCATATGTCACATATGCTTACCTAATTTCATGAAGTTCTGAGTTTTTGTTTAGGAATTATGGGCTTATTTGTGCACTTGACCACGACCATTTCCTAAATAACACTGTTATAGCTACCCAAAGGGTAAAGTTCAACATTTTTTTTTTTTTTATAATTATTGACCTAGAGAGTCTAGAGAATTGTACTGCATTGGTTTTATTGAGGTTGAGTGAAAAACCTAGGACTAGTTCACAAAAGTAGGTTTTTTACATAATCGTGAATATTTAATGAACGATTTGATTGACAGCAGTGGTTCTTGAGGCAAAGTTGTTCAGTATGAGGAGATCTAACAAGTGATATGAATTATAGCTGCATCCCAATTCAGAAGCTGCATCCTTAAAAGGTCACATTCGAAGGCCGATTGCGTCACTGCTGCGTGACAAAGGCTGTCCCAATTTGAAGGCTCCTTCAAATGCGGCCTCCAAATGCGTCCTTCGTTTCCCGTGAAATGAAGGATACAACAGATGGATCCTTCACGGCCTTGCCTACCCCAGAATTCATTGCGTGCCAGTGACGACAGGATTTTTTTGAGAGAAACTGCCGAATTACACTTTTAAACGTAAGTATTGGGTTTCAACTTACTCAAATATCTAATGATACAAATGTAAAAAAAAACAAAAAAAAACTTTAAAGTGGTTCAAATGTTGACTTATATCTTACTAAGATGCGATTATATATAGTTTATTCTCTTTATTTTATACAGAAATGGACCATGGTGAAAATATTTAGACAGTTTGTGAACCCTGTTTTGTTTTCAGACAATTTAATATAACTTTCAAAAAAGTCCAATACAAACGTTACAGTCACTCGGCAGCTGTCACAGTTGTTAGGTGACAAGAACAGTCCTCCATAGGCTAGACTGTCCCAATTAACAATGCTCAGTCCGACCTTCATGGCCTTTGAAGTCCGAGTCCTTCGAAGGATGCAGACTTTGAACTGGGACACAGCCATTGTGTTTATGTATGAAACACCACGTGATTACAGAGGCATAAAACTCGTTAGCGCCATCCATTGGCCGATTTCTTTCAAATTTCTCACAGACCTCTAGGGCCAGGAGTCGAACAGGCCCACTGAGTTTTGTGCCTCATAGACAGTCATGGCACCTTGGACAAAGACACTGCATGCCAATTTTCAACACAATCAGACTAACGGTTACGTAGTTAGAGCTGTTTTCAAGTTTTTTTCACGTTACAGCACCACCAAGTGGCCAAACTCCGCGTTTACTGTGACCTCAGATTGAGCGCATACACATGTGTACCGAGTTTGGTGAAAATATCTCATTTCGTTCAGGCATTATAGCCATTTTAGTCAAAATGGCCCGCCATTTTCGAACATTTTGGCACCCCTTAGCGACCATGAGTCGAAATTTCAACTTTTTTTGATAATTATTGATAATCAGACTCCAGAGTATATTTCTGCACTGGTTTGGTTCCAATCGGGTGAAAAACCTAGGACTAGTTCGCAAAAATAGGTTTTGAACATTATCTGAAATATTTACCGAACGGTTTGACAGACACCAATGCTTCTTGAGGCAAAGTTGTTTAGAATGAGAAGAACTATTAGGTGATATATATTACTTGTGTTTTTTCACAACACTGCATTATATACAATCATTAACACCTACAAAAATCGTGATAGCACCACCTAGTGGCAGATTTTTTTTAAACTTTGCACAACCCTCTCAGACCAAGAGTCAAATAGGTCCACCAAGTTTCGTTTCGATCGGTCATTGTTAACCTTGTGTAATAGCTGCTGAAATTTGATTGGCCGATGGCGGCCATGTTTTTCAACATACGTGAATGTCCATATAGACAATGATGGCAGCTGAGACAAAGACAATGTATGCAAATTTTGAAGTCAATAAGATTAATGGTTTCATAGTTACAGCCAATTTCATGTTTTTTTGGTATTATAGTGCCACCATGTGGCAAAACCGCGCCAACTTTCCGGGCTACCAAAGATTGACCTTTTACATAAGCATGCCAAGTTTGGTGAAGATATCTCATTTCCTTCAAGAGTTATAGCCATTTACATAAAATTGCCCACTCCTACTTCTGATGTTTTCGCATACCGTAGCTAGCTCGAGTCAAAAGTTCAAACTTTTTTAGATAACTTTTGATATTGAGACTCCATAGAATCGTTTGGCACTGGTTTGGTCCCGATCGGACGAAAAACCTAGGACTAGTTCGCAAAAGTAGGTTTTATGAAAAATCCAAGATGGCGGAAATGAAATCGGAGATATACGTTTTGTTTGGTTTGAGCCAAGGATTCCAAAGCACTTGAGTCTACGACAAATGGTTTAGGAGTTATGAGCAGTTTCGTGTTTTTGATTGCTGTAGTGCCCCCTATTGACCGATTTGGCCAAGTCCGTGTTTATGAGTAACGAGCAATACTTCTACCATCTGACAAAGTTTCAAGTCTCTAGGCCTTATGGTTTGCTCTGCTCGATCAGTTTTATGGCGGAATAACAATAATAATAATAATAATAATAATAATAATAATAATAAAAATCTTAACAATTACAATAGGGTTTCAGCGCTAAGCGCTTGAACCCCTAATAATAAAAATCTTAACAATTACAATAGGGTTTCAGCACTAAGCGCTTGAACCCCTAATAAAAATCTTAACAATTACAATAGGGTTTCAGCACTAAGCGCTTGAACCCCTAATAAAAATCTTAACAATTACAATAGGGTTTCAGCGCTAAGCGCTTGAACCCCTAATAATAAAAATCTTAACAATTACAACAGGGTTTCAGCGGTAAGTGCTTGAACCCCTAATAATAATAAAAATCTTAACAATTAAAATAGGGTTTCATTGCTAAGCGCCTGAACCCCTAAAAATCTGAGAAGAAAAGAGAGGTAAAGAAACAGTCAAAGATCATCATTTCAGAAGGAGCAGACAGTGTTAAATCATATTTCTCCAAAAAGAATAACAGAAAGAAAACATTTTGGACACAATTAGATACAGTGCCAGTGGAAGTGGATATTTGCTTGTTTTGGGGGTTATTTAATACTTTTTTATTTATTTATTTGTAATATATTTTCTAGAGGAATTATCAAAAACAATAATAAAAAAATAAAATTCTCAGTTGATTGTTTACATTCTAAAATCAGCTATGGCCACTGCAGTATGTTTGCCTCGCCCCATTTGCTTACCCTCAGAAGTGCTCAGAACATTCCAGACAGCTTCACAAGCAGAAGCAGATGAAGAAAAACCCTGACACACTCTTTGCTGACTATAATGAAAGTGTCATGACCATCCTGTTATTTTACACTGAAAACAGCCCTTTATGGCACACAACTTTCTGCCAACACTTCAACTTCATCACCAAGAAAGGCATCTGCAAAGGTAGACAGATCATGGTATTTGAAGACATTGAAAGGAATAATGAAAAAAGATTTTTAACTTTGAACTTATACCTGAGTTAAACTGTCATGGTCCAGGGCTCAGAGGCTGCTCTCAAAGCAGTTATGGGAGATTGTGTAACAATTAAAAAACAGGCACTGTCTAATGCAACTCCCATACAAGATGACCACAAATATCCAAATACCAGTTCTTCTCACGTAAAAGACATCCATGACAACAGAAACTCCTTTGACTGAATCTCCAATGTCAAAAATGAAAGGAAATTTCTCACTCCTGGAGATAGAAGTTGTGGAACTGACAGAAATAATAATGTCCCACCTGAAAGAAAACAACATGCAGAAGCATATAATTGTCTTGATGAATTTAAGACAATAGACTGAAGCCTTACAGAGAAACAAAGAACAGATGACACAAGATGTCCATCTGGCCAACCATAATGACATACGACCTCTTCATATGCATGATCATGTACACCTTAACAAACAAGGAGTGAAACATTTGCAAATGTACTGAAAAGCACAGCCCTAAATACAAGAAACACCAGCAATCCAACTGTCAAGAGAAGCTCCTGGCCACCAGGAAGTCCTGCTCCTCCAGTCCAGACCAGACAAAACGTACTGATTACTTTCATAACCTCCGTTCCCTGATGGAGGGAACGAGACGTTGTGTCGATATAGTGACACTAGGGGTCACTCTTGGGAGCCCCAAACACCTCTGCTTTTTGAAAAAAGGCCAATGGGAATTGGCGAGTGGAATTTGCATGCCACTCCCCCGGACATACAGGTATAAAAGGAGCTGGTATGCAACCACTCATTCAGGTTTTGTGCTGAGGAGCCAAGACAAGGTCCCGACCATTTCAGTGGGTAATTCAGTGTTGTGGCAAGAGGGACACAATGTCTCGTTCCCTCCATCAGGGAACGGAGGTTACAAAAGTAACGAGGACGTTTCCTATCTGTCACTCACTCGACGTTGTGTCAATGTAGTGACACAAGGGGTCCCTATACAAAACGCCAAAACTAGCTGAACTGTGTTACGTGGACTGGCGGTGCGAGACAGGCAGACCACTGTGTGCCTCGTAGCCAGTGCACTAGGCCGTCACGTAACCTCCCCCAACACTCTTATTAGCGTCGAATGGTCCTTCGGGAACAAAAATAGGGACAGGCTAGCCCAGCCGTGGCCTTTTTTCCTCTTTTTTCTCCCCAAAAAGAGTGGAATTTGTTAACTGACTGGGGGCCATAAATGTCTATGTGGGGGGGGGGGGTTTCACTCCCAAGGGGAAGACACCACGGAGACCACACCCCGACCAGAGAAAAAAAAGGGGGGGGGGGGGGTATTTTGAGTGGAAATACGTCACATGGTCTTACCGAGTCTTGTCGGAAGTATGTCATGTGGAGAAGTCCCATGGTAGGTCCTACCCAAGGTAAGAGTTTCTACAAACATGGTGACCGGGGCAGAGGGGCCTCTGCCCAAGGAAGACGCAGTTTACTGACAGGGAAACGATTTAGCGGAAGATATCACATGGGGTCACCTACGGGGAACCACCACATGTGGAGCACCTACCTCAGTACAGGGCTTAATTAGCACATGTACTGGGCCGGCAGCGAGTTTCTCCGCAAACTCGTCTGACACAGGGCTAAGGAGGAAAGCCATCCAGGGATCACAACTTGTGAACATGACTGGGAGTCAAAAGCGCACGTCTTCACCTCATTGGAAGGGAAAGGCACTATGCGCAAGTGGTACACCCAGCCAGCTATCCCTGAACTTACCTGTTTGGACCTGACAACACACAGGATGAAACCGGCTCAACCCCGGAGATTATAGAACCTCGCAAAGGTGTTGGGTGTTGCCCAGCCCGCTGCTCTGCAGATGTCTGCCAAAGAGGTGCCACTGGTCAGGGCCCAGGAGGCTGCTACACTCCCAGTAGAGTGGGCTCGTAACCCCACGGGGGGCGGCACGTCCTGGGCGTGATATGCCATCATGATGGCGTCAACGACCCAGTGGGCGATCCTCTGTTTGGAGACAGCACTTCCTTCCCGCTGTCCACCAAAGCAGACAAAGAGCTGCTCGGAGCTTCTAAAGCTCTGCGTGCGATCCAAATAGATGTGTAAAGCATGCACTGGACACAGCAACACCAAAGCTGGGTCTGCCTCCTCCTGGGGCAGCGCTTGCAGGTTCAACACCTGATCCCTAAACGGGGTTGTGGGAACCTTGGGCACATAGCCTAGTCGGGGTCTCAGGATCACGTGAGAGTAACCCAGACCAAACTCCAGGCACGATTCGCTGACAGAGAACGCCTGCAGGTCCCCTACCCTTTTGATGGAAGTGAGCGCAGTCAGGAGGGCAGTCTTCAAGGAGAGTGCCTTAAGCTCAACTGACTTCAGGGGCTCAAAGGGAGCACCCCGTAGACCACAAAGGACTATAGAGAGGTCCCACGAGGGCATGAGGCACAGTCTGGAGGGATTCAACCTCCTAGCGCCTCTCAGGAACCTGATGATCAAGTCGTGCTTCCCCAAATACTTACCATCCACTGCACAACGGGAGTGTAGACCGCCTTGACGGTTGATGTACGCTACCATCGCCATGCTGTCTGTCCGGACCAACATGTGCTTGCCCTGGATCAACGGCCGGAACCTCCGCAGGGCAAGCAGTACAGCCAACAACTTGAGGCAGTTGATGTGCCTACACAGCTGTGGGCCAGTCCAGGAGCCGGCAGCTGTGTGCCCAATGCATATGGCACCCCAGCCCGTCTTGGAGGCGTCCGTCGTAACCACGACACGCCTGGAGACCAACTCTAGAGGAATCCCTGCATCCCTTACTGTAGAAATTCAAGGTCGGTCCAAGGGCTGAAGAGGCGGCGACAGATCAGCATGATGACCACAAGATGTGTCCCGTGGCACCATGCCCATCTTGGGACTCGAGTCTGAAGCCAGTGCTAAAGTGGTCTCATATGCATCAACCCAAGCAGTGTGGCAACCACTGAGGATGCCATATGCCCCAGGACCCTCTGAAAAAGTTTCAGTGGAACCACTGTCTTCTGTCCGAACGCCTTCAGACAGTTCAGCACCGACTGTGCGCGCTCATTCGTGAGGCACTCCGTCATCGAGACGGAGTCCAACTCCAAGCCGAGAAAAGAGATGCTCTGAACCGGGGAGAGCTTGCTCTTTTCCCAGTTGACCCAAAGCCCCAGTCGGCTGAGGTGCATGAGCACCAGGTCCCTGTGAGCACACAACACATCCCGAGAGTGAGCTAGGATTAGCCAGTCATCGAGATAATTGAGGATGCGGATGCCCACTTCCCTTAGCGGGGCAAGGGCTGCCTCTGCGACCTTCGTGAAGATGTGAGGGGACAAGGACAGGCCGAAGGGGAGGACCTTGTTTTGGTACATCCGGTCCTCGAAAGCAAACCGCAGGAAGGGTCTGTGTTGAGGTAAGACCGAGACGTGGAAGTACGTGTCCTTCAGGTCTACCGCCGCGAACCAATCTTGATGCCGTGTGCTCAGTAAAATGCGTTTTTGCATCAGCATCTTGAACGGGAGTCTGTGCAAAGCCCGGTTCAGTACTCGCAGGTCCAAGATTGGCAGCAACCCACTGCCTTTCTTCGGTACAATGAAGTAGGGGCTGTAAAACCCCTTCTTCATCTCGGCCAGAGGGACAGGCTCTATCGCACCCTTCCGTAGAAGGGTAGCAATCTCCACACGCAAGGTAGCGGCGGGAGGAGGAACATTATCCCCGCAGTCCATCGGAACCAACCCGGTGTGGGCATGTTTGTGCCACAGCTGGGCGCACAGGGGCGGGGGGTCCGCCGCTGGAGCGCCAAACCTTCCAAAATGGGACAGTGGACAGCGGTCGTGACGACGGCCATGCGCACCTGACATGTGACCCAGAGAACAAGTCTTGATGTGTTGAATGGCCTCCATCTGCTGCTTCACCGCCGAGAACTGCTGGGCAAAGTCCTCGATGGTGTCACCGAACAGGCCAACCTGGGAGATGGGGGCGTCAAGGAACAGTGCCTTGCCAGCCTCTCTCATGTCGACCAGGTTCAGCCAAAGGTGGCGTTCCTGGACCACCAGGGTGGACATCGCCTGCCCGAGAGACTGCGCCGTGACCTTCGTCGCACGGAGAGTGAGGTCGGTCACTGAGCGCAGTTCCTGCATCAATCCCAGATCAGAACTACCCTCGTGCAGCTCTTTTAGTGCCTTGGCTTGGTGTACCTGCAGGAGAGCCATGGCGTGCAGGGCGGAGGCGGCTTGTCCAGCGGCACCGTAGGCCTTAGCTGTCAGAGACGACGTAAATCTACAGGCCCTGGAAGGGAGCTTCAGGCGCCCGCACCAGGTGGTGGCGCTCTGGACACAAGTGTTTCGCGAGCGCCTTATCCACCTGGGGTATCACCGAGTACCCCTTGGCCGCCCCACCATTGAGGGTAGTGAGAGCGGGGGAGCTGAAAGATCAGGACCGGGTAGTAAAAGGTGCCCCCCACGATCTTGTCAGCTCCTCATGCACTTCCGGGAAGAAAGGAACCGGGGTGGGGCGCGGCCATGGCGGGGCGTAAGCTTTCTTACGAAGGCAAGCCACGACCGCAACGTTGCCATGGTCATGTTCTCGCAAAGAGGACAAGACCCACCCACGAACGAAGTCTCCGCGTGGGCAGTGCCCAGACACGTAAGACAGCGATCGTGTCAGAAGCGACTGCAACCAGGAATAACACACAAGCAGAAAGGCATCTTTAAAAAGATTCCCATTGGCCTTTTTTCAAAAAGCAGAGGCGTTTGGGGCTCCCAAGTGTGAGCCCTAGTGTCACTACATTGACACAACGTCGAGTGAGTGACAGATAGGGAACACAGGCATAAGAGCTCCAGGACAATACCAGATATACTCCTCAGGAAATCCTGCTCCTGCAGACCAGATCAGACGAGACTCAGCCATGAGAGAACCAAGACAACACCAGAGTTACGCAGCAGCGGTTCAACAGTCACAAAATCCTGCAGCGGCAGAACTCAACCAGATAAGACATCTACTCAACATCATCTGTTCTAAATTGATGACATAATCATCAAGAGTCATACTGTATATATGTATATACACACATTATAAAATATCAGTTTTATCCATGAAATCATTTAAAATCAGTTGTTGGAATATACAAGGTCTGCACTCTCCTACATTTGGTAACAAGACTGTAGACCAAGACTTATTAAGAAGTGTTAAAGATATTGATATCTTCATATTTCTTTAGACATGTCGCAGTCGCAGTAATGAAACTTTACATTGCCCGAAAGGATACAGTGAAATTATTATCCCTTCATTAAAAAAAATCTCAAATCAAATGTGGCCGTGATTCAGGTTTGATTATTAATATGGCACAAAGACTATTTAAAACACTTGAATAAAATAGTAAAAACTATTTTTTACTATTTACTAAACAGAAGAAAAATCATCTGTTTGGCTTGAAATAAAATCACTGGTAGCACAGTGATCTTTACCTCTGTGCTCTATATATTCCACCCCATGACTCTCCATATTACCAAGAAGAATGCTTTCAACAGCTGCAGACTGATATCTTACACTTTCAGTCCAGAGGAAATGTCCTGATATGTGGTGACCTAAACACAAGAGCTGGGAGATAAATTGATTATATAAATATAGTAGATGATATTCACATAGATGACGACACCATATCTCAATCAACGTCAATTATCAGTCCAAGAAACAGCTATGACAGTTTAGTCAACACAAATGGAAAGCAGATGTTAAAGCTGTGTAAAGGTTTGGGGCTTTACATCATAAATGGTAGAATCAGAGGAGATTCACTCGGCAGATTTACATACTGCTCCACATTGGGGGCTAGTGTGGTTGATTATTTAATTACAGACATTAATCCAAACTTCATCAATGTGTATACAATCAGACCTCAACTCCCAATTTCTGATCACTGTCAAACAGTGCTCTTCCTAAAACAATTAAACAAATGGACCAAGACTCCTCCTCAAGAATCTGAACAATTATTTCCTTTGAAACCTAAAATCAAATGGAACCAATCAAACACTGAAAAACTCAAAGATAACATGAACAACTACATAATATTTCATATGTTAGATGATTTCTGTCAGGTGTATTTTGTTGATTCATGTCTTTTATTTTGAAAAGTTTAGTTCCTGTTCCCTAGTCATGTGATGTCTTGTTTTCCCTCCATGTTCATGTGTCATGTTTTCATTGGTTTATTGTTTAATTATCTTGTTATCAGTTCTGTTTGTTCATTGGTTTATGTTCTCCCATGTCTTGTATTTAAGCCCTCATGTTTTCATTGTCTAGTTGTCAAGTATTGGATGTGATCGTAGATGTTTAAGTCAAGCCACGTTTATGTCAAGCCATGTTTAAATCAAGCCAAGCCACGTTCATGTTTAGTTTAGTTCACGTGTAGTCAGGGTTATTGATTTCACGTACTTTGTAAATAAACTGCACTTGGGTTCTTCATCTTCACATCTTTGTCATTGCCATCATTGCCAGTGCCGACATTGTTACAGAATCCTTGACCCAACCATGAACCCAGCAGTTCGGCTTCTGCGCCTACGTCAGGGGAATCGTCACCTGGAGGACTATGTGGAGGACTTTTGCGATCTGGCTTTCCAGGTGGACTTTAATGAGGTTGCCCTCAAAGACTGTTTTAGATTTGGACTGAATGAGTCCATTTCTTTTTTGATGCCTGGCGGTCACAGTTCCCTCAGCCTGGCTCAATATATCGACCTCACCCTACGGTTCATTGGTTCCCCGTTCACTGTGGGGGAGGCTGATGCCGAGCCAGAGGTCCACGACACGGCCGCCGAGCCAGAAGTCCACGACACGGCCGCCAAGCCAGAGTTTCTAGTCATGGTCGCTGAGCTAGCACCATCTTTTGATCCATGCCACGTCACAGCAACGCCTCAGCCTGCTCCATGCCACGTCACAGCAACGCCTCAGCCTGCTCCATGCCACGTCACAGCAACGCCTCAGCCTGCTCCATGCCACGTCACAGCAACGCCTCAGCCTGCTCCATGCCACGTCACAGCAACGCCTCAGCCTGCTCCATGCCACGTCACAGCAACGCCTCAGCCTGCTCCATGCCACGTCACAGCAACGCCTCAGCCTGCTCCATGCCACATCACAGCAACGCCTCAGCCTGCTCCATGTCACGTCACAGCCACACCTGAGCAGTGGGACCTGGAGATGGTTCCCACCCTTATACCCACCCTTAGTTCTCCTGAGCAGGCAAGGGGAACTTTCGGCCCTCCGACCCCACCTGACCCTCCGAGCCCTGGACTTCACCTTGGCCTGTCAGTCCCTCGACATTGCCTCAGCTCTGCATTCCCTCGGCTCCACTGCGGTCCTTCAGCCTGTCGGCTTTGCCGGGGTCCCTCGTCCCTCCGGCTCCTCCTTGGTCTGTCGGTCACCTGGCTCCACTTTGGCTCTCCGATCCTCTGGCTGCGCCTCGTCCCTCCGATCTGTCAGCTTCAACGGGGACCTCCTTCCCTAAGGCTCCACCTTGGTCCTCAGTCCCACCGGCTCCACCTCAGTCTTCCGATCCCCCAGCTCCGCCTTGCTCCTCCGAGCCTCCAGCACCGCCTTGGTCCTCCCTGCCATCGGCTCCACCCTGGCCCTTCGAGTCTTCGGCTACTCTCCGGGCACCAAGTTCCATGGCTCCGCCCCTCGAGCCTCTCATGGCTCCACCCCCCACGGACTTTGCCTTGGTCCCATGCCCCTCGCCCTTTCTCGCCATGCCATGCCCCACACCTCAAGACACCCCCCCCCCAGCTCCCTACAGAACTTTGAATTTATGTCATGTTTTACGTGTTTTGTTTGTGTTGGGGTGTCAGGAGCCACCCCTTAGTGGGGGGGATATGTTGGGTGTATTTTGTTGATTCATGTCTTTTATTTTGAAAAGTTTAGTTCCTGTTCCCTAGTCATGTGATGTCTTGTTTTCCCTCCATGTTCATGTGTCATGTTTTCATTGGTTTATTGTTTAATTATCTTGTTATCAGTTCTGTTTGTTCATTGGTTTATGTTCTCCCATGTCTTGTATTTAAGCCCTCATGTTTTCATTGTCTAGTTGTCAAGTATTGGATGTGATCGTAGATGTTTAAGTCAAGCCACGTTTATGTCAAGCCATGTTTAAATCAAGTCAAGCCACGTTCATGTTTATGTTTAGTTTAGTTCACGTGTAGTCAGGGTTATTGATTTCACATACTTTGTAAATAAACTGCACTTGGGTTCTTCATCTTCACGTCTTCGTCATTGCCATCATTGTCAGCAGCAAACATCGTTACAATTTCATGTCTACTAATTTCCCCCCAGAGGTAAATGGAATAAATTCAGCAACAGACAAGATTAATTACAAATTTGAAACATTGGCCATTTTATCTAACACTAGACAACCAAACAAACATAAAACAAATCAACGAACAATAAAAAAAAAAAAAATGCTGTCTGGTTTGATAAAGAATGTAAATGTCTTAGAGAAGAACTAAGACAACTTGCCTACAATAAGGCTCACTTACTCAAACGGCCTCAGAAAATACAAAAGACTCATATACAACAAAAGAGAGAACTATTTTAAAGTCAGCATTTATTAAATTGATCAATCAATAGACCAAAACACATTTTGGAGTCTGTATAAAAAAAAGACCCAAATCTGAAACACCACTCCAAAATGCCAAAATGTGGAAATCTTACTTTAAAAAGATATATCAAAAAATTGAACCAGACCTTAACCAGTCCCAAAAAAAAAAAAAAAAAACCAAAAAAAACAAAACAAAGGAAAGCTCGAAGATTTCATGAAAACAATAAAAAATTATCAAAACTCCCTGGCCTCGCTCTACATGATACTGAAGTGAAGTGTCTGCTGTTGCAGATGATCTACTACAGCAGAGGGACTTCAGCAGAGCTTCACTCTGCTGGAACAATATTGTCAAGACTGGACACTCTCAGTCAACCTGGATAAACCAGAGTCATGTTGTTCCAGAAGAAGGCCAGATCTCAGGGAAACCGATTCCAGTTCACTTACAGAGGAGAAGTCTTACAACACAGCTCCACCTACAGTTATCTGGGTGTTGAAATAAGTGCATCTGGAGGATTTAATCTGGCTGTAAAAACATTGATTGAAAAGGCTCGGATGGCATTTTATGCCATCAAACCACAATTCGGCCAAATAAAATTACCAATTACAATTTGGACAAAGTTATATAATTCTATTATAAAACCAATACTATTATACGGATGTGAAATATGAGGACCCATGACAAATTTTCACCATTAGGATAAAACTTCAATAGAAAAAATGCAACTGGAATTTGCAAAAAATATTTTAGGTGTACATAGAAGCACCTCAAACAGTGCCTGTAGGGCTGAATTAGGTCTATACCCCCTAAACAATGAAATTCAGTAAAGAGTCATACAATTCTGGCATCACCTCAAACAGTCTGATCCAGAATCTAACAAATATAAAGCCCTCCTTGCCAACGAAACCCCTGCTGTATCATATCCTCTTAATATTTTTGCTCTGAAACGTATTAATGAAACCAAATTTTATATCAACGACAATTACAAATCTAAACTTATTGTTAAATAAATTGACATAAACTTAAAGCATGATCACAATGAAACATTAAAAACTGAATTTGACCTGCACAAGAAATTCCAATGCTATTCGACCCTAAATAGAACTACCAAATTCGCAAATTACTTATCAATTAAACAATTTAAAAAAAGAAAGATTCTGTCTAAATATAGACAAAGTGACCATGATCTAGAGATAGAGCGAGGAAGACATCACAGGTCCTGGTTACCGAGAGAGCAGAGGATATGCAGACAGTGTGATACAAATCAAATAGAAGATAAGAAACACTAACTTTTTATTTTCCCAAAGTACCACACTGTAAGAGAAACATTCTTTAAAAAATTTGAAACGTCATCATTTATTCCATGAACTGTCTGATACAGAGAAACTAACATATGTACTTGGAGAAGATGACAACACAACCACACTAGCCACTAAATATGTGTCTGCCATTCACAGTATAAGAAATAGTCAACCCGATCTAATGAAAAGTCATACATAATTTACAAGTTGGCTATTTCGGATGGTCTCGCACGATGTTGGTCGCATAAACTCATACGACTTCATCACGTGCAAATTCCGGTATGTCTGATGCGGAAGTAAGCACGAGGCGTTAAGGACATACATATTAATATTATGCCCTTACCCAAACCCCTTATCTAAACTTAACCAATCAGCAGAGTGTGTAAACATGATAGGAAGCTGTTGTGTGTGACACAAGCAAGTAATTGTCATGTATTAGATGGAAACGATGTCCAGTGGCGTCATTGGCTGTAGTGAAAGTCATAGGAATTCAAACAAGTGCAGTGGCACGATATCATACGAATTAGCCAAATGTAGAAAGTCGTATGATTCCTGATGATTTCGCCGTGAGAGTGTGTTGGAAATAGTTAAGTCATTTTGTGTCCCCCACACACTTGTAATATTTATTAGTATTTACATGTTTCATTCCTCTTTTTTCACTTTTACTTAATGTGTTATTGCATCTTTTTTTATTATATTTTTATATTTATTTATTTAAAATCTATAGCCTATAGAAACAACTTTGTAATGCTTTGGCAATACTGTTTTAAAACTGTCATGCCAATAAAGCTAAATTGAATTGAATTGAGTTGCAACCAGTTCACACTCCAGAAGCGTCAAATACCACTTGTGTAAGAGCCCCGAATGTCAAAAGGTGGACACCAAAAGCACCCTTTGGCATCAGTTTCCAATGCATCCGGCAAGAGCATTGCTTTCAATGACACGTTTGGCATCAAAGACTGACGCGAAGGGAATCAGATTTTTATCATTGTCAAATTATATGTTGGGGTAGAATTTTGTCTCTCTGACATGATATGTTGGGGTATGATTTTCATTATGTTTGAAATCTGCCACGTTTATTCACAATGGTAATGTTTAATCAGCAACATGTATTATTTTACAGTGGTTAATGTTAAATCTGTTATTTTATATACATGTTCTGCTCTGCTGAAGTGACCTGTTCAGTTCCGGGTGTATTCCATGCATTCCGATCTCTTTGAGTGAAGAACAGACCCAAATGTACGTTTTTATTTTTGTGGTCTCTCGACTCGTTCTAGTAACAAATTCAGCGCAACATCAAACGCCATTGGCTCTCGCGTGTCTTGTGACCGATTACGATGAGCTCAAGTTTGGATGTATCTTTTGAATGAGATGTGTGAGCGGTATTGGATGGCGCTGCCTTCACGAGGGGGAAGATTTTCAGCGATTAAAATCTTCGGTTTTACTCTGTTCCTCACACAATGCTATCGTATGATTTGGAATTATTATAGTGCTTTGTATCATTTTTATTTTTATTTTAAATAAATGATTGTGACTGTACTTTTATCTGCTTGTTATATCTTTAATATTGTTGAGAATTAGTTAGGTTTTGGCATAATGGTGGTATCGGGTGCTTAAAAATATCAAAAAAATTAAAATTATTGTTACTAAATTTACCCAAACCAACCCCATCCCTAAACCTAACCAGTTATCAATGATGTTAAATATGAAACCTCATTCATGATTTATATAGGCTAGTTGATCATTGGTTAGGTTCAGGAATGGGGTTGGGTTAGGGGATCTAAAAAATTTGACATGATCGTGTAATATAACCACAATAATATATTTATAAGTATAATAAAACATATTGCGGTTAAACACACGCAATACTATCCGAATATTAGCAGTGACGCCTCCCTTTTATGCCGGGTTCACACATCCTCCGTGAGCGGCACCTTTTCGTTTCAGCACCCATATAAACAGATGACACTGTTTACACTGCAAGCGTGAGTCACGAGGTGATGCGTCCCAGATGCGGCAGTGAGCGGATAGTTTCGGCGTTGAGCCTATTTTTGCTGCACGGCTCACGCTGAGCTCAGCGGCACTGGGTGCAGTACAACACTAAATAATCAGGATCTTATAGAAAAGAAACAAAAGCAAATCTAAATTATTCAAACCGAACCTATAGTAGCCTACAATTTAGAGAGAGAGAGTCTGTGGCTTTGCTGAACATTTGATTCATTAATCTTTCATCAAAATCTGAGGGAAACAAAAAAAGAGAACAACCCTGCTAAATGGAGCGCTACAGATAGACACCATTATGAAACAGAAAGCAACTGTTGAGGTTCGGTAAAGCAATGGGACACATTTTTCTAGGGATATCATGCTTTCATTAATTTAGCAAAACAATTTCTTCTTTTCTTTAATTTAAAGACATACTGTGCTGTGACACATCTTATTTGCAGTGCAGTACCTACAACCGTGAAAAGACTTTTGAAACGAGGATCAAAATCAAAGCAGGGTGATGGAACGCGTTTATGTGTGACTGCTTCGGCTTCAAAAAGCATCTATCCTCAAGCAAGGCAGAATGTGCAGTTATGCCTCCTACATTCATTAGCTATGTGTCTTCAATCTAGGTTCACAAACCAGCATCAAGTAAATGTTACTGCCACAAAAACATATGCATTAGTTAATTGCTTGATATACAGTATGGCAGATCTGTCCTGATCCAAGCTGTGACTTGTTTTTGAAGCAAATTATGAAAAATAACCACTAAGTTTTGTACGCCCCAGATCTTTTTCTGATCTAGTTGAAATCAAAACAAATGAAGGGTGATGCAAACAGACATTTTTGCACCGCAGGAGCTGGAAAACTGATTTATATCTGTCCTGCCAGATACTGTGTAACTTTCACAAGCTTGATGAGGAATAGAGAGCAGAGTACTAAACTAAAAGCACATCCCACGTAATGCAATGTGGCATCTATTAAGCCTCATTTATATTACAGTAAAGCAGCAAAATGAAAGGAATATTTGAAATGGTTATTCTAGTGGGTAATAACAAATCCGTAAAATAATAAACATATTCATATGTTTTGTACAACTTTTGCAAAAAAGGACATTCTGCATATGCTAAAATCTTTTGGATGAGCCATTTGTATATTGAGGGTTGACCCACTGTCACATCTACAATAGTGGGACTTATATGCGGTTTGCTCATTGGTCATTTTAATGTCTAAGTCACAGGGCGAGGGACTGGATAAAATAATACAGTGTGTGGGCTCTTCTTTTTGGTTCATCTGTAGCCCTACCTCCTCTCTTCTTTACTACAGACCCCATGGAATAAAAAGTTTTGTGGCTTTTAGTCCATGACTGTTGTTTTGTGGCCATCCATATGCTAGTTTACTCCTAAAAGTTGACAAAATTAACGTTTAGAAAATGTAAGCATTTAAAGTGTCTCTCTCTGCCATCAAAAAATCCAAAATAGCCTCTTGATGATGCACTCAATACAATACAACTACTAAATTGTAAACAATAAAACAATTTGTCCAATAAAATGCTCTCTAGAATGAGTACATTATTAACATTTATATATTACTGTGAATAAAATCTTTGTGTTCTGTATAAAACAGGCAAGTACAAGCATATTTCATGAACCACTCTAAACTACACACATGCAGAGTTAAATGCTACATATTGAGCAATATGGTCACATTCTAGCAATGCTGTCTCACATTTTGCTCATCATTTGATCATAACTGCAGCAGTTTTTTTATGTAGCAGATGGTGCCAGTGGTTGACAAATAGGAATTAGGCTCCA
Organism: Myxocyprinus asiaticus; assembly: GCF_019703515.2. NCBI lineage: Eukaryota > Metazoa > Chordata > Actinopteri > Cypriniformes > Catostomidae > Myxocyprinus > Myxocyprinus asiaticus. The sequence continues at coordinate 28,690,970 of NC_059367.1, forward strand.
GGTTGCGGCCCCAATACATGGGATTACTTAAGTTGTTTCCCCCCATTACTTCAGCCCAACAGATTGGCCCCAAACAATGACCAATGCAGCACAATCACACAACAGGGTTACAGTGAGGCACTTACAATGGAAGTGAATGGGGCCAATCCGTAAACATTAAAATACTCACTGTTTCAAAAGTATAGCCATAAGATGTAAACAATATGCGTGTTAACATTATTTTAGTGTGATAAAATTGCATACTTACCTTTTCTGTGTAAAGTTATAGTGTATTTTACAACTTCGTTGACATGACTACGTAAAAAAAACGACTGTCAAAACGATGATTAAAACAACTTTACAGCTCAAATAATACACAATGTATTACAAAAGAATGATTGTAAATGCTTTTTTATAAAATTATAAGCTTCACATTTCTGCATTTAAACACTCCAAAAATTGGCCCCATTCATTTCAATTGTAAGTGCCTCACTGTAACTCCAGATTTTTTTTTTTTTTTTTTAAGAAATGGAGGGACGAGTTGAATAAATGTTTGTGGTATTCATTATGCCACAAATGCTGTCGACTGAGCTTAACTTGCACTGAACCCGGAATATTCCTTTAAGGAAAACGTCTTTCTTCAAATAAGGAACTTATTGCAAGTCTACTTTACTGTGTCTATCCCTAAAATCAGGAGGGCTAAAGTGTACTGATACAATATATAGTCTATTTAGGACTTTTCTATGCATTATATATATATATATATATATATATATATATATATATATATATATATATATATATATATATATATATAGTGTGAGTTGTTTTATTGAGTGTCTGTAATCGTTAGCAACAAAACACTAGCATTTCTGCTGTTATCACAGGAACATTGTTTTGTGTTTTCTGTATTTGAGCGCCATCTGGTGGTGAACGCTTATAACATGAGCATCATTCGTGAAATCACCCTGACGGACAGGTGACGCCCTGTAACAGGCGGTGTATCCTTCCATATAAAATAGTTTTAGTTACCATCGTTTTCTGTTTGCTTTCATCAACTTTTTCTGTCAAAAAATAAGTAATTATGACTTGAAAATATTTGACTGCATGGACATATTTGAAAAACGGAACTATTAAAGAACCTTAATCAATCGAGCGGCGGAGGGATACAGGTGCAGTCAGGTTAACGGACAGCCTGAAGTTAATTGAAGGTCATTTTGGCGCTTTTGGAAGACAGGGTAAGAGTGGGTCGTCGATTGTTCGGAGTTTTACATATATGTTTCCGCATATGTTTGTTTTTGAATGTTGTAAAAGTGTTTCTAAAGTCTAAACAATTAAAATAATGTGGAATTTAATTCACCAGAATAAGGATGTCAAATTAACGCAATCAAGTCAGTCACTTTGTCAGTTGCACACGCAATAATTACACTACATCGACGACGACAGAGCACTTTAAGTATTTAAGAGAGAATATATGTAAATGTTGAAGCATTAACGTATTTTAACACATGGTTTTCAACAAATAGTGTTAAAGTATAGTTATAAATTAAGTGGCCGTCGCACAATGCACGTGCTAGTAATGAAATCCATATAAACTTCGACAATGAAAGTGCCCTTTAATATTTAAGAATGAACTTGAGGAAAATAGTATATAAGTAACTATATATAAGTATTCAATAATGTTTAACTTTCAGTACTAATATCTTATCCTTGTAAGATCTGAGTGTAGAAATCACGCGGCTCTGGCGTGCAAGACACGTGCAGTTGTAATGGCTCTTTTATATTTACATTTATTTGTATTTTAAGTATTGTAGTGATATTTCTCAATACGCAACATGTATTTTAAGCGTTCATTTTGTAGTAGCATTTTTAAATTACGTTTAAACTAAAACTTTTGATTTGGTGAACTAGACGCGTGCAAATTGTGTCAGAAATGACAAATATTGTAATAAGAGTAGTATTGTATTTTTACATCTTAAGACAGTAAGATTTCTCATTACGCCATTTACTTCGTTAATTGACCTTCAAATTATTAAAAGGGGGGAATGTAGAATAGTAGTCATTTCGCAGTATTAATGCGTTTTATATTGAGTTTTCAATAGTATTATTCTTAATTCTTAACTAGTTTTGCTGTCTGGTAAGAATTTAAAACAAAGTACTGGTGCTGTCTTGTGCATATTCAGTAATGTGGGTCAATAGTATTTCTGCATAGTGCCATACAATAAGTTTATCAGTGTAACCTTGTTTTGTTTATAGCTACTTATCTGAATTAGGGATGTGCGCTACGACTATTTTGACTGTCGTTTAAACGGAAGTTTTGTAACCGACTAGTCTAAACAGAAACCAACCTTCAGAAAACAGTAAAAAAAAATAATTATTCGACCCATTTAAAATAATTATTCCAAATCCGATGCTAAATTCCACTGAAAAGGGGCATTTATCTGCGACGTGCTCGCCTTGCATTATGATCATTGTACATTAAATATAGAACATGGCACGCATTCACTGAATCAACATATGCGAATATTTAATAGACATATTTATTGAAAACAATTGAATGAATAGTGCAGGATCAATAGAGCAACCATTAAAAGCCTGTTCTAAATGGAAATCACCAAGTAAATGTTACTTACTTAAAACAGTCAGGACATTGTTGAAAATAATTAACAGGTAGTCTAAAACAAATCTATGAGAGAGAAAAAAAATGCGCTGAAAGGTCAAGCGTATTTCACGACGTGCAGTCGTGCATTAACCATCGATCTAATATGACAGCTGTTCGGTAAAGAACGTTAACCAAAAACAGTTACGTGTTAAAAAAAATAAAATTATAAAAAAAGTAGCTATAGGATAGAAAAAAATAGGCCTGTGATGTAGCCTACAATAAACCTAATGTACTCTAAACATGATGTGCACACAGAATCAAAGATAGTTTAACACGTTAAGCAGTCGGCACCTCGTTGAAAATAGCCTTCTTAATCAGCAGATTAAAAAAAATGGCATACCTACTCTAAAACAGTTATTTTCTAGGCTACTTAAAAGCATAAATTTTTGATGAGTACAATTAACCCGTCGACATGGTCCGGTGAAAGACGGGACTTGACTCACCTGCGGCGATTATCCTGCGCTTGAAAAAGCCCGCTCAGCATAAAAATAACGTACAAGCATGCGCAGATGTAAAGAAGACTCAAATGTGAAAACATCCTTGGGGACTTCCAAACATTTGGAAAGCCGATTCCCGCACCACCGAAGTGATTTCATAACTACTTTGCTGAGTTTGCTTGTCTAGAGAGAGGATATTTTCCTGCGCGCGCCGCGAGTGAGAGAGGGAAGACGCATGCGCAGCCTGAGGTGAAATTAAACTCTGTATCTGCTCCAGATATCCTCTTTTTAAAATAATATTTGTATTATTAATTCTATTTCAAATATGTAAGATATGACAGTAATTTAAGTGCAGCCTCTGTAAAAATATAAAGCTAAACGTAAATGTGTAAAAATGATCAGTTTAATGGGGGGAAATATTAACCGACTAGTAATTCCAGTGTCGACTAGCAGCATCAGAACCGTTTAGTCGACTAGACTTGCACATCCCTAATCTGAATATGACCGTAATATTTTTTATGTGCATGTAAAGCTCTGTGAATTGCTGCTAAAAATGAAATGTTCTGGACATATAAAATTGTCTTCCTCTCCTTAGATTACGGAGTTTATAAAGAAGCCCCAATATGACGGGACGAGCTAGGGCGAGATCCCGAGGCAGAGGTCGTGGCCAGGAGGCTGCTGCTCCAGGCGTGGTGAGGTTTTTTTTTTTTTTTTTTTTTTTCACAATTAGTTATATATACTGATTGGTATTCTTATACCCTGCAGCAACCATCCACATCACAAGAGGGGGCAAAACCTGTTTTGCCTTCTCCAGCTGAAGGAGAACTGGTGGGGAGGGGGAGGCAGAAAACTGTACCTGGAGCAATATCTGGAGAAGGTGAAATCAAGTGTACTGAATGAATTTAGTAATTAGTAAAGCTATTAGAATATTTATATTCTCTGTGGTAAGTGCACAAGAGCAGTTGGTGGCAATACTGTAATCAGCATAAACTAGGGATGGGATGATATGGTTATCTCATGATTCGGTTTGATGTTTATTTAAAAAACAAAAAAAAATTTTTTGCGCAAAATGCACAATTTGTTATCAAAATACAGTTCTTGAAGACACAATTTAAATGCTCATAGTTTAAATAATAAGAGTTTCTCATATGCCTTTTTCTATTAGAAAACATTACAAACAAATAAGCCTTCAAAAATAGTGGGCTTCATTCAGGCTGATCAGGTGGAGAACAAGCAATAGCAGAACCTTTCCTGAAAAAGTATGTGAAAGTGTATATCATTTTTTTAATAATTTGTCAGCATTATTGTAATCACAGTTTAACTTTAAAAATATAAATATTCTACATTTTATCAATTAAAGGTGCTGTAAGGGATTTGTTCATGGAAAAGTATGCAAAAAATGTTCCTACTCCCTGAAAGATATTAATGAAATAAGTGCCCTGAGATATCTCACCGGTCTCTGTGACAGAACTAGACTCTGTAAACAGCAAACAAAAATGTGTCCGCGAACATTGACGCTTTCTGCCTGTCAATCATTTTGCATGTTCCTGTAGTGTTGTAGTTACAGTGAATTATTGAGGCATAATGCATTTTTATACCATGTTTTTAATAACAGTTGTCAGTTGAGGGTGCTATTTTACTACTGTTTTTAACAACCGTTTCTGCTGTCAATAAAGCTAATTTTGGTATCTTTGGAGTTCAGGGTTTTGGAAAGAGGGGGCGTGGCTAATCCAATGGCTCAGTCTCATGGAAATAGAATGGCTGAAATCGCTTACAGCACCTTTAATATTATATCATAAAATTGTGTATCTAATAATGATATAAGCTATCAATATTTGAAATAATGTATACAATTTACAAGTAATAACATTGAGTTTACATTAATTTGTATAACAAGTGCTAAAAGTTTTCAAAAAACTGGTTTGGAAACACTTTGTCGAGAAAATTGTCATTAATGCAAAAATATAGTGTCACATGACAGAATTTATGCCAATCGTTAGCCTGTGTTAAGTATGATGACGGTATACATCCTTGAAAGCCAATTTATTGTACGTGATTATGGATTGATCTTAACGGCATATAGATCTGATCTGCAAACATGACACTTCCAGGAATGCCAACACACATCACGTATCATGCACATCGACAAGTGCACGGAGAACAAATTAATGGCCACTGTTTCTGATTAATTTAATCCATCCGTTTATTTATTAAAGTTATTTTACCACACCATTCAAAATAATAGACGGCATCATGGAATTAGCCCATAATACAAAAAAAAATATATATATATATATATATATATATATATATATATATATATATTATAATTTCTATGCACAAAGATGTTTTAAATTAAAAATACACAGTACTAGGAGAAAAGCATCAGTGTGATGTTTTTTTTTTTTTTTTGGAACACTAACATATAGCCCAATTTTATAAAATGATTGTTTAGCTTTTGGAAAAAATGCCGGCAAAATTCCCTGTTTTAAATTAAATAAATTAGCCTACCAAATGAATAAAGCATTAAATAAATAATGAATTATCAAATGAAAAAAATTATATTGTTAGGCCTTTATACTTGCCTTTTCTTTACACAAACTTAAATTAGCCTTACCCTGTTCCGTAGATGTAACAGGTTGGCTGAATGACATTTTCAGAATGTTCAACACTTCAAGACTATAAACTATCAGAACTTTTTGTCTGATGTGGAGTTCACTTTCAGAAAACTAGCTTTTGAACATTTAAAAACTTTTAAATATTTTAAATCTAACCCTCTTTACCTAGGATCGCATTTGCTGAGCTTCTTCAGAAAATGTAAATTGCATTATGACGCTAAAATTAATTTTAGATGACAGTCAAGTTCAGTTGGTCGTAAAAAGTTGCGGGACATAATGCAACTGTGATGGTAATGCTTTAGATGATTTTTCAAAATAGCCTATTGAATATCAGGAATGTATCATATGTAAACCCTGATATTACACTGCATCAATTTTTCTTTAATAGCAGTACACAAAGCATATAAACATCGATAGATGACCTTATACTAAGTCCGAAAGTTTCCCCCACTACTTGGTGCAGGTTACCAGTTTGAAAATGACCATGCCGATTCGCTTTCGGGTCGGAACCGGTGGCAACCTGCGATATGCGCAATATCAGGGCCAATAATACAGTCCTATCACAAGGGCAACTGCTCCCTTTTGATTGCATTTCCGTCTTCTGATTGCATTTATTTGTGAAATTAAAATGACAGTAAGCTGTCTAATTTCAATTAATTATCTCGGTACTCTCCCCGTTTTACGAGACTTCTGAGGAAAGAAAATTAGGGACATTTGGGAGGCGAAAGGTACACAATTAGCGATATAAACACATTTCTGTATGGAAATGGCTTAAGTGCAGATTTCTTTTGCGATAAACCAAAACTTATGCGACTTTTTTTTAGGCATGACGTCATCACGCACAATTTTTATCGATAAAAGGTAATTTGAATGGAAATGGGCAGAAGACGGCAGATTTCGCGTAACATTTTTTTACGCATTTTCACTTTGACAATAACAAAATAGCACGAAAAGTGGATGGAAACTAGGCTTTAGATGGACACATTACACGGAAGAAATGTTTTCTTTAATCTCAAGCACTTAAAAAAAAAAAAAAAAAAAAAAAGGTGATTTTCCAGGTATTCCAGTACTTAAATGTCTAAAAGCTGAATTCATACATTTTAAGCACTTCAGTGACCTTGTGCGAACCCTGTAAACAGTGTAGAAAAAAGCGCAGTTGGGGTCAAATCAAGCGATAGAAAGATTATGTTTGATAGGTCATTTCTTTTATCACTCGGACAGAAAACAATGTTGCAAATTTCAAATTGTTGAGATTTGCCTAGATATGGTTAGTTAATTCGATATATCCTGCCAACCCTAGGCTCAACAGTGAGGATGTTTTTAGCTCGGCCAGTAGTTCCGATTTTTTATTTAACCTGTCAATGTTTTTAATGGCCCCATATCAAAAAATTATTATAAAAAAATATATATGAAAAAAAGTTTAAATCATAATTTGTAATGTAGCCTTACAAGATTAACAAGTGTTAGATTTAATGACAACACTGCACTGGCTTGATGGGGCAAGTGACCGTTCTGTCAACTGGCTGGAAACACACTCATGCTGGCCCCAGGCCAGTTGGCTTTCTTGTTTGTAGAGCCCTTGTCAGTACTTTGATATTTTCCATCCAATCCTTTTCTCTTTCTTTTGCTCTTTCTATCCTTTTAGCAATGGTCCAGATTTCTGCAGGATTTAAGCAGGTTAAGATCGGGGAGAGAGGTGGACGCAGGCGGGATTTTCATGATTCAGGCGTCCACACTCGCCAGCTCATGGAACATGTCAAAGAGTCTAAAACAGGTAACGCCAAACTGTTTAGATCTTTTTCATGTAGCTTTCTTATATTTCTAGGACTGGGTATCGGCACATGTTTTCTGATTCTGAGATATCAATTCAATTAAAACCCTTTAACTTGGTGCATTATTAAAATATTGTTTACATTTTACAATTGGGGTCTAAGCTATTAAATGTAGTTATTGCTGTTTATGTAATCTGAGGTAAGTATTAAATTGCATGTAAATTTAGGGGTAACAAGTGGGCAACACAAAACTGAATAGGCTGTACGATATTATCTCCCAATAGTGCATTCTATAAGACAAAGAAACATGTAACCGCTTATTACGGTTTAATAATTTTTTGCTCTATGGATTATATTCCCCCCACCCCTATTCTTCTGTACTTAGCTGTAGTTATAGTGATTTAGGAGATACTAGATTTGACAAACTCTTGATGTGTCCACAGGTGTTTCAGGCACTGCCATTGAGCTGAGAGCCAATTTTATGCGTCTGATTTCACGGCCCCTTTGGGCTCTCTACCAGTACCATGTGGACTTCATGCCACCTATGGAGTCACGTCGTCTGCGCACTGCTTTGCTTTTCCAGCATGAAGAGACTCTGGGCAAAGCACACTCATTTGACGGAGCCATTCTCTTCCTTCCTAACAAACTGCACAACACTGTATGTGTTTAGATAGATCCCATTTCAAAGTGTTCGTGATTTGATTCAATTGTGATATCAGATTATTTTTTGGCTTGTTACCAGGGAGTTAATTTTATGGTGGATGACAAGTTGCTTTATTTGTCATTTTTTATAGGAGACGGTCTTGTGCAGTGAAACCAGACAAGGAGAGAAGGTGCAGATCACAGTCACACTTACAAATGAACTGCCGCCATCCTCTCCAGTGTGCCTGCAGTTTTACAATATCCTCTTTAAGAGGTAATCACAGTGAACAGCAGAATGTTTTGTTTTAAATAGTGTTGGTAATTATGTGGTAATTAACTTAAAGCCCTGGTAATTCTGTGTTGTAGAATCCTGCGGATGCTAAACATGCAGCAGATTGGTCGCCATTACTACAATCCTGATGATCCATTCAACATCCCCCAGCACAGGTTTTAAAGCCTCTGTGTATGCGAATTTAACAGCTGGTGGAAAATAAATTATTACTTTGCATAAACCTTGTTTCATTCATTATAGGCTGACAATTTGGCCTGGCTTTGTGACCACCATCCTTCAGTATGAGTCCAGTATTATGCTGTGCACCGATGTGAGCCACAAAGTTCTGCGCAGTGAGACAGTTCTTGACTTCATGTACAGTCTGAGGCAGCAGTGTGGAGACCAGCGCTTTCCTGAAGTCTGCACCAAGGAGCTTGTGGGCCTGATAATCCTCACCAAGTAAAATGAGAACAGCCACATGCAAAATTAAAAAAAATAATCATTAAAAGTTGTTTAAAAAGAAATTCTCAGGTAATGATTGACTAACAAACTTATTAACATTAATTTATAGGTACAATAACAAGACCTACAGGATTGATGACATTGCCTGGGACCATACCCCCAACAACACGTTTAAGAAGGGAGATTCGGAGATCTCTTTCAAAAACTACTTTAAGACGGTAACAATGTTATGGGACAAGGGAAATATAACAGGATTTTGATACCAGTTTCTGACTTTTATTGCTGCATTGATATTTTTCTCTCCAGCAATATGGTCTGGACATAACCGATGGGAACCAGGTTCTTCTGGTCAGTCATGTGAAGAGACTCGGTCCCACAAGTCGGCCTCCACCTGGACCTGCCATGCTCGTCCCAGAGTTCTGCTACCTCACAGGTAAATCTGCAACTACAGAAGTCTGAATTAACATCTTTCCTACTGAGCTAATAAAACTTGATGAGCAGTTTTCTTGTGTTGACATTGAAACGGAAGGGTTTGTCCATTTTATTTTAATTGCCTTTAGTTAAGCACAAAAAAAGATGCTCCAACGAGCCATGATTTGATGCTTGTTATTTGCTAGTCGATGACAGATGGTATTTATTAGGAGGCATTCTCATTCTGGAGAACATTTCATTTGACAGATTTGTGCACCAGCACTAAATGTTCAGTGTGTATTACTTGCTAAAATATTTGTTTCCTTTGTACTTTTAAAAGTATGTTAACTTTTAGGTGGTGTCAATTCTAACAGACATGGCAGAGAAACCACAAAATTCCAATTTTGCTGTGATTGGGTCATTTAGATAATTGTAATTTTCCAAATTAACAACTAACGGTCATGTCCGTAAAATGTGCTTTTTTCCCCCCTGAAGGACTGACAGATAAGATGCGCTCTGATTTCAACATCATGAAGGATCTAGCCTCACACACAAGACTTAGTCCTGAACAGAGAGAGGGCAGAGTAAACCGTCTAATCTCCAACATTAACAGGTAGGCTATAGAAACCATCCCTATTAACATTGTGTCTTAGTTGAATCATTTGTATGGACAACAGGAATTTAACAGGGCTTGAAAGGCATGTCCCAGTTCTCACTGACCATGTTTACACCTGGTATTAAGATGCGTCTTGAGTGATCCGATCACTTGTGGTCAGGTGAGACAAGTTGCTGTTTACAACTGGTTACTTAAATGCATCTCCTGTGACCTCTTGTGTTTGGATTTGGAGGGGAGGGTCTCTGTTTCATGATGACATCAATCACTATTCCAGTTTGTTACTGCATGATATTAAAACAGAGTCAGAAAAGAAAAAGATAGCACAGGGGAAAAAAACTCTTTCTGGGCATGACAGTGCATGTGGTGTCAGATGTATTACTTCCAATTGCATATCACTAATGAAAAAGGAATGCAGCACACCGCGTACTATAGCAAGTTATTGTTAGCTCTAGTTAACATCACTGCAGTTTGATGTGGCTGTATACTGTAGATGACTTGGAAATACTACTCGTACGTTTTTTTAAATTACTGAAAAGGTTGATCTGGGAATATTTAACGGTCAATTATTACCATTTCCTAACATTTCATCTACTCATAGTAAATTAGGGCTCTTGCATAAACCTTTCTCCCCACTGTCCTCTCAGAAACTCAGATGTGCAGAATGAACTGAGCACCTGGGGTCTGAGCTTTGAGAACAGGCTACTAAGTATGAACGGAAGAGTGCTGCCTTCTGAGAGAATCACACAGGGAGGCAGAGTGGTAAGAAAATGACTCCACTACCCACCAGGCATGGCAAAAAACATTTATAAGTTAGGTTTAATTGAGGTTTTGATTTCTTTTATCTTTTAGTTTGAGTATAACCCATGGGCAGCAGACTGGTCTAAAGAAATGAGAGGTTTCCCTCTTATTAGCTGCATGCCTCTGGACAACTGGCTAATGTTCTACACACGCCGAAATGCGGATGTCGCCCAGTCTTTGCTTCAGACTCTCAACAAAGTGGCTGGGCCCATGGGAATCCACATGCAGAGAGCCATCATGTAGGGTTGACAGCATAGAGAAACCTCAATACTATTTACCATTCCCTTTCCATTCACGTTGCACCAAAAAATTAAAATTTTGTCATTTACTTGCTTGTTTTTCCAAACCCGTATGACTTACTTTAAGTGGAACAGTGGAAGACATATTGTTTTGGAAAAACATAAGGGTGAGTGAGTGTGGGGGGAATAGGGGGTGAACTATCCCTTTTAATTACCATTTCTTATCTAAGCAGGATTGAGTACGAGGATCGTCAGGAATCTCTATTGAGAGCCCTACAACAGAATGTATCACCTGAAACTCAGATGGTGAGTCCAGCAATCACACGTGAATGCACACTTGTCATAATTGAAGACCAAATCCCAGCACTTTTTTTCAAATTGCTTTATGCTTTTATAGGTGGTGGTGATCCTTCCAACCAATCGAAAGGATAAATATGATTGTGTGAAGAAGTACCTGTGTGTGGATTGCCCCACTCCCAGTCAGTGTGTGGTGTCTCGCACCATCAGCAAACCTCAAGCACTTATGACTGTGGCCACCAAGATTGCCTTGCAGATGAATTGCAAAATGGGAGGAGAGCTGTGGAGTGTAGAAATCCCAGTAAGACCGATATCTTGAATTATCATATGCACAGCTCTGTTGTTTTGGTTTATGTAAAGTTACTCTACATCGGGAGTAAATGCAGATATCTGTACAAAAAATAAAATCAGTCACAATGATGATTTGTCTTTCAGTTGAGGCAGCTGATGATTGTAGGCATTGACTGTTACCATGATACTGCTACTGGGAAGAGATCCATCGGAGCACTGGTGGCCAGTCTAAATCAGGGGATGTCCAGGTAGGGCTGTCACTTATGAAATTTGCTGACAATTAGTAGGGATGCACCGATCGGATACCTGGATTGGTATCGGTTCTGATATTGACGTTTTTAAATGGATCGGGTATCCGTCCAACAAGCCCGATCCAAATCTGATACTGTGTGTTAGTCATATTCGTTACTGTCAAGCTCCAAAAATGACAAAAGAACCATAAAAACACCATTAAAGTTGTTCATATGACTCGTGCATTTTATTCAAAGCCACTTGAAGACGTACGATAGCTCTGTGAATCACAAAAGGCTATGTTTATTAAGTAAATAGTATTTTATATTTTATAATAATATAGTATGCACACGCAGTGCTAGCACGTTAGTGAGTGGTGCTGCTGCTCTGTTGACACACACAAGCACATGCAACCCTGGGTGATTCACTCGTGGCTCGTGTACGGATAACGTACATACAGATTGTATGTACGTTATCCGTTGTGTTTATGGTGATGTCCGAAGGCAGAAATTTGGCTTGCTGTCTGTAAAGGAGGGGCTTGAGCTCATAGTTACAAGAGTAGGGGAGGTGGAGGGATGCTGGAAGAATAGTCACGGGAATGAGGTAAGCAACTGCTTATAGACTGATCAGCCACAACATTAAAACCACTGATAGGTGGAGTGAATAACATTTATTATCTCATTGTAATGGCATATTATCTCTCAAGGGGTGGGATATATTAGGCAGCAAGTGAACAGTCAGTTCTTGAATTTCATGTGTTGGAAGCAGGAAAAATGTGCACACACAAGGATCTGAGCGATTTTGACGACTGGGTCAGAGCATCTCCAAAACAGCAGGTCTTGTGGGGTGTTCCCGGTATGCAGTGGTTATTACCTACCAAAAGTGGTCAAAGGAAGGACAACCGGTGAACCAGCAACAGGGTCACGGGCGCCCAAAGCTCACTGATACATGTGGGGAGCGAAGGCTAGCCCATCTGGTCCGATCCCACAGAAGAGCTACTGTAGCACAGATTGCTGAAAAACAATGCTGGCCATGATAGAAAGGTGTAAGAACACAGTGCATCGCAGCTTGCTGCGTATGAGGCTGTGTAGCTGCAGACCGGTCAGACTGCCTATGCTGACCCCTGTCCACCACCGAAAGCGCCTAAAATGGGCATGTGAGCATCACAACTGGACCGTGGAGCAATGGAAGAAGGTGGCCTGGTCTGATGAATCACATATTCTTTTAGATCATGTGGACGGCCGGTTGCATGTGTGTCGTTTCCCTGGGGAAGACATGGCAGCAGGATGCACCATGGGATGAAGGCAGGCCGGCGGAGGCAGTGTGATGCCCTGGGCACTGTTCTGCTGGGAATCCTTGGGTCCTGGCATTCATGTGGATGTTACTTTCACATGTACCACCTACCTAAAGATTGTTGCAGACCACGCATTCCCTGATGGCAGTGGCCTCTTTCAGCAGGATAATGCACCCTGCCACACTGCAAAAATTGTTCAGGAATGGTTTGAGGAACATGATAAAGAGTTCAAGGTGTTGACTTGGCCTCCAAGTTCCCCAGATCTCAATCCAATTGAGCATCTATGGGGATGTGCTGGACCAACAAGTCCGATCCATGGAGGTCGCACCTCACAACTTACAGGACTTAAAGGATCTGCTGCTAACGTCTTGGTGGCAGATACCACAGGACACCTCCTGAGGTCTTATGAAGTCCATGCCTCGATGGATCAGAGCTGTTTTGGTGGCACGAGGGGGACCTACATGATATTAGGCAGGTGGTTTTAATGTTGTGGCTGATCAGTGTATGTACTTGCATTATGGTTGACAGGACTAGCTTGACAAGCTCCTCCATAACCTTTGTTTAGAACACCATTTGTAGTCTAATTAACATGTATACATGCTGGATGGAGCCGAGCTACAATCGCATTATCTAGGAATGGTACATTTCGGACAAAAAGCATTTACATTACATTTAAAATATATACGTTTTATTCTGACTGAAATTGAACTTTTAAAGTGCAAACGCATGACCCTCCGCAGACAGCATCACAGCGCTTCAAGCATCTAATCTTTTACGCTCTTCAGGTGCGGTCCACGGTGTGACTCAGTGAGACGGTCGCAGTTCAGTTGAATGAGACAGATGCGCCATTTGTGGCATTTATATATTACATTAAAATTCCCTTACTTGGAGGAAAATGTGATTGGAATTTGATGTGCACAATAATCATGGTTATCTCAAATAATCATGACAGGCCTATGTCCAGGTAGTATACAGTTTGAAGATAGCACTGTTTAAACCAAGAATAAGCTTGACATGATCAATTTATTTTTAATTTAAGCAATAAAACACCAGGGCCTGGGTAGCTCAGTGGTAAAATACACTGGCTACCACCCCTGGAGTTCGCTAGTTCGAATCCCAGGGCATGCTGAGTGACTCCAGCCTGGTCTCCTAAGCAACCAAATTGGCCCGGTTGCTAGGGAGGGTAGAGTCACATGGGTTAACCTCTCCTCGTGGTCGCTATAATGTGGTTCGTACTCGGTGGGGCGCGTGGTGAGTTGAGCGTGGTTGCCGCGGTGGATGGCATGAAGCCTCCACACGCGATATGTCTCCGTGGCGACGCGCTCAACAAGCCACATGATAAGATGCACGGGTTGACAGTCTCAGACGCGGAGGCAACTGGGATTCGCCCACCACCACCCCTACTGAGCCAAATCACTACGCGACCACGAGGACTTAAAAGCACATCGGGAATTGGGCATTCCAAAATGGGAGAAAAAGGAGGGGGGGAAAACAATAAAACACCAGTGGAAGTGTTAATGCAAATAGTCTGTCAAGTAAAAAAAAAAAACGAAGAAACTCAGCATCTTTTCAGATATAAGTTTGAGTATTTATAATTAATGTCAAAAAAAATAAGTTCCCCACAAGTGGCTTTTCACTGCAACAAAGAAATAATGTTGCACTGTAGTAAAATGGATTTAAAAAATGCCTTCTGTTTGTAAGAAGTTGCTAGAAGGTTTACACTATCAATTAGAATGTTTCAGTCTGTTGTGGAAACACTGCTGTTATCATGAATGACGGCATGGTTTGAATGATTTTAGTCAATCAGATTGTGTGGCTTTACCTAAATAGTATATAATGTCCCTTTTTTGTATTATTTTAGATGGTTTTCGAAGTGTGTCTTGCAAAACCGCGGTCAAGAGATCATTGATGCCCTGAAAGGATCTTTGCAAGGTGTGCAGTGGGGCTATACCACAATAATGTAATTTATCTCACCTAATGGCTCTGCCTTTTGCTTTTGAATGGCATCTTGATTTGTTCAGTTCTGTAATAAAGGCTTTATTTAAAAAAATTATGCATCCAATATTTACGCTATCGGTCTCCTCAGCTGCTTTGAAGGCATATCTGAAGTACAACAATTCCCTGCCCTCACGCATCATTGTGTATAGAGATGGAGTTGGGGATGGCATGCTGCAGAGCGTGGTGGACTATGAAGTCCCTCAGATCATGCAGTCCATCAAGACGATGGGGCAAGACTACGAGTGAGCCACACCATGTAGACAGAAACACTTTGGAAGTGTTTGGAATTCCCTTCGTTGTATTTACGTTTACATTTTGCATGCAGGCCCAAGCTGTCTGTAGTGGTGGTGAAAAAGCGCATCAGCTCCAGGTTCTTTGCTCGAATTGACGGCAAAATCGCCAACCCTCCTCCTGGAACAGTCATCGACACTGAAGTGACTCGTCCAGAGTGGTGTGTATAGAGCAAAGTCATTAGGACTGGTCTTTATCAATTAATCAGCCACTTTATATTGGTATAATGTGAATTGCTCATTTTTAATCAGTGTTCAATCTGCTTTTTCCCAGGTACGATTTCTTCATAATCAGTCAGGCTGTGCGCTTTGGATGTGTTGCCCCTACTCACTACAACGTGGTGTTTGACAACAGCGGTCTCAAACCAGATCACATGCAGAGACTCACCTACAAACTCTGCCACATGTACTACAATTGGCAGGTAATGACCTCCTTAAATCATTGCACAAGTATTACCCTGCTGCTAGTGCTGTGTAAGCTCCTCAATTATGTGATGTCTCGTGTTCATCACGGCTCTCTCTCTTTCCATCTTAAGGGGATTGTCCGAGTGCCTGCACCATGTCAGTATGCCCATAAACTGGCTTTCCTCGTTGGTCAGTCCATTCACAAGGAGCCCAACATGAACCTGGATGACTTCTTGTACTACCTGTAATTCAGTGTAATGATATTATGCAGGGTTTGGAAGCATAATAGAGCATTTGTATTAGTTTGCTTTCCAGTTGCTTTCTTTTGTATATTCACTTTTTTTTTCTTTTCTTTTTTTTTATATTTATTGTTCAGGCATCTTGCTTTTGTGGTCAAGTTCAAGGTGCAGTTTTCTTGTTCATGTTAAATGCTCAGATATTTAGTGATTAGTTTATCCTCCGTTTATCCTCTGATTTCTGATCAAAAAAAAAAAAATCAATGATATGTGAAAGTAATGTGTAATCGCATTCATGTACTGCATACGGTTGTGTTTCTCACAATTAAATGGAGGATAGAATAGTCTGCTGACTTGTTCATGGTTGACAGACTTGGAGCAACTGACATTTAAATGTTTGTATGAAACCATTTTGAAATCTAGATAACAGGTAACACAAAAAGCCAATGCTAGAGAGATACAAAATGGTCAAAAATGACAACAGTTCAAAAATTTGGCACCCATTCACTTGCATTATATGGACCTATAGAGCTGACATATTCTTCTAAAAATCTTCGTTTGTGTTCTGCTGAAGAAAGAAAGTCATACACATCTGGGGTGGTGTCTGGGCATAATTAAATAAAATTCATTTTTGGGTTAACTGTTTCTTTAAACAATACACACTTATTGCAGGGACAGTCGCTCTAGAGCAACCTGGCGTTCAGTGCCTTTCTCAAGAGCTCAATGGTAATAGAGATTAAGTACCCCCTTGCAGGGTTTGAACCTACAACCTAACCACTAGCTTACACCTCCCCATCATTTAAAGCTATTTAACAAGATCTTGTTTCATTGACATGAACATTTTAACTGAACACAAATGAAGACTTTTAGAAGAATATTTCTGATCTGTAGGTCCATACAATGCAAGTGAATGGTGGCCAGGAATCTGAAGGTCCAAAAAGCAGCATAAAAGTTATCCAGTGGTTAAATTTATATCTTCAAAAGTGATATGATCGCTGTAAGTGAGTAACTGATCAATATTTAAGTCTTTTTTTCTTTTTTTTTTACCGTAAATCTCCAATTTTACACTTAAAAGTCATGTGTGGTGCCTGTTCAGTTTCACTTTTACATCTGAAAGTCAAAGTGGTCAATTTATAAGAGAAAGGACTTAGATCTGTTTCGCACTGCTGCATCAGTTTCATTCTTTTGAAGATATAGATTTAAACACTGGAGTCCTATGGATTGCTTTTATCTGCTTTTGGGGCCTTCAGATTTCTGGCCACCATTCACTTGCATTAAAAGGATCAACAGAGCAGAGATTTGTTTTTTTAAATTTTTTTTTTTTTTTTTTTTTTTTTAACTTTTATGCAGAAGAAAGTAAGTCATACATATCTGGGGTGGCATAAGGGTGAGTAAATTAAAGAATTTGCATTGTTGGGTGAAATATCACTTTAAGACAAAACCATCTACATTAGCTAATTCTGGTGAAGACTAAACAGTTGACGTAAAATAGAAAGTCACGTTTGGGTTCTTTGTACCAAATAGCTTTGTAGTGGCAAGTCTTAACCTGTGAGTTGCATAGCTCTGCAAGGGTAATTCATTGCAAACTTGTTTAACTGTAGAAGGAAGCAGGCAATTCATACTTCTCATTGGCAATTTTATTTTGGTCTGTATAAAGTCTTATTACAAGACAACAGTGGTAAGGAAAATTCCCTACAAAATCAGGAAGAACCAAGGCTAAGAGAGGAAACAGTAATCCTCTGGTCAGAGTGGCCAATCCTCTGGGAAGGATGGCATTATAGTTTTCTTCCGCATTGGAGTTAAACCAGAAAAACCAAGTTTTCTAACTGCAGACTTTTGTATATTAAGATGAATATTAGTTTAAATCTAATAATTCCATGGACTGGTACCTCATACAAATCTAAAGATGCTTTTGATATCGCTGTAAGGTGCTTTAAATACCTAATTCATCATCACTAATGTGTGTAATTGGTCCATCCTGCAAGCGTTGAGAAAAGTAACAGGCACCACGTGACAAAGTTGTCCACGAACTACTTGAGCAGGCAGCGGTCTGGACTATAATTTATACCCGCACGTGTACACGCAGTAAATAGTTAAAAATGTAAAGCTATACATACATTGTTGTCACATTGTACACACCTATTTTCAGGACGCTGTTGCCATGGTACTACCGCAGTGTTTCGTATAGATGCGCCCACAACATTATTCAGACGCGCAGAGGAGAAATCGTCCATTGGTGACAGGACGGTGAAATAACAGGATGGAAACCAAACGGACAAACACATTTTCCTAGCTGGATGACTATAAAACACTTTATTTGTAAGCTGCTGTTGTATTTTTGTTCTGAAAGGCACTAACGTCAATGATTACTTCATTTGTGTACTTCGTTTACTCTCTCCGACATACATTCATTTATCGCTATCTAACCAGAACTCGCAATGGACTTTAACGCGTACGAACCGGATCGGACGTGCACAATTAACAGAGGATAATTGACTTTCCGAACGGCATTGTTATGAGGGACCGACTGGCTGAATTGAATTCGGTAAGTAGAGAAGTGATTATTAATAAACGAATCAGTCAAACTAGTCGAAATCATATGTCTGTTTACATGTGCATGCACTACATTAATTTATTATTTTTAAATACTTTTTAATTCCCTTATTATAGTTTTAATCCATTTTAGTTTAAACTTTTATTTATTTTTCTTTCCGTGTCAAATGTATGTTCCAAACTTGACTTTTTATTTCTCGTTGTTCTTGAATGATTTTAAACTTGACTTGTATGTGTTTTTATTTTTAATAACTATGCCTGTCTATAGCACCTAGAATTGCCGTTGTGTTTGAACTGTGATATAAACTTGCTTTACCTAACTGTTAATAGGGTCAATAATGTCATGTTATAGAGATATGAATGGTTTTAGTCTCTGAAACACCACATTGTATACAGTATGAAATAACTGCAACACATACATGCATTGGTTAATAGCTATTTTCTGTCTACTTCTCATCCTTGTATGAGTTTAGTAGTCTTTCCCTGTGTTTGAGCCATCTTTGTCTTTGTGGTTTATTGTAGGACAGGCAAGGTGTCAGTGAAGATGATGGTGTCGCTGCGTCCATGGAGAGAAATGTCTTCATGCAGGACTTCTTCAGAAAGGTAAAGACATTGGTCTTTATGAAAGGTGCTTATGATCCTTTGATTCTTCTCTGTGCCCCATATATTCTTTTTGAAGTCAATTGACATGGCTAGTCCACAACTAGTGGTCCATTGATGTATATAAGAGAAGTGTCTGAGCTGTGCTCTGCTTTGTTACAGGTGGAGGAGGTCAGAGGTGTCATTGATAAGATCTCCTCCCTGGTGAATGAGGTGAAGAAGAAACATAGCATCATCCTTTCGGCCCCCAACCCTGACGAGAGTAAGTCACCCTTACTCAAAGCCTGTTAAAGGGATAGTTCACCCAGAAACCTGTATGACTTTGTTTTTTTCTATGGAACACAAAAGGAGGTGTTTGGTAGACTGGGTCATTATTCACTTTCATTGCATTTTTCCCTCCCATACAATGAATATTCTACCTAACATCTTTTGTGTTGACTATCCCTTTAATGCCACACAGATTCTACTCAGTGAAATTTGAGCAAATGGCACAGCAGAAACAAGAGCTTGTTAAATAGCTTTAAATGATGGGGAGGTGTAAGCTAGTGGTTAGGTTGTAGGTTCAAACCCTGCAAGGGGGTACTTAATCTCTATTACCATTGAGCTCTTGAGAAAGGCACTGAACGCCAGGTTGCTCTAGAGCGACTGTCCCTGCAATGAGTGTATTGTTTAAAGGAACAGTTAACCCAAAAATGAAAATTTTATTTAATTATGCCCAGACACCACCCCAGATGTGTATGACTTTCTTTCTTCAGCAGAACACATACAAAGATTTTTAGAAGAATATGTCAGCTCTGTAGGTCCATACAATGCAAGTGAATGGGTGCCAAATTTTTGAAGCTTCATAAAGCACATATACACATCATAAAAATAATATATACGACTCCAGTGGATTAATTGATGTCTTCTGAAGCTAAACGCTAGGTGTAAGGAATAGATCAATATTTAAAACCTTTTTTTACCAAAAATTCACGAGGGTCTTGGTCAAGTAGCATGATGTAAGCACGTTGGCAAGTTCATGCAAGAACTGACATGTGAAGTACAAAAAAATACTAATAAAGTGCAGTGTTGTTTACAAAAGAGGAGCATAGAGATTCATACATAGATGCCTCCTTTGGCTGGTTTGGATACGTCAACAAGGAGAGCTGTTTGAATGCAAGTGAATGGAGGAGATGCCTCTGACCGCTGCATAAACTGCTTTTGTGTGGAAACAGTATCGCGGTCCATAGGAACAGCTGCTAATAAGGTATCTACGTCTGAATATATATGTAGAGGAGGCTTACATGTTTACATCAGGCGAGAGGCAGTTTGAACTCCACCCTCATCAATGTTGCTGGCTGGAAGCGAACATTTTTAGTAAAAAAAAAAAAAAATTAAATATTGATTATTTCTTACACCTAGCATTTCTCTTCAGATGACAATCATTAATCCACTTGAGTCGTATGGATTACTTTTTGATGGTTTTATGTGCTTTTTGGGGCTTCAAAAATTTGGCACCCCTTCACTTGCATTGTATGGACCTACAGAGCTGAAGTATTCTTTTAAAAATCTGTGTTCAACAGAAGAAAGACAGTCATACACATCTGGGATGGCATGAGGGTGAGTAAATAATGAGAGAATTTTCATTTTTAGGTGAACTATTCCTTTAAGGCTTTGCACGGTATGCTAAATCCAGTTTAACATCTTTTTACTATTGGGTTGAAGCTTCACATTTCTGCCTTTTAAACCCTCAAATTTGGCCCCATTCACTTCCATTGTAAGTGCCTCACTGTAAATATTTGCTTATTTTAAAGAAAAGAAGGGACGAGTTGACATTAATGTTGTGGTAATCAACATTATGCCACAAATGCTGTTTATGCTTGAGCTTAACTTGTATTGAACAAGTATGTGATGAGGAGGAGGGCGGGGCTGGGCCATGACTATGCACGCCCGGACCCCAGTCAGGCTAATCAGCCAAGGAGAGGGATAAATGCAGCGGAATGCGGCAGTTCGGGAGAGAGAGAGCCACACACAGCTGCAGTGTGTGTGTATTTGTGTTAGTGTCTTTTTGGTTAAATTAAATATTATTTTGACTGTTCAGCCGGTTCCCGCCTCCTCCTTTCCCATTTCAACCCTGTTACAAAGTGATATTCCTTTGAGCAATATTTTACATTTGAAATCTTGAATGAGGGTTAGTAGGGTAAAAAAATGACACTGGGTTAACAACATCAAGTGTGAAAAGCCCACGAGTGGCTTCGGAAATCTTATGGCTATACTTTTAAATCCATGTGTATTTTAACAGTAGTGCAAGGAATTGCCCCTTAGACCTCCATTAAAGTTATTTTCTGTGTCTGACAGCATCAGAGCTTAATGTGTATTGAATTCATAACATTTCTTTAACTCGACATTAAGCCCAAATGAAAATCTTCATTTCATTTTTCAGGCTTATTAAATCCCATGCTTCACAATTGCCTACGCCTCTTATGTACAGTGATTGGTACATAATGAGCATTGAGCATTTTACGTTTGCGTCACTCTGCTGTTGCATGGTGATTTCACCATTGTCTTTTGATCATTCTGGTCCACACAATAAACAAATAATACTCAGGGCTGTGCTACAAACAAAGACATTGTTTTGTAACTCTCTTTATTCAGCTGCACAAGGCCTTCTAACAGTACAAGACCATTGCTTTCCTCTGCCCAGTTTTCCTACTGCCAGAAATATCACATCCCTCCATACAAGTACACTTCTGGAGCAGACAGGAAATTGCTGTGGGGAAATGGCTCCTCACATACACCCATATATACACTCACTGAGAACCTTATTAGGAACACCTGTACACCTACTTGTTCATGCGATCGTCTAATCAGCCAATCATGTGGCAGCAGTGCAGTGCATAAAATCATGCAAATACGGATCAGGAGCTTCAGTTATTGTTCACATTAATCATCAGAATGGGGAAAAAAAATTATTTCAGTGATTTCAACCGAGGTATGATTGTTGGTGCCAGACGGGCTGGTTTGAATATTTCTGTAACTGCTGATGATCTGGGATTTTCTAGGGTTTACTCAGAATGGTGCAAGGATCTCATTCTCTTATGCTGATATTCAAAACAACAGCATAATTATGAGTATGATGTTGCTGTTATACAACAGTTCAAACATATGTTTTAGACACAACATGGCCAGGTATTTTGTCAAGTTTTGCTCCGCTAACAAAAATCATTCAAAACGAAGCCTATGCAGGACACGCAAAACACAGATTGCAAAGTACAGTCTTGATTGCTGCGACACTTACAGGCAAAGCGATTACAAACAGTAAAAGTATCCCACTGCTGTTCTGTACATCTGCCCTATCAGAACGTCGCTTGTCCAATCTGATTAGAGGTGCAGAACTAACTGTTGTATAATGTATAATATAAAACCATTCAAAATGATCAGGCCAGCTAAAAGGGACTCTATCCCTTTAAAAGTTGGGAAACATACCTTCTAGGGAGTCAATTTTGGGCATGCAATGAATTTGTGGTTTCCCCATCACATTCTTAATTTTAAACGTGTGGGGGGTGGGTGGGCTGTTACTTGGAGGCCATGTTTGGCACATGCAGAGAGGAATGTGAGACAGAGATAAAGACATCTAGGAGGGTGTGAGCGGATCTGCTGCTTGCTCGTTTTTTTTCTATACACGTGTAATATTTCTACAGGAGTCAGAGAAGTATGTTCAGTGAATGTGTTTTTTTTTTTTTCAAGAAAATGTGTATAATGTAATGATCCATTTGGGCATTGTGCTAACGTATGTGCAGTATTTTTCCTTCCCTCGTATGAGTCTGTCAACAAGGCCATCTACAGTCACATTTCCTTTCATATACCGGTCTGTATCCTATTATAAATTGGGCTTTACCGGGGCAGTATTTTATTTGGAACTGTTATTTGTAATGAAAGAAAATTCTCAACTTTTATAATCGACTGTTTCTTTTTAGAATCTGTCATCTGTGCATTGTACATCAAGTGAACATCAGGTCCTAAAATAGCCATTTTCTTTTCTATTTTGATGCCAAATGTTGTTTCTAAACTAACCAAAGCCAGTTTACACAGTAATTTAGGAATCTGCAAGCCTTTCAACAGCATGCAGTATGTGTTTCAGTAGAATGATCTAAAATCTCTTATCCCTAAATATGACTATGTATGACTAAATATGAATATTGCTTTCAGAAACAAAAGAAGAGCTGGAACAACTCACAGTAGAAATCAAGAAACATGCCAATATTGTCCAGACCAGTCTCAAATGTGAGTAGAATGTTCTGCTTTTGTGTGTGCTATAAAGAAAGGTCATGCATGAGTAAAGATGAGAATATGAGAACGGTTCAGAATTATACTGATACGTGAAAAAAAATTCAACTATGGGGATGGGTAGTGTTTTTGTTTTTTAGAAAAGAGGGAAATGGTTAAAGGGATAGTACACCAAAAAAATGAAAATTCTCCCATTTATTCGCCCTCATGCCATCCCAAATGTGTATGACTTTCTTCTGCTGAACACAAAGGTTTATAGAGGAATATTTCAGCTCTGTAGGTCCATACAATGCAAGTTAATGGGTACTAAAATTTTGAAGCTTCAAAAGCACACAAAGACAGCATAAAAGTAATCCCATAAGACTCCAGTGGATAAATTCCTATCGTCATAAGTGATATGATAGGTGTGGGTGAGAAACAGATAAATAGTCCTTTTTTACTATAAATTCTTCATCCTGCCCAGTAGGTGGCGATATGCATGAAGAATGCTAATTGCCAAAAACAAAAGAAGAATGTGAAAGTGAAAGTGGAGATTTATAGTACAAAACTTGGACTTAAATATTGATATGTTTCTTACACCTATTATATAATTTATGAAGATATGGATTTAACCACTGGAGGATAAATTACTTTTATGCTACCTTTATATGCATTTTGAGGCTTCAAAGTTTTGGTACCCATTCACTTGCATTGTGAGAACCTCTTCTGAAAATCTTCACTTGTGTTCAGCAGAAGAAAGTAAGTCATACACATCTGGCATTGCATGAGGGTGAGTAACTGATGAGAGAATTTTTTATTTTTGGGTGAACTGTTCCTTTAAATGTGGAGTATTTTAACATAGAAAAAAATTACTTTCTCCTATCCAAGCAGTAAGCAATATGCAAAGACAACTATATGTAAGCAATACATAGTCTGATTGCTGTGACAAGCGTAAACAATGTGGCTCTGTGGCACTATAGAATCAGTGCTCTGTTTTGTTTGAGCATCCCCACCAGCCCGACTCAGCAATATTGGCTCAACTCTCAGTATTTGCGACCAGAGGAAGACAGGGGGAAATTCGGGAAACTCGTTTGAAAACATTCATTATGTTTGCAATTTCGCTTTGGTTGACGCTCGTGGCACAGAAATGACACGCGTCAACTTTAATAAAGATTTGGACATGTTTATTTTTTATACAGCTGTTAAATTGAATGGCCAAAGAAGTGACAGAGTTCTTTCCTAATTTCTCTTTAGCAGTGAAACAGAGTCTACCTCCAGATGACCAGGTAAACTGTGCAGCAGTGGATGTACGCATTCAGAAAACTCAGGTGTCGAATCTCTCTTCTTTTTTTATTTCTGTCATCCTGCATGGTTATGTTTTCATCCCAAATTTAACCCTCTCTCGTTGACTCCCTCTTGTGTTTTTTAGTACTCAAACTTGTCTCGTAAGTTTGTGGAGGTGATGACACAATACAATGAAACCCAAGTGTCCTTCAGAGAGAAGAGCAAAAGCAGGATTCAGAGACAGCTGGAAATCAGTGAGTCACACACCCATATCTTTGTATATAAACGTTTGCTTACTTATAAAACCTGTAAACTAGTATTTTTACAGTTGTGTGTAGTCCGCTTCTTCAAATAGCTTTTGGGTTCCTTGTCATTATGGCAAGAGCACTAACTAGTAGCTAAATCTGGTGCAAAGCATCTCTTCTCTTGTGAGATTAATGTTTTTTGTGCATGGTCCCTGACAAATAAATGAATAAAATAAATAAATAACCACTATAAAGCAGATGCCCAAATGTGTAGTAGACATCACATATTCTATAGCCTTATAGACTATTGATTATTGACAGTTTTAACAAGAAAACAGTTCCTCAAAGATTAGCAATCATAAAAAGAAATTGGAGTGTTGTGGCTTTAAGTCAATGTCTGTTAGCATTGAGGCCATCTATATGCAAGTGAACTCCTAGAAGTTGACAACTTTTAGCAGATATACTGTATGCTGTCGTTATAAATTTTCGTACTAAATATTGTTTTTTTTATCTTGTACATTTCTCCATAAAATACTGTAAAATGAAAATAGCTCCTCTCTTTAATATTAACTAGTAGTAGCAAGTAGAGGTAGACCAATATATCGGTTTTACTGATTAAAGGAATATTTCACCTAAAAATGAAAATTCTCTCATTCACTTACCCTGATGTCATCCCAGATGTGTATGACTTTCTTTCTTCAGCAGAACACAAATGAAGATTTTTAGAAGAAGATAGAGCTCAGTCAGGTCCTTATAATGGAAGTGCACGGGTGCCAGCACTTTGACTGTCCAAAAGTCACATTTAGGCAGCATAAAAGTAATCCATGCGACTCCAGTCGAACAATGAATGTCTTCTGAAGCAAATCGTTAAGTTTGTGTAAAAAATAAATAGATAATTAAAACATTATTCATTTTAAAAAAGCGCTTCCTGCCAGTAGCTGACGCGAAGTGTGACATAAGTGCATCGGAGAGTTCACGTAAGAATTCGGAAGCGGAGCTTATTTACAACAGAAGAATGAATGTCACGCGAGAGTACGGCCATTTCAAACTGCATCAGAGCCCTGGAATGAAGTGCTGATTTAAAGTTAAAAACGTTTTAATTATCGTCTTGTTTCTTTCATAAACCTATGGATTTGCTTCGGAAGATATTCGTTCTTCTGTTGTAAATAAGCTCCACTTCCGAATTCTTACGTGAACTTTCCGACGCACTTACGTCACACTTCGTGTCCGCTGCTGGTAGGAAGCGCTTTATTAGAACGAATAATGTTTTAATTATCTATTTATTTTTTACACAAACTTAACGATTCAGAAGACATTCAATGATTGACTGGAGTCGCATGAATTAATTTTATGCTGCTTAAATGTGACTTTTGGACCATTAAAGTGCTGGCACCAGTGTACTTGCATTATAATGACCTTACAGAGCTCTATCTTCTAAAAATCTTCATTTGTGTTCTGCTGAAGAAAGACAGTCATACATCTGGGATGGCATCAGGGTAGGTGACTAATGAGAGAATTTTCATTTTTGGATGAACTATTCCTTTAATCTATGCCGATGGTGCTAATAGATTTTTTTTTTATATAATATATCCTCCATGTTCCTCTGTAAGTGAAATCAAAACAAATACATGGGGATTTGCTTTATCTAAATCAGTGGCATGTGGTGGACTTTTGAAATGAGAGGGGAAAGTGCCATTTCAAGCTTTTTCTTTTTTTTTTTTTTTAGTCCATTGTAAATTAATATTTCAGTTACAGTTGTTGTTTTCATAGTTTTCAGTTGAAACCCATACAGAAATCTGATATATCACAATATATGTAAAACACATGTATGTTAATGTATGGTTTTCACTGATATAAAAAGTCACATTCTTGTGCATATATGCAACATATATTTTAAAATACAAAAAAAAAAAAAAAAAATGGCTGTTCTCTTATATATGTAACATTTTCCCAAATCGAAGTGAAGTTTGAATATGTATGACCAAATATATGAACTATAGTTTAATAGTTCATGGCCATATATCATATTTCTGTATGGGAAGGGATATGGAATACCTTTTAACTTACATTTGAAGTCAGAAGTTTACATACACTTAGGTTGAAGTCATTAAAACAAATTTTTTAACCACTCCACAGATTTCATATTAGCAAACTATAGTGTGGCAGGGAGGAGGGCGGGGCCGGGTCGTGATGCTGCACATCCGGCCTCTAATCAGGCTAATCAAGCCGTCGAGAGGGATAAAGGCGACCAGAGGCGGCAGTTCGAGGAAGAGAGAGTTACGGGCAGCTGCCCTGCATGTGTTTATGTTTGTGTCTTTTTGTTTTATTAAAAGATTATTTATGTTGTCAAGCCGGTTCTCGCCGCCTCCTCTCCATTGAACTTTGTTACACATAGTTTTAGCAAGTCGTTTAGGACATGTACTTTGTGCATGACATGAGTAATTTTTCCAACAATGGTTTACAGATAGATTGTTTCACTTTTAATTGACTATATCACAATTCCAGTGGGTCAGAAATTTACTTACACTAAGTTAACTGTGCCTTTAAGCAGCTTGGAAAATTCCAGAAAATGATGTCAAGCCTTTAGGCAATTAGCTTCTGATAGGCTAAATGGAGTCAGTTGGAGGTGTACCTGTGGATGTATTTTAAGGCCTACCTTCAACCTCATTGCCTCTTTGCTTGACATCATTGGAAAGTCAAAAGAAATCAGCCAAGAACTCAAAAGAATTATGGACCTCCACAAGTCTGGTTCATCCTTGGGAGCAATTTCCATACTCCTAAAGGTACCACGTTCATCTGTACAAACAATAGTACGCAAGTATAAACACCATGGGACCACACAGCCACCACACCGCTCAGGAAGGAGACACATTCTGTCTCCTAGAGATGAACGTAGTTTGGTACGAAAAGTGTAAATCAATCCCAGAAAATCAGCAAAGGACCTTGTGAAGATGCTGGAGGAAACATGTAGACAAGTATCTATATCCACAGTAAAAACTGCAGGAGGGACTGGTGCACTTTACAAAATAGATGGCATCATGAGGAAGGAAAATTATGTGGATATATTGAAGCAACATCTCAATACATCAGCCAGGAAGTTAAAGCTCGGTCAAAAATGGGTCTTCCAAATGGACAATGACCCCAAGCATCTCTCCAAAGTTGTGGCAAAATGGCTTAAGGACAACAAAGTCAAGGTATTGGAGTGGCCATCACAAAACCCTGACCGTAGTCCAATAGAAAATTTGTGGGCAGAACTAAAAAAGCGTGTGCGAGCAAGGAGGCCTACAAACCTGACTCAGTTACACCAGTTCTGTCTGGGGGAATGGGCCAAAATTCCAGCAAATTATTGTGAGAAGCTTGTGGAAGGCTACCCAAAACATTTGACCCAAGTTAAACAATTTAAAGGCAATGCTACCAAATACTAAATGTGTATGTAAACTTCTGACCCACTGGGAATGCGATGAAAGAAAAGCTGAAATAAATCATTCTCTCTACTATTATTCTGACATTTCACTTTCTTAAAATAAAGTAGTGATCCTAACTGACCTAAGACAGGGAATGTTTTCTACGATTAAATGTCAGGAATTGTGAAGAGCTGAGTTTAAATGTATTTGGCTAAGGTGTATGTAAACTTCTGACTTCAACTGCACATTATTAACAAGAATTCAGGACTATAATGTTTTGTATGCTCATTAATAGACTATTTATTAAACCAAGTAAAACAAAAACAATGTATGTTTATGCATTAATTTTTTTTTTACATTGCTTCAAAACAAAATGTACAATTATACAGCAACAAGCATATTTCATGTACAGTATCTATTACTATTGTTGTTCGGCTATTATTTTTAATAGTTACCTTATTTTTGGATCAATTACACCTCGTTAAGCACCACAGGTGTCATGCTAACATGGAGGTGCGCCTTTAAAAGAACAGAAGTGCTCACTTAAACCGGCTCACTCACAGACCATTTCTTGTTCTATTTCAAGTCATTTCAAGTTCATATTTATTTTGACTTGACCAGAAGTTGTGTTGTCCGTGTCGGTTAGTTGTTTACTCTATAATCGTCCGCTAGCTTCCACCAGTTCACTCCAGTCACGAAGATCTGCGGATCTGCTGCAAACATGATAGATGGACTGAGTATTAATCTTATTGACGAATGATTGACAGGGTAATGACAAATCACATCAAAGTGGAGACATTGCCTCCTCTCACCCCTATATTCTGGGGTTACCTCACTTACATTCACAGATGCTACCTTGCTCTGAAATTTTATCTGCTGATTTCGCTGTTGTAGAGTATTATTTTTGAAATATGACTCCTACACATTATTTGAGCTCACATTTTGTACTGTTTTATTTTTGTACAGTCAATAATTTTTCTCATCAGAATTTTTGTGGCACTGCATACCTTGCAGCCTCAGAGAAAACGCCACTGATCTAAATTTTTCATCATTGACAATATTCATCCATATTTTTATCCTCACTTCAATGCATATTTTGTTATTTTGAATAGATAATCAAGTGTTCTAAATTGAAGCATGGGTGTGCAAAGACAAATGTTACATTGTGTCTCCAACTTCAAATCTTGTGAATAACAATTCTCTTCTGGTGAAGTGTGTGTGAGTGTGTGTGTGTGTGTATAAATTACACATTACACACACCAATCAGCCACAACATTAAATATAAATATAATATTGTGTAGGTCCCCATCGTGCTGCCAAAACGGTGCCAACCCGCATCTTAGAATAGTATTCTGAGGTGCTATTCTTCTCACCACAATTGTACAGAGTGGTTATCTGAGTCACCGTAGACTTTGTCAGTTTGAACCAGTCTGGCCATTCTCTGTTGACCTCTCTCATCAACAAGGCGTTTCCATCCACAGAACTGCTGTTCACTGGATGTTTTTTGTTTTTGGCACAATTCAGAGTGAATTCTAGAGACTATTGTGTATGAAAATCCCAGGAGATCAGCAGTTACAGAAATACTCAAACCAGCCCATCTGGCACCAACAATCATTCCACGCTCCAAATCACTGAGATCACATTTTTTCATTAACTGAAGCTCCTGACCCGTATCTGCAGGATTTTATGCACTGCACTGCTGCCACACGATTGGCTGATTAGATAATTGCATGGATGTTTGTTTGTGTCAGATGGGCTGGTTTGATCATTTCTGTAATTGCTGATCTCCTGGGATTTTCACACACAACAGTCTCTAGAATTTACTCCGAATGCTGCCAAAAACAAAACAAATCCAGTGAGCAGCAGTTCTGTGGATGGAAATGCCTTGTTGATGAGAGAGGTCAACAGAGAATGGCCAGACTGGTTAGAACTGACAAAGTCTACGGTAACTCAGATAACCGCTCTGTACAATTGTGGTGAGAAGACTATTAACTCGAAATGCTATTCTGAGATGTGGGTTGGCGCTGTTTTGGCGGCACGAGGGGGACCCACACAATATTAAGCATGTGGTTTTAATGTTGTGGCTGATTGTATATTTATATAAATATATTGAAACCTTCACCTAGTGAATATATACTGTATGCAATAAAAAGCTTAATTTGGTATATGCTTAGTAAATATATAGCATTTTAAGAGCATTTTTTTTCTCTATTAATTTTAAAATAAGAGTCTCATGTGTTTTGGGCTTGTTTATAATGGAAAGTTCCACATTATGCTCCAAATCTTAATTTCTCTCTGGTTAATATTTGGATTTTGGTTGAACAATAAACTGCATCTTAGCCTTTATGTCTGTAGCTATCATAGCAAGGAAAGACTAAGACAGTTTTTAACATTCTATTAATCGATTTGAAAAACTATCAGCCAATTAATCAGTTATCTGCATTTTCAATCCCCTTAGTTATTGGTATCAGCAAAATCCACTATTAGTCAACCTCTAGTAGTAAGGCTTTTGACAGTAAAATAAAAAAATTAAAATAGACAAGCTCTTCAATATGTTCTACAGCAACTTCCTGTTCCTGGTTCAGAAAAAAGAAAAGTCTTGTTGATAGGTTGTGTGCTGTTTTATGTGTCTTTTGTTGCGTAGTGCTCCACAGAGGTTACCTTTGGTTGATGAGTGAACTAATGGCCTTGTATTGTTATCATGCTGTAAATGAAATATAATTCAAGTAATGTGTGGTCAGTCATGAGTGAAATACTATGAACAAATGTAGGTGTTGCCCCTCGTTTGGAATTGTATGCATCGGTGAATCAGTCCCAGTGGGAGAGAATTAATGAGGTGCTTTTTTTTGCTTTACGACACATGAGATGGAGCAGGTTGACACCGGAGACTGTAAGGCAAGCGTTACCTGGGCAACAGGGCTCCTGGGATCCTCCCGTAACTCTGTACAATTGCGCAGAAGCAGACTGTTGTATGACCGGGATAGTGAGTCATAAGTCATGTGACCATTGTATTTGCATAAAGATCTAGTTACATCAACATTGTTTAAATAAAAAAATCCCCTGAAATTAAATGTTTTATTGTACTTTGTATCAGCAATTTATGTAGCAAAGAAATTTATTAATTGATTTTGTGATAAGAAGTCAAAGTCAAAGAGTCAAATAGATGAAGGGTGATAACTGAGATGCTCAAACAGTTCAAATAGTGTATAGTGAGATGTGAGCTAAACTCTGCTTGACGTTGGTATGTTGATGTCCTAAAACTATAAACACTAGATAAACTCTGCGGCTCTATAATAAAACATTGCTTTGCTGGTTTGAGAATCCCAGCCAGTCCAACAGCAACGTTGGCTCATCCAATAATGTGAGTTTGGGGTGGGAATATTTGTTTGACTCTCAATGGCAGACAGAGGAAGTGTTCGAAGTAATCAGTTTGTAAAGTACTTTTAGCAATTTCATTTAGTAACACTAGAGGCGCTAAAATCACACACACCATCTATAAGAATTTTTGCAGGAAGTACAATATTTATGTGTATTGGTCACTGCTCATTGGCCATAATTTATAAGTGTGTATATTCCAGTGACCTTTACATTGGTCTCAGCCTGTGTTTTGTTCTCTCCCATTTTCCCAGCTGAATCAATACCGTCCGCAAGCCATAATTAGGATGACCACACACACACACACTCTTATGTGTAGATGTACAAGCACAAAGTAAACAGATACACCGATCCATGAAACAAAGCCAAACAATAATACAAATGGACTAGCCTGTTAGCAATTGCTGGTCACCATTTCATGTTTACCCTTGACTACCTTGCACACATGAAGCCATTTAACAAGTGAATAATGGTCTAAACAGGGCCGGGCAGTTTCCTAGAAGCCTATAGATCAGGTGTACTCAACTTTGGAAAGCCGGGGGGCTGGAAAGCAGGATCCATTTAGCCTCGAGGGCTTTTTTTTTAATTTTTATATATATATATACATATTTTAATTACTTTTTAATATTAATAAGGTGAGCAGGCTACACTATATGCTATTTAATACATCATGGACACATGTAATTAACACAAGTAAAATAAAACATTGCATATAGATATATAGCAAAATTCTTTTAAAAGTGTGGTTCTTTAAAAAAAAAAGAAAAACTGTGATGTACAATTATTATAATGATCATATGTAGGCCAATATGTTTTTTTGTTTTTTTTTAAAGATCCACATTTTTACAAGTAGACCACATACTGCAGCAGAATACACCACAAAAAAAAAAAAAGAAAATTGACACCTCAAAATTCATACACATTCAGTAATTTTATGTGATGACATCATCACGAGGGCCACCTGTTGAGTATCATGGGGCTTGTGTTCTGTGAGCAAATTGTTCTTTTGAATTGGTTTTTATCAATTAATTAGTCAAACCAGTTCACAAATAAGTCTGAATGATTCATTAGTGAATCTGAATCAAAATGATTTTTAAATATCCTTATCCTGCAATCAGTGACTGGAAGGGCCATGGAAAGTCATGGAAAATGTATTCTTTAAAGCGTGTGGGAACCTGCCTGGAAAATGAGCGTTGCAGTTATTTTCTAATCTTCAAATTTTTTCTTTTAATCTTGTAGCTGGAAGAATCACAACCAATGAGGAATTGGAAGAAATGCTGGAGAATGGAAGCCACTCTGTGTTTACCTCTGATGTGAGTTTCCCTCTTAGAATTACACCTCCAATCTTAATTAACCCTTAAACGCATACCTCATGTCTTTAGTGACCCAGGACCTTATTCCACCCCCTGTACCTCATCCATTTTTTGGAGTTGTGCCCAAACCTCTTTAGTATTCCTCAATCTCTGTAATATAAATAGTGTAGCACATAAAAATACCAAAATAAATAAAAAAGGTATGATGGAGATAGTTCCTAGGTATGTAATAGTATTTTTTTTTTTCATAAATTATATATTTTATAATTATTTCATATCTATATAAGTTTACTATCACAGGATATTTATTTCTTTATTACAAGAGGAATGAGTACTATATTCATACAAATAAATACTATATCACATTGATTTTCTGTGAAACAATTAATTAACAACAATGGTGAATTATCAGTATTCCATATGCGTGTACACACATTATGCATGCTATTTCTTACTCGAGGTGGCACAGTTGATTTAGTGATTTACTTGATTTACATTTGACATTGCTATTTAATGAAGAAACAACATGGAAGTAAACTATAGCAAATATATATATATACAGGTGCATCTCAATAAATTAGAATGTCGTGGAAAAGTTCATTTATTTCAGTAATTCAACTCAAATTGTGAAACTCGTGTATTAAATAAATTCAGTGCACACAGACTGAAGTAGTTTAAGTCTTTGGTTCTTTTAATTGTGATGATTTTGGCTCACATTTAACAAAAACCCACCAATTCACTATCTCAAAAAATTAGAATACATCATAAGACCAATAAAAAAAAAAAACATTTTTAGTGAATTGTTGGCCTTCTGGAAAGTATGTTCATTTACTGTATATGTACTCAATACTTGGTAGGGGCTCCTTTTGCTTTAATTACTGCCTCAATTCGGCGTGGCATGGAGGTGATCAGTTTGTGGCACTGCTGAGGTGGTATGGAAGCCCAGGTTTCTTTGACAGTGGCCTTCAGCTCATCTGCATTTTTTGGTCTCTTGTTTCTCATTTTCCTCTTGACAATACCCCATAGATTCTCTATGGGGTTCAGGTCTGGTGAGTTTGCTTGCCAGTCAAGCACACCAACACCATGGTCATTTAACCAACTTTTGGTGCTTTTGGCAGTGTGGGCAGGTGCCAAATCCTGCTGGAAAATGAAATCAGCATCTTTAAAAAGCTGGTCAGCAGAAGGAAGCATGAAGTGCTCCAAAATGTCTTGGTAAACGGGTGCAGTGACTTTGGTTTTCAAAAAACACAATGGACCAACACCAGCAGATGACATTGCACCCCAGATCATCACAGACTGTGGAAACTTAACACTGGACTTCAAGCAACTTGGGCTATGAGCTTCTCCACCCTTCCTCCAGACTCTAGGACCTTGGTTTCCAAATGAAATACAAAACTTGCTCTCATCTGAAAAGAAGACTTTGGAACACTGGGCAACAGTCCAGTTCTTCTTCTCCTTAGCCCAGGTAAGATGCCTCTGACGTTGTCTGTGGTTCAGGAGTGGCTTAACAAGAGGTATACGACAACTGTAGCCAAATTCCTTGACATGTCTGTGTGTGGTGGCTCTTGATGCCTTGACCCCAGCCTCAGTCCATTCCTTGTGAAGTTCACCCAAATTCTTGAATCGATTTTGCTTGACAATCCTCATAAGGCTGCGGTTCTCTTGGTTGGTTGTGCATCTTTTTCTTCCACACTTTTTCCTTCCACTCAACTTTCTGTTTACATGCTTGGATACAGCACTCTGTGAACAGCCAGCTTCTTTGGCAATGAATGTTTGTGGCTTACAATCCTTGTGAAGGGTGTCAATGATTGTCTTCTGGACAACTGTCAGATCAGCAGTCTTCCCCATGATTGTGTAGCCTAGTGAACCAAACTGAGAGACCATTTTGAAGGCTCAGGAAACCTTTGCAGGTGTTTTGAGTTGATTAGCTGATTGGCATGTCACCATATTCTAATTTTTTGAGATGGTGAATTGGTGGGTTTTTGTTAAATGTGAGCCAAAATCATCACAATTAAAAGAGCCAAAGACTTAAACTACTTCAGTCTGTGTGCATTGAATTTATTTAATACATGAGTTTCACAATTTGAGTTGAATTACTGAAATAAATGAACTTTTCCACGACATTCTAATTTATTGAGATGCACCTGTATATAAAACATAAAAATATATAAAAATGTATTTTATTTTATTTTCTAATTGTTTTGAAAATATTTTTAAAATTTGACACATTTCTGGACATTTTGTAGATCCATTTGTGATAGATATACGTGCCAAGTTTGTAAAGACCAGAATATGTAAGGTGATTGTAAGGTGTTTGGTGAACTTCTCATGCATTTAAGGGTTAAAGGAGAAGACCTTATTGACAGTAGCGCAATGTTTGATTTTTGACGTGAATGATAAGGCTGTGAGGGATAGTCTTGCTGTCTCTTTAATGGCATGCACAGTAGAAAAATTACTTTCAAAGCTGAATAATAAATCTCCTAGATCACATCTTATTTTCCACAACTTTTTTTTTTTTTTTGTCTACTAACATTTCTTTAATACTTTAAACAACAGTATAACCCATTGCAGACGCTGCAAGTCTATACCTCACAGCCTCGTTGTTATTCTGGTCAAAATTTAAAGATGGCACTGCTATGACCAAGATCCATATGTTGGCATGACATAGGCAACACACCTTTTCAATTGCCCAGATCTAGCACCCTCTGGTGGCATTTTCTGTAATTGTTCTTTAAATGTGTGTAAGTGCTGTAATGTTACTGTCTCCAAATTCCTCCAGATGTAGAAGATAATGACAAGTGCAATATGTTAAAGATCATCTACTATGATTTCAGATAATCTCTGACTCCCAGATAACTCGTCAGGCCCTCAATGAGATCGAGTCAAGGCATGAAGACATCTTACGGCTGGAGTCCAGCATTAAAGAGCTACACGACATGTTTGTGGACATGGCCATGCTTGTGGAGACTCAGGTACAATATGTGACCTTCATGCATTACACTGAAGTCTTTATTGTCATTTATTCATTTTCTAATTCATTCATACAGTTTTCCTTAATTTGCTCATTTGTGTTGGACAGGGTGAAATGATTGACAACATAGAAAAAAATGTAAATAATGCTGTGGAATACATTGACAGTGCTAAAGAACAGACCAAGAAAGCTGTGAGGTACCAGACACGAGCCCGCAGGGTAAGAGAAACTTGAAAGGATTTAGATGTTTTTGAATTTTGCCTTACTTGGCAATTACAGTGGCAGGAAAAAATTAAAGATAATATTTTATGAAAAATCTGTTCATAAATCCAGGGGTTTTACAAAGTTTCTGCGACTGTAAATTACATTTAAAGTGTGTAAATATTCCAGATAAGTTGAAATTAATTGACAGCATTCATAATGTTTTAAAATTCACTTGCGTGTCAGCTTTTTGTTCATTATGTTTCAATGGATGTTCCAGATACTGTAAATGCCTAAGTGATGCTACTTGTTTTATGATGATCAACACATTTATTATCATGCATCCCTTTATGTTAAAGGAATAGTTTACCCAAAAATGAAAATTGTCATTATTTACTCACCATCATTTCATTCCAAACCCATATGACTTTCTTTTTTCTGCAAAAGACAAAGTGATATTTTCAAGAACAATAACATCAAACATCAATAATAACAAACCTCATTGGTTCATGTGCATGTTTTGTTTTTAATGTCACCACCTACTAAAGTAATTTTCTCTTTTTTTTGTCTTGTACAGAAATACATAATTCTTGCTCTTATTATTTTGGTCGTGCTTCTTGTGGTTGCACTTATTGTCGGCTTATCTGTGGGCCTGTCTGCTAAAACCATCGCTAACTCCGACACCACCTCCTCTGCTGCAGCCAATCCTGTTTAACTATGGTTTCCAAGGTCCCCAATCACTAACACTAACAGTCCCCAAACACTAACAATGTTATTTACTTTGTCATCTCAAACCAGTTTTTATGTGGCAACAAAGAGTAAAATAAATGTATTCATTAAAATTATTAAAAGCTCTCACTTATGCCACTTTATTTGTTTCTAACAAATAACATGAAACTGTTGCACATGCTTTAGCCAACACAAACAAAAGTAATGTTAAAATACATATTCAGTTTTTTTAGTTTTTTTTTTATGTATTATGTACACTGATTGTTTTCTGTGTTTGTTGATTTGTTTGCCATAGAAAATGGTCTATCTTGCCATCTGTGCAGTGCTCGTCATCCTATTTGTCATCATCATCGTTGGAGTTTACATTGATTAGTCACATATAGCAAAGAACTGTTTGATGTTACAAATGTCCAAACTCCTTTTGAATATGTATGAATACATGAATAAAACTTTATGACCTGTGAATTGTGAAGAAGTTGGCACTGATTTCTGGTTCAAGACCTTCCTTTTTGTCTGATATTCACTTGACTTAAATGCTTTGCCACTTCACAACAATGAGAGGTTATTTTCACAATATTTTATTTATTTAATGCAGTGATACTGATTTTTGCACAATTGAGTAAGGTTTTCTAATATTATAACATGTAACCTAGGTTACATTAGTGCCTTGGTAGATCTGACTGAATAATGTGGAGTCAAACACAGTCCAAAAAAGTGCACTTAATAAGATACCGGTATATATTTTTTGCCTAAAGAAAGTATCCTTAGAGAGAACATATTTTAAAATAAGGATGAGGAGAATGTTTGTACTCCATTATCAAGAGATCAACATAGTTTATTTTGGCTTACACACACTGGTTTGACAGTGATGTTTGAAATGAAAGCACATCCCCCTCTGTATTGAATGGCTGGCTCCACACAATATGATGTCAGATCTATAAGCAACTTTAATCACTTAATGTTGTTCCTTTTGTCTTACATATGACTGTATCTGACAGGAATGTAACTATGGAATTACAGACAAATTTTCACAGTGTATTGTAAAATAAATAGTTGCTTACTGCTTATCTTTCATGGTGTCTTTTTCTGTCGTTAGTTTTTCATCTCTGAATTATTCATTCCAAAATAAAATGTATATGAAGTGAGATATTGGCAGGCATGTGACTTAACATTGTGTAATAAAATCTGTGCAACATAGCATATCTGATACAGTATTTTATGCATATGACTATGACTGCATTAACAAGTGAATGTAATGTATCTGTTGGCAAGGTTGGATGGGCCCTGTCAAAGCAGTTCACTAAAAGAAGGGTGCTGATCAACCATCAAAGTAAGTACGGATCAAACCGTAATGTTGCTACATAGGGAGAAATATTACAATAGAAATATGCTAAAATATATGAGAAATACTAAACTACTTGTATGCCAGAATTTTTCAAAATTGTGTGATCATTAATATGTATGTAAAGGGTAGAAGCAAACTAAAGCTAAAAGTAGTTGAGAGGGGCATCTGTGAGTGGTATATGAGGACAGTTATGGTAATATTTCACATTGTTCCCTACTAAAATAATAAATAGTCATTATTTTATTTAAAAGATAATATATATATATATATATATATATATATATATATATATATATATAAACATCATGAATATTTTGCACACACAGACTATTTTTTCATTAACCTACTCTATTCAAGTTTGAAAAATATTATAGATTCATCCAGAGGGATTAACTCAGTGTAGGGCAGATTGTTGAGATCTGGTGTTTTTGTAATTGTAGTGAAAAGGAAAGATTGGTACTACACTGTTCTATGGCAAAGGACGGAACAAAGATGTGGTTCCCAGTCATCCAGAAGAATAATGCTTTGATACATTTGAAGCAAATAAGGTTATTCAGTTGAAGTTACTATAGTGAAGTTTTTTTAATTTATTCAATTGAGTGAAAATGTTATGAATGAATTATTTATCTGTTGCATTGAAATTTCTGATTTGGAATGTTTGGCATAGAAGGAATTAATGAAAACTGTTGACATAAAATGTCATTATAATGAAATAGCATGTTAACTGTTGAAAAACAATTCATGAAAAAAACTTTTCAAAATGACATAATGACTCAAAATGACTACATGAATGCGAGTTGTAATAAATGTGCATCTAAATTTTATGATCTGGATGTTATATGGACCGTCATATACCAATAGAGTACACTGACAATCCGAACAAGTTGACTTTACTTAATTGAATAAACTCATTCCCTCAGTTGAATTGAGTAATGGTATCTCCAAAACTTGTGTAATTTAAGTTCACTTAACTTGGTGATCATATAGAATGAACTTAACTATTTAGGTTAAGGTAACTAGATGCAAGTAGACTTAACTCATTTGCTATTTAAATGTTGTTGTTTCTATTTAATTATTTGAATTGAATGGACTCAAATTTAGGTCATACAATAACAGCTTAAATAAAGAAGATTATAACTGATTCTAGGTAATTCATTAAATAAATTTATTTCACCACAGAAATGCAGAGATACCTGTACTTCAGTTGCATATGCAAGGAAAACTGAGATAGTGTTAACAGGGTCTAATTTGACCAAAGGGGACATGGATCACTCGAATGGTGACATCACACAAAACAACTATTTGCAACAAAATAACAAATTACACTGTAAAAGAGCTAAAACTTCCATGAATTCTTAATAACAACTATTTAAATGACTATAAATCTTCACTTTCACATTCTTCTTTTTGTTTTAGGCTATTCATAGTCTTTGTGCATATCGCCACCTACTGGTCAGGGAGGAGAATTCATAGTAAAAAAGGACCTAAATTTTGATCTGTTTCTCACTCACACCTATTATATCACTTCTGAAGACATGGATTAAACCACTGGAGTTGTGTGGACCACTTTCATGCTGCCTTTATGTGCTTATTGGACCTTCAAAGTCCTGGCCACCATTCACTTGCAATGTGAGGACCTACAGAGCTGAGATATTCTTCTAAAAAACTTCATTTGTGTTCAGCAGAAGAACGAAAGTCATACACATATGAGATGGCATGAGGGGGAGTAAATGATGAGAGAATTTTCATTTTTGGGTGAACTATCCCATGAAATGCTGTTCATTACTTAGAAAGACAAAGAAATAGTAATGCCCATTTAAAGCCAGATTTACCATAAACAGTCTAGATACTGTCCCTGTAATTCATTGTTTTAACTGTGTTTTGATATGCATAGGCACTACATAATGAAATCTGATTTAAGGCCTCACGTGCCATGACACATTCAAGACATCCTAGCTCCACTATTGAGTTGTGAGTGGGCAGAGGCACAGACATTATGTAACAAAAATGTTCCTGCCTCAGAGAGTTAGTGAGCATCCATACACACACACAGACACATCAGGACAGTGAGAAATAAATAAATTAAATCTCACCTGACTTGGTTAGGGTGAGTGAATAAAGAGAGACAGTGAGTGATGAAACAGCCAGTGCTCATCTCCCCTTCTGTGTGTGTCATTGGTTGGCTGAGCAGTGGCGTACTGAAACCACAGGCAAGGACAACTAGGAAAAAGTGAGTGTATGCATATAGGTATGAGTGAACATTTTCACTTCTTACATTTTGAAAAGATTATCGAGATTATATATTAAGTGTATCCAACAGATAATGAATGATGTTTGTAGGGGATGCTTTTTAAATGCAACTTTGTCTTTAATTTCTCTACTTGTATTTATTTATTTATTTTTTGAAGATTCTTGCTCTCTTTTCATGTTCAGAAATGGAATTAAGTTCTA
This sequence comes from Myxocyprinus asiaticus, assembly GCF_019703515.2. NCBI lineage: Eukaryota > Metazoa > Chordata > Actinopteri > Cypriniformes > Catostomidae > Myxocyprinus > Myxocyprinus asiaticus. The sequence goes on from NC_059367.1 coordinate 28,731,635, forward strand.
GAAAAGTTTTTATTGCATGTGATTAACTGCATTCCTTTCATGGGAATTTAAAGGGATAGTTCACCCTAAAAAGAAAATGATGTCATCACTTACTCACCCTCATGTTGTTTGAAACCCTTATGACTTTCTTTTGAAGAAAAGAGGAACATTTTTGAAGAATTATATATACAATTAAAGTCAGTGGGGACTGAGGCTGTCAGTTGGAACTACATGAAGGTGAGCAAATGATGACAGAATTTCCATTTTTGGGTGAATTATCCCTTTAATTCTTAAGCTCTAAATGACTGGTATTTTGTCTAGTAGCTACTTTTAAGAGGCATCCGAAAGAATACAACCAGAAATTAGCTGCTGGGTGTTGTATTTTCAGTATTTGTAATACTGAGCAAAAATCCACTTGGTAGGGAGAGGGCTTAAACATTGTGAACTGAATAAAATGAACTTGGATTAAAATCATCCACTTGAATTATTAGGGAACACTGGTGTTGGACTGTATCATGTGATTGCATAAACAAAACAAGCTTCATTTTCAACCTCTTGTTTTCCATCTCGGGCGACCACACAGCAGAAAATGTGCTAGCATTGCACAGAATTACAGTCAGTAAGGTCTACTTTGTAATGTGGCATGTAGTGAACTTTTAAAATTAGCTGGAAGTAACAGGACAGTTGAAGGGTTCATACAGAATGTGTGTAATTGATTTGTGGAGGGCAGCAAGGTTTTCTGTAGGCTTGGAGGGAAGGGATTGTTCTACATTGTTTGCCTCAGGCAGCATCCTGTTTCCAGTGGACTGCTATAGAGTAACTCTATTCATAGCCTTTGCCCTGTTCCAGGCAAGCCATGTGGCCTCTCGGCACTACTACACTGCACATCTGTTCAGCTGTTATCTTTCTCCACTATCATTTGCTCAAATTCAATTAAGATGCAACGTTATCAAAGGAGATTATTGCTACTCTCTGGGAGGGCATCTCTCTTTCCTGTCCCTCCTCAGGTCAGTCTTAATGGCCATTTTCTGTACAGTAAAAATATAATCCAGCATCCGTTGTTATGTAACTCTAGCGAAGTACAGATATTAATAATCCCACACGGCCTGTGGCACGCTGGCTCTGTGACATCACCGTCAGCCTCTGTGAAGTTGGACTAAAGCTCTGTGGGTAAACACGCTTAAGAGCTGGACATGGAGCGGTTTGCTGGAGTTCACAGACAGCAGGGCTTCCAATGTGTAGATTATTCATAGATTATGGGACATGGTATGTACTGCTTCTGCTTCACAGATGTGTGGATTAAGATGTAAATTATTACTAGATTGCAGGCTTTGGATTTTATTGAATGTATTGCACTTCTGTATTGTATACTTCTGTAGTGGTAAGTAGTGGTGTCATGTACAGTATGAGGATGTAGTGTACACAGAATCTTGGCAGATGTCTGTTGTGCACTGGAAGAAATTATTTTCTTAATATCTTGTTTTTGTCTTGTTTTACAGTGAAAATGCCTAAAAGTCATTTTAGAGAATATATCTTAAATTAAGTTTTCCATGTTTTATTTTGTTAGATTTATGAGAAGAAAAAAAATGCCAGTGGGGTAAGAATTTTATTTATTTATTTATTTATTATTTGCTTCTTTATTAAATGTATCTTGTTTTAAGGATGTTTTGAAAAGTTATCATGTTTTTAAGGATTTTCACTCAAAAACAAGACAAAAATACTTTTTTCAGATAAAGACAATTATTTCTGCAGTAAGTGTTTGTGTATTTCTTATGTTTGTTGCTTACATTGTTAGGGAAGAGTGTTTTTGCTTGTTAGATAGTGTGTAAAATATTGTGTATTCATAAATGTGCTCATGAGAATGGTTTCTGCTATGTCTGCTGCTGTCTGTGAAGTGGACAATTTGAAGTTGATCGCATGGCTGAGAGCTTCTGTGTGTTTAATTGAACAGGGGACTGTGCATGATGTCAGATGTCTAGGGGTGAATATATGCATGATGTACAAAGTGTATCCTGTATTTATGTGTGCACACGTTTTTGTGTGTGTTCTGCATGTTTATGTATGTGTTTGTACAGTATGTATGCCTAAGTGACATGTGACTGTCTGTCTTGTAGGAGATGATGGGGGCTGAAAGGCAGCATGAGGTGGATGTTCTCAAACAGTCCCAAAGGGAATTGCAGTGGGTCCAAAAACAGCTGTCAGTCATCTCTAATAGAACTAATGGACCTGGCAGGACCAAGGATAAGGTGAGTCTGTCAGCTAATCAAAAGCCAAACCAACACATGGGTGAATCTCACAAAATAAAAGAAAACTAACTAACTTACTAACTAAACAAACAAACATATAGATAAATAAAACAAAGCCTATTTTTAGGACCATTCTGAAGTTGTTTTTTTTTTTTTTTTTTTTTTTTTGCATTTTGCATTTTGACATTCCTTTATTCATATGGAATCAGGGTTCAATAGGCTGCAAATTAAGCTCAATCTACAGCACTTGTTGGTTACCACAAAACATAATTTTGACTGGCCTCTTTTTTTTTTTTTTTTTTTAGGAAAGCAAAAATCAGGGTTAGAGTAAGGCACTTAAAATGGAAGTAAACAGTGCCAGCGTTTCATTCATTTGTTAAAGCACTTAAATTCTTACATAAAACACTTGTATTATTTGACCTGTGAAGTGGTCTATATCGTCATTTGTGTGTTGGGATTACATTTCTAAGTGGATGAACTTAGTTACGTCAACGACGTACGTATTCCTTTAGGTGGCGCCAGTACTTCCGAAGGTAAATACGACGCAGACTCTATTAGCTTCTATTAGAACAGTGGTTCCCAAACTTTTTTAACCCTCATGTTGTGTTCCGGTCATTTTGACCCGAAGAGGATTTTCTTTTGCCTGAAAATGCTAGTTAATATTATCCTATTTGACTAAAACTTACTGACTTTGCTCACACAGGGGGGGTTTCACACCTTTTGGTGTTCCCTGTCAAAAATGACCAGCCTATAAAAATTGCTTATAAATCTCTCATTATGATATATTATCACCAAATATTGGATTAGATATTTTTATCAACTTGTTTTGTATTTCTTTTTGGAACACGCACACACAGACGCACACATTCTCACAAACTCTTTTGAGTATTATGTACATGCTTTCTTTTTCACAGAGATGAACTTTGTCCTACCCTGAACTGCATCCAATATCCATTCATCCATTCAATTTTACCACACACACACACACACACACACACACACACACACACACACACACACACACACTGACACACATGCGCAATAACACACACACACATGCGCACACACAGACAAACGCACACATGCTCATGTACATGCACAAACTCTTTGAGTATTACATTGCTTCTTACATGTTTGTGTTCACATATGTGCATTTGTGCTTACAAACATAAAGGCTTCGGATCTGTGCACGCGCACATACACACACACACACACACACACACACACACGCACACACACAATCACACTAGCACACACACACACGAACACAAACATGCTCACGTACAAACACAAATTCTTTGAGTATTACATGATTTCTTCCATGTTTGTGTTCACATATGTGCATGTGTGCTTGCAAACATAAAGGCCTCGGATCTCTGCACATGCACATACACACACACGCACACACACACACACAAACACATGCTCACGTACATGCACAACCTCTTTGAGTATTACATGCTTTCTTACATGTTGGTGTTCACAAATGTGCATGTGTGCTTGCAAACAAAAAGACCTCGGATCTGTGCACGTGCACATACACACATACATGCACACTAACACACTAATACTATGTTTTTATATCATTGTGGGGACTCTCCATAGACTTCCATGCATTTTTGGATTTTATACAGATCAAACGATAATTTCTATCCCCTAACCCTAACCCTACCCCTAAACCTAACCCTCACATAAACCTTTTTGCATTTTTACATTTTCAAAAAAACACCGTTTAGTATGTTTAATAAGCCATTTCCCTCGTGGGGACCGCTGGCTGGTCCCCACAATGTAGGTGATCTCAGGTTTTACTATCCTTGTGGGGACATTTGGTCCCCACAATGTAGTATAAACATGTAAATACTCTCTCTCTCTCTCTCTCCACACACACACACACACACACATGTGTGCACACATGAACACACACATACTCAGGTACATGCACAAACTCTTTTGAGTGTTACATGCTTTCTTTTTCACAGAGATGAACTTTATCCTACCCTGAACTGCATCCAATATCCATTCATCCATCCAACATTACCACACACACACACACACACACACACACACACACCAGTACTGTCTTTGCCCCACAGTGATCCCTCTCTAACAGAATCAATAGAATTGTGGTGTTCAAAGATGACCAGCCATTGAAAATGAATGGGGAAGATCACAAAAACAGGACTTTTATTTTGAAATGCTTTCATTTTCTGAAAAGGGGCACAAACACTTGTGGTGTTCCCTGTCAAATCTGACCATTGTGACAAAGAAAACTGGCATAAGCTTATTTATACATTAACACTGTCATATAAAGAACATTTCATGGAACAAAAATACCAACACTGTTCATATTTCTGTTATATTTTCTAATTAACAACAAACCAAATCAACGAACATCTGGTGGTTTTGTGTCCTCATGCACATGCACATGATAATAACTTTTTGCATGTGCCTTGCAAATGTGTGCTTAGCATTTGCAACACACAATGCTAGTGAACCCTCACTGTAGGGCAAAGACAGTTCTGGTGTGTGTGAGTGTGTGTGTGTGTGTGTGTGTGTGTGTGTTCACGTGCACAGGTCCGAGGCCTTTATGTTTGCACATATGTATGCACAGATATGTGAACATGAACATGGTGAACCTACTCTTGAACACTCAGTTTTTCTCTTATTTTTGATCTCCACCATTCATTTTCAATGGCTGGTCATTTTTGACCAGGAACACCACAAGTGTGACTCCATTTTGTACAAAATAAAAGCATTTCAAAACAAACTTCCTGGTTAAACATTAACGCACATTTGTGTGATAAATAGTACAGAATGTTTTCATATTTTATTTAATATTGCCAAAATTATCCACAAATAATGCTTTTTTTCAGTTAAAAATGGAGGTGCATAAGCTCAGGTCAATGAGGCCTACGATCAATAAGCTCTAAAAAGAAATACAAAACCTGTGCTAATTGATAGAAACAAGTTAAAAAAAGATCTAATCCAAAATTTGGTGATAATAAAGCATAACGAGATATTTATAAGCAATTCTTAATAGGCTGGTCATTTTTGACCGGGAATACCAAATTAGGTCAATAATGTAAACACAGCTCAAGGGTTAACCCCTTTATAGTGTTTTCTTTTTCATGGCACCCCAACCACTGAATAATAAATAAATAAACAAATATGCGATCGAAAACAATCTTTTATTTAAAAAGTTTAATATTAACTTATTAAACTTTAATATTAAATATATTAACAAATTAAATGAAGTTTTTCTCCTAAACATTGCTTTAAGTGTTTTTAAATTAATTATTGATGAACTGTAATAAAATAGAGAACAGAGTTAGAGCCTGTCTGAAGGGAGAGCTTACAAGGTTAGCATAAAAAATAGCATAATGCAGCATAACTTTGACATTCTATGGGTGGGTGGAGAGGAAACAAGAGCCAGTTCTTTTTGAATGGATGTCTATGGAGATGATGCTTCCCGACGCTGAATAAATTGCTTTTGTGAGGAAACAATAAATTGACCACCTGTCAATCTTCAACATGTTTTATACTAAACAATCCTTTTGGAGTGAACTGTGTGTGGAGTTTACTATGATAAAACTGTTGTTTTATAAGGTATGTCACGGATGATTTTGTAACAGGTATGTGTCAGTTTACGGCTCTCTCCATTAATTTGTATGGTATCCGCAAACGGTGACTTACTGTAGTAACACGCTAGTTGACCGTGACGCTCTGACCTATGGTAAAAACACGGAAGTATCTGACAGAGTAAAACCAGAGATTATTAGCAGAGATGGACCACTTCTATTTAAATGAATGGGGGAAATTGGAACGCCCAACCACGGAGCTCTGAGCGCCCAACGGTCAACGGATGTAGAAAGAAAGACCTTTTAAGATTCAGACATCCCGTCAATCAACTCTAGAACGCGCATGCGCATTAGCTATATATATATATATATATATATATATATATATATATATATATATATATATATATATATATATATATATATATATTTTTTATTTATTTATTTATTTATTTTTTATTTTTTAAAACGTACTATGAGGTAAAGAATCACAATTTATGATACCAGTATTGTCAGATTTTATTGCTGATTTGAAATGTGTTCTTTGATCATAATCTTGACCAACCGTTTTTGAGATTTTGGTCTTTCTCCATTCAAGAAGATAAGAGCTGGGCCTGGGTAGCTCAGTGAGTAAAGATGCTGACTACCACCCCTGGAGTCACGAGTTTGAATCCAAGGCATGCTGAGTGACTCCAGCCAGGTCTCCTAAGCAACCAAATTGGCCTGGTTGCTAGGGAGGCTCACATGGGGTAACCTCCTCGTGGTTGCCATAATGTGGTTCTTGCTCTTGGTGGGGCGCATGGTGAGTTGTGCGTGGATACCGTGGTGGATGGTGTGAAGCCTCCACATGCGCTATGTCTCTGCGGTAACGCGCTCAACAAGCCACATGATAAGATGTGTGGATTGACGGTCACAAACTGAGATTTGTGCTCCGCCACCCGGATTGAGGTGAGCCACTACGCCACAACGAGGACTTAGAGCGCATTGGGAATTGGGCATTCCACATTGAAAAAAAAAAGAAAAAAGAGGATAAGAGCTGCACTGACATGACTGGAAAGTGACCCGAGAGTGTTCCAAAGATGGCCGATAGTGGACTGACTTGCTAGAAAGACTTTGGTAAAACATAAATTGTGATATAAAAACATTAAAAAGGTAATCTAATGAAATGCAAAACTGCTTAAATTATTGACACAATCTTTACTGTGTGATTATTAAAAAACACATTAATACAGATTCTATACAGTCAAGAGTTTGACTGTAAAGCAGACCTGTCATTAAAATTTATTGGGCTTAAAGGTGCATTCAGTAATTTTTTCCTCATTAAAAACATTTCTCCTAAAGATATGAATTGTAATTTTTCAATATATGTAGGAAATCATGACCACTCACATTAAAATGAAGACAGTCATAACAGTAACCTTATAAAAGCTGTTTTAATCTACATGGAGAGGGTCCGCACATGGGGGCTGCCATGTTAGAATCACATGACCAGCCGAATACTACTCGTTTAATCTCAGTAACCATCCTGTTATTTGACACTTTCACTCACTGATTAAAGTAATCATGGCTGACTGTGAATACTACATTCCTACAATAGCATCTGAAACTGAAAACTATTGATTTTATTATTGATGCTGCATCCAAGCCGCTAGGTGTCAGTGTAAGTCTAAGATGACACAAATACTGAGTGCACCTTATCCAGCCATGGATAAGGAGGGCTTTTTCCTCTTTTTCTTGTCAATATTGCTGTTTGATTAATATTAACGATAGGCCTATAACAGCTACAGCAGGTCTATTAGGCTACATTTACACTCTCGTAATGCATTAAAGGCTGTGTTTACATTCATCTAGTGTCAGGAGTGACAATTTGACGAAGAAGCGCATTTAAATTTTCGCGCACACAGCTGCATTCACCACGAGAAACGAGCGCAGTAGAGCACGCAAAGACATACGCATTTAAGCAAAAGCCGGTACTTTTAAGTAGTGGCCATAAAAATGTTAAACTAAGCAGATATTTTGCAGCTCCCCTAGCCAGCACACAGTTTGGGAACCATTGTATTAGACTGATTCTGGCTGTTTTTCATCGTTGGACATCATGAACGTATGCAAACTACAAGAAGAAGACAACTTTGGCCACATGCACAATGCAGCTAAATAAGATTGCCGGTGCACCTTTTAGAGTTTATTCATGTTCTGTACACACACAGTTCGGTCATTTATAGGAGCGACAACCACATTCTACAACTGAATTAACTCCTTTTTGTTCCTCTTCTGATTTAGGACAACGGTCTTGCAACCTACAAATCTACTCTGTGTAAACAAGGAAGTTATGTCAATTCTCTTCTTGGCATCTTTGTGTGGACATCACATGAAAATTACCGGGATTACAGGGCTTACTGGTGTTATGTCGTCATGACAACAAGTTTGAAATATTGGATATAACTTTAGACAGACAAGGTTATAAAGCGATTTTACCACACTACAGTCATGATAACATACATCATATTTATTTTCTATGGCTTTACTTTTGAAACAGTGTGTATTTTGCTGTTTTGTGGACTGGCCCCGTTTACTTCACCAAGTACCTTACTGAACATACAATTTGCACAAAAGACATGACATTTCTTTATTTTCTTTTGACTTTGAGGTGAAATATGACTTGGACATGTTCTTGACAGGTTTTGTGACATTCAGCCACATACTGTATATTTGTGATTTCATGTATTTGTGGCAGAGTATTTGGAAAATAGATGATATATGTATAAAATACTCCAAAGTTAAAAATGTTTAGGCCTACATGTTTTTATTCTAAAAGAAAAAAAAAATTGGAGTATAATGGTTAAGGTTGCAATGTTTTAACTCTTAGCACAGTTGTGGGCATGAGTAACCACAAAGCTATACTGTAAGTATTATTGGATTAGCCTGTGTCCTGACCATAGTTTGGTTTTCTAAGGTCTTGTCCTTCTCCTTGATCCGCACCAAATGCTCTCTTCCTCTTTCACCCTTCTCAACCCCCTTTTTAACTGCATCCCATACTCCACCTCATCTGTTCTTTCAAGCATTCACTTCTCCCTGAAATCACCTGATGACCTGCTGAGACAACATGGTGTGTTCCATTCAGAAGTGATCATCTCTATGCCCTATTCCATTCAAAGACTTTACCAGCTTTGGAGGGCTGAAAGATGTGTGGCTCAAAAATAAAGCTCTGTTTGGAATGACTTTACAGCAGGACTATTATGATTGTTCTCCTCTTGAAGTGCCCACTGAAAGCATCATTTATGCCATTTGGTGAGGGTTAGTCTCAGTTGAACATGTGATTGATGCCTTTGTAGCAGAGCCACTCAGTCTTCTTCAGTCCCTTATTAAACAAAGATTGTATTGATCCTTCAACTTAACCTACAGTGCTTGTGAACAGACACCTTTTCTGGTTCAGGCTTGAAGAGGATGAAAATTGATCACTTATACTCATGGGCAAATAACATTGATTTGACAAGAATGTTATAGAGATGTTAATGAGTCCTAGAATATAGAGCCTGGTTATATTTAGGTCCACACACAATCTGCTCTAACCAAACTCTGCAGAAGTATTTTGCAAAGGCAAAACACAATAACTACAACACATTTAGTCAGAACTGAGTTATGATCGAAATTGGGTCTAGACCATAATCTGATCCTTGACAAATGAGTTTGGCTCAACTACACTCAAAATCAAAACTACAATGAAAACTTTCTGAAGCCATTTTTCTCAGTTTCAGTGTTGGAGTAGTAACTGTGTTTTGGCTTTGTCGGCACACAGACCACCAGAGGATTCAAACGCATGTCATTCACAAAGTTTTACACATCCTCCATCCTTGCATCTTTGTTTATTAAATACTTTGGTTTTTCTGTTTGTGCTTCCTGCTACCAATAAGAGTAGTCTCTAGGGATGTCCCGATAATGATACTGGTATCAGATTCAGGTCCAAAACTGCGCTCATGTACATCGTAAAAATGCGAGATGGGAACCGGCTGAGCAGTCAACGAAACTTTAATTACATAACAGAACTTACACATAACATAAAACACATACAGCGCTGCCACGTGCGTCTCTCTCTCTCTCTCTCTCTCTCTCTCTCTCTCTCTCTCTCTCTGGAACTGGCGTCCCTGGCTCCTCTTTATCCCTCTCCTGCTGACTGGGCTGATTCACTGTAGTTTACTGTAGTAAAACCATGTTTAATTTTTGTAAGGTTGGGTAAGGGTTAGGTTTATGGGTAGAGTTTGGTGTAAGGTGTCTGTGGGACTCTAAATAAACACAATAAACACTGCAGTGATACTGGATGTTAGTATTAAATGAGGAGTGCAAATAGCATCTGACACTATTTGCGCTTAGTGGAATGAAGATGCTTTTGTTGCTCTTAGCACAAATAGTTGCTGCTGCAAAAAATAATAAATAAATGGTATTGAGACAACCCTGGTAGTCTCCTTTCAGTTTAACACATTTAACCATGTTAAAATTTGTTCTATAAAATTACCGCACAAATTGCGAAGAAAAAGGTCAGCACTTAATGTCCAGATCTGCCGTTTAGTGAGGGGAATCTGTGTAGATTTATATGTTGTTACAGTGTTGCCATTTGGCTATGGTTATGCAATACTATCTTTCACATGGGGCAGCCGAAGGGTCTTTTTGGAAAGAATCAGGGAGAAAGGGACAGAAAGAGGAGAGAGAGACAACCCACATAATAACTGCCATGGTTGCCAGGCAGCAGCATTATGAGCATCCAAAGCTTGTTTTGCTTCTTGTTAGGCTTTGCAATGTAATTGTACAGATTTTTCTTTTGTAATCTCAGTCCAACCATTCACATTCTTATGGGACGCTCTGCTTTCCTCATGCTCATTAATTTGTTTATCTGTTGGCACCTTGCTGCAAGCACATTAGGAGTGTTCTGTGCAGTACCAAAGTTTGGCACAGAGGGCAGTCTTGCCCAATTGTTTTAATGCCAAGTCTGGGGAAACCCTGAACTGTCCAAATAATCCACCTTAATACCCTGCTGCTTCTACATCCCAGATCTCTGATTGGCCAGGGCTGTTGGGAATGGTTCTGCCTCTGCACAGTGGGAGATAAATGACTGGTCAAGCTCACTCAAGGGTGGAAAGAGTAAGCGTGCAAGCATCAGAGAAGGCGAGAGAGAGAGAGAGAGAGAGAGAGAGAGAGAGAGAGAGAGAGCGAAAGAGAGAGAGAGAGAGAGAGAGAGAGAGTGTTCTCACAAGAGATCCTCATTTACGAATCCATACTGTGTAGTCAAATCAGACATATTAGTGAAAGCATAGAATTCGCAGCATAATAGAAAAAAAGCTGCATGAGAAGAATGAGTGAATGAGAATGAAAAGTCAAAAACACTTCATTTGACCTTGTCAGATCCAATCATGACCCCTCCAGCTGCCTCCAGGGTGGAAGAGTGTGCTCATCTGTTGAAAATTGCACAGGAATGAGAAACGCACATTTGCATGACAGAGATGTCAAAGTGAACCAATGCTCACTGCTGTAAGATGCACTGGATCTGCACTTGTGCGTGCTTCTCTCTCTGTGTGTGTGCGCGTGAAACAGAGAGAGAGAGAGTGAGAAAAGGGCAGTGGTGTTCCTTTCAGCGTTGATCCAGCACAGAGATACAGAGGGAAAGGGAGAAAGCGCCTGTGAACGCCAAAGGCAGTGTATTCGTGTACTGATGCGCTCTTTCAGCAGTAAGTGAGTGTGTAGAGCGCGAGCGCGCGCGCGCGTGTGTGTGTCGCTCTCTCGCGCTGTCTCTTCTGTACCGCCCGCTCGAGCGCTTCTCTCTTTTCGACGGTTGCTAATTAACTAATAAGCCTGGGTACCACGGACAGCGGACCGGAGTCGTCAGTCGTCCCTTAATATGACAGAGGGACACGGCTGACTTTACAGGAATCGTCTTATACCGGAAGAGCGGCGGAAGAGGTATAGTCGCTGTCCATCGCTTGTTTTCATGCACACGCTCAGCTGATCTGAGAGCATGTTGTGTTGATGGGAAAGGAATTGCATGTTTTGGTCTGAAATAGTGGTTTAATGCATTATAATACAGTTGTATAGTCGGTTAGATGTGCATGTTCTTGCTTTGGCTGTTAATTTCATGATGCCTCTGTACACTGTAACGTTATAAATATAGTAAATAGTCTGCTATGCGATCATATACTCTATGTGCTAAACACATTGTACAAGAGATGTATCTCTTTCTCTCTCAGTAAAACACATAGCTGTGTGGGGTACTTTTGTCCAAAGCCATTTTAGATTGCAGCAGTGTCAGTTTCTCACAGTAGGTTGTACTATTAAAGAGATAGTCCTCTTTTAACCACCACTTCTGGATCCTCAGAACTCTCTTTAGATCCAATTTCTGACAGTTACTATGACTTATCATTTCTTGCATTAGTATTAAACACATTCTTTTTGCATATTCATATCCAAAAGACCCTAAAAATGATATCAGTATGACCATTAACAAAAAAGTAGCAAAAATTACCATGTTAGCACCATGGTACTTTTTGGTTTTTCGGAAATGGTACCTTGACAATACCATGTTTTTTTTTTTTTTTTTGGATATAGTAGTACCATTGTATTCATGTACATACCTTGGATTACCTGAAAATCCCATGTTATCAATATGGCTCCATAATATCAAAGTACCACGGTACCTAACATTACCATTACCGTTACTGTACTATGGTACTGCGACTGTACTTTTTGTAAGGGACGTATAGTAAAAGCGAGTTATGGTTTTCAGATTTTGTTTTATTCAGGATTCCTTTGCTTGTACCATATCAGCTGTTGTTGGATCGATTGTTTTTGACACAAAATATCTGTATAGGGGAAACAAGCGTGGCAGAACCGACAGTTAAACTGAGAGTTCATTCAGCAGCCTGATGTTGCTATTGCTTACAGTTGCCATTTGTTGTCTAGTCACCAAAACTATTGCCATTTCAACAGGAAACACACACACACACACACACACACACACACACACACACACGTGCTGGTTAATTGTTAACATAGGCTTTAATGATGTGATCTAAGTCTGGTGTAATGTGTCTATCTGTAGTGTGATGTGACAACACTGCATCTGTTACATCACAGAATGTTGAAAATATAGATTAAAACAAAGATGTTGCTCAAGTTGTTGTGTTGATGTTAATGGTTTTTTAATGAAAAGATTGTTCAGGTTGTGTTTTATTTCATAGCAGGCTCTGTAGTTAGGTGATTGCCATTAAGCAGATGGGTTTTTCTGTACAAATTGACATACAGTACACTAATTGCAAGAACAGTCCCCTTGTTGCAATTTGTTATTAAATATCTTGCTTTCTTCTTGGGACTTGCTGAAACTCACCAGGCAACCTCAACCTTTGCAGCATGTGTTCCTGTACTATGAAATGAGTTGCCCAATCCCTTTCAATCAATTCCAACTTGAAGAAGTGTGCAGTTTTTTAAGACAGACAATAAGGCATGCTAAAGCAAGAAAAGAAGGGTATTGGGGGGGGGGGGGGTGCAGGGGGTATTCAGAGTGCACGAGGAGCTCACGAGGTCGCGGCGGGCACCTTTCACTGCCCGGACCTGGTCTCTGAGCTCCTCCGCTCTCACTACCCTCGATGGTGGGGCTGCCAGGGGGTACTCGGCGATTCCCCAGGTGGATAAGGTGGTTGCGGTGCACCTGTGCCTGCAAAACGCCGCCACCTGGCGGGGCCGCCTGAGACTCCCGTCCAGCGCCTGTAGGTTTACGTCGTCTCTGGCAACTAAGGACTGCGGTGCTGCTGGACAGACCGCCTCTGCCCTGCACGCCATGGCTCTCCTGCAAGTGCACCAAGCCAAGGTGCTAAGAGAACTGCACGAGGGTAGTTCTGACACGGGATTGATGCAGGAGCTGCGCTCGGCGACTGCCCTCGCCCTCCGAGCAACGAAGGTCATGGCGCGGACTCTCGGGCAGGCGATGCCCGCCCTTTTGGTCCAGGAGCACCACCTATGGCTCAACTTGGTCGAGATGTGGGAAGCTGACAAGGTACGGTTCCTTGACGCCTCCGTCTCCCAGGTCAGCCTGTTCGGTGACACCGTCGAGGACTTCGCCCAGCAGTTCTCGGCAATGAAATGGCAGACAGAGGCTATTCAGCACATCCTGCCTCAGTGCGGTTCAAGACCCCGCATCCCGTCTGCTCGTCGCCAAGGGCGTCCTTCTGCCGCAACAACACCGGCTCCGCCGCAGCCCGCCCCTGCAGCCCGGCCCCGGCGTGGAGCCACCCGCAGGAAGCAGACACCACCCGTCGAATGGCTGGCCGCCAAGAAATCAAGGAAGGCTTCGAAGCGCCCCTGAGACGGGCGACCCAGGTATGTGGAGACCTGCTGCAGCCCAAGAGATGGTAAGCAGACCACTCCACCCCCAGGTGGAGGGCTGGGAGGAGAATGCTTTGCCTTTTCTTTGATTCGCCGCATGCCCGAAGGGCTGCGGCACCTACATGTTCAGAAAAGGAGCGGTTTCCTAATTTTAGGGTCACATTATCACGACCACCAGCCACGGTTCCTTTTATGGCAGGTATGGCACTCCAGTGGCGGCCCCACGTGTTTGGGCACAAACACGCCCATGCCAGGCCGGTTCTGATGGACTGCAGGGACGATTTTCCTCCTCCCCTTCTCTGACCAGACCTATGGTGGGTATCTGGAGCAGGTAATTGCTTTGATGTCCCCAGACTCAGCATGACCACGGGTTCGGGGCTCAAGCCCCCTTGACGTGGTGCCTCAGGCTCTGCCCCGCCACGAGGCCCCACCCGCCGGTACGTCTGACGCGATTGTCCCCTTGGTTCCCACTCACCCGGAGTTTGGACGCGTGGCTTGCGCTTTCTAACCCATCGCGATGGCTGACCCGGACCGTCCGACTCGACTATACAATTCAGTTTGCCAGGCGCCCGCCCAGGTTCAGCGGCGTCCACTTCACCTTGGTGAAGGGAGTATGCGTTCCCCACAGTGAGCCTACTTGCACAGATGTTGTGCAAGGTCATGGAGGACAAGGAGCAGGTTGTCCTAGCAGCACCCTACTGGCCCACCCAGACTTGGTTCTCGGACCTCACGCTCCTCACGACAGCCCCTCCCTGGCGAATTCCCCTGAGGAAGAACCTTCTTTCTCAGGAACGGGGCACCATCTGGCACCCGCAACCAGACCTCTGGAACCTTCATGTCTGGCCCTTGGATGGGACGTGGAAGACCTAAGTGCCTACCACCTGCAGTGGTAGACACAATCACTCGGGCCAGGGCTCCCTCTACGAGACGCCTGTATGCCTTGAAGTGGTGTCTGTTCGCTAAGTGGTGTTCTTCCCAACATGAAGACCCCCAGAGATGCGCAGTCGGATCGGTGCTTCCTTCCTGCAGGAGAGGCTGGAGGGGCGGCTGTCCCCCTCCACCTTGAAGGTGTATGTAGCCACTATATCGGCACATCACGATGCAGTAGATGGTAAGTATTTGGGGAAGCACGACTTGTTCATCAGGTTCCTGAGAGTCGCTAGGAGGTTGAATCTCCCCAGATCGCGCCTCATCCCCTCGTGGGACCTCTCTGTGGTACTTCGTGGCCTACGGCGAGCTTCATTCGAGCCCCTGGAGTCAGTTGAGTTAAAGGCACTCTCTTTGAAGACTGTCCTCCTGACTGCGCTCACTTCCATCAAGAGGGTAAGGGACCTGCAGGCGTTCTCTGTCAGCAAAATGTGCCTAGAGTTTGGTCCGGGCTACTCTCACGTGATCCTGAGACCCCGACCGAGCTATATGCCCAAGGTTCCCATGACCCTGTTTAGGGATCAGGTGGTGAACCTGCAAGCGCTGCCCCAGGAGGAGGCAGACCCAGCCTTGGCATTGCTGTGTCTGATGTGTGCTTTACGCATCTATTTGGATCGCACGCAGAGCTTTAGAAGCTCCGAGCAGCTCTTTGTCTGCTTTGATGGACAGCGGAAAGAAAGTGCTGTCTCCGAACAGAGGATTGCCCACTGGGTCTTTAACGCCATTGCGATGGCATATCACGCCCAGGACATGCTGCCTCCCTTGGGGCTACGAGCCCACTGTACTAGGAGTGTGGCGGCCTCCTGGGCCCTGACCAATGGCGCCTCTTTAGCAAACATCTGCAGAGCAGCAGGCTGGGCAACACCCAACACCTTTGCAAGGTTTTACAATCTCCAGGTCCTGTGTGTTGTCAGGTACGAGCAGGTAAGTTCCGGGACCGCTGGCTGGGTGTACCGCTTGCACATAGTGCCTTTC